>NC_041385.1:274493076-274526377 GCF_002162155.2 Triticum dicoccoides | reverse complement strand
TCGTCTCGCTGGATCGTCAAGACCATCTCGGTTTTTGCAAGTACCTCTACGCCCGAAGATGTTGGATGCGCCAAGTTCCACTACGATAGGCACCACTACTGTTGCTGAGAGTTTCGTCAAGTTCAACTACATCGACTACGAAACGTGAACGACTACCGTCGCCGAGACCGCAAGTACCACGACTAACATGTACGGCTACACGACGACCCGCCAAGACCCTGAACAACTACCGCCGCCGTCGTGTACCACTACTTCTACTACCGTCGCCGTGTACAACTACTTCCTCTACGTCGCCACGTGAACGTCTACCTCCACTACGGCCGTGAACGACTACTTCCTTCGCCGAACGAGAACCGTCCCGATTGCTCGCTTCGAAGGTATAACCACCGAAACGACCGCCGTGGACCGAATGCACGTTGTATGAGATGCCCGTGTTTGCACCATGTCCGAATTGTTCCTTGCACGTTCGCCGTAAGCCATGCCACCATTATGTGGGACACCCGGAATCCGGGATCACCCCACCATCCATGCACGCATCCGCACGCCTCCTTTTGCACCGGTATCTCCGTGAGCTACCGGAACCGATATGTTGCCGTGGCATCATTTTCGGATATGTTGCCGTGGCATCATTTTCGGATATGTTGTCGTGGCACCATTTTTGTTTCGCCGCCGTGGCACTCTTTTCGTTCTACCATGGTGACCAAATGCTCCTTATCATGCTCTATGTCAACATTTTCATAAAAACTGCATAAAACTCACATATGTCATCTGCATCATGATAACAACAATTAAAATGTTTATATTTGCCGTTTCCATTAATTTGCTAAATGCGCATGAGGATTTTCCGGAATTGTTGTTTGTGTTTCCGGCCTCATTTAAACTTGCCTAAATATGTAGTTTAATTATGTTTCACCCCTTGCCATGTTTGACCACACTTAATATTGTTGTGTTCCTTAACGAGAGAGAACTAAATAATTGATGTGGTGTTTTGTCAATATGCAACTCGTTGCATATTGAGCTCCACTTAACTTGTAGTATTGTTTGTTGCACTTTGCCATGCCATGCCTCATTAAACCGGACATGCATCATACTTGTTTGTGCATCATGACTTGTTTATGCTTGTGTGTTTACTATGTTGTTTGTTTCTTTCCGGGTTGCTTCTCACGTTAGCTTCGGTTTCGTTCCGGAGTTGTGAGGATTCGTTCGTCTACGGCCGTTTGTCTTCTTCTTGGATTCGTTCTTCTTCCTTGCGGGATTTCAGGCAAGATGATCATACCCTCGAAATCACTACTATCTTTGCTATGCTAGTTCGCTCGCTCTTTTGCCATGCCAATGCTACGATGCCTACCATTTGCTTGACAGCCTCCCAAATTGCCATGTCAAACCTCTAACCCACCATGTCCTAGCAAACCGTTGATTGGCTATGTTACCGCTTTGCTCAGCCCCTCTTATAGCGTTGTTAGTTGCAGGTGAAGATTGAAGTTTGTTCCTTGTTGGAACATGGAGATGTTGTTCCTTGTTGGAACATGTTTACTTGTTGGGATATCACAATATATCTTATTTAATTAATGCATCTATATACTTGGTAAAGGGTGGAAGGCTCGGCCTTATGCCTGGTGTTTTGTTCCACTCTTGCCGCCCTAGTTTCCGTCATATCGGTGTTATGTTCCCGGATTTTGCGTTCCTTACACGGTTGGGCTATAATGGGAACCCCTTGACAGTTCGCCTTAAGTAAAGCTCCTCCAGCAATGCCCAACATTGGTTTTACCATTTGCACTAACAACCTACCACCTTCCCTTGGGTTCTGCAGACTCAAGGGTCATCTTTATTCTAACCCCCCCGGGCCAGTGCTCCTCTGAGTGTTGGTCCGAACTGAGCTGCCTGCGGGGCCACCTCGGGGAAACTTGAGGGTTGGTTTTACTCGTAGCTAGTCTCATCTGAGTGTGCCCTGAGAAAGAGATATGTGCAGCTCCTATCGGGATTTGTCGGCACATTCGGGCGGTGTTGCTGGTTTAGTTTTACCCTGTCGAACGTCTCGGGTGGAGGTCTATTCCTTCGTTGACCGTGAGAGCTTGTGATGGGCTAAGTTGGGACACCCCTGCAGGGTATTATCTTTCGAAAGCCGTGCCCGCGGTTATGGGCAGATGGGAATTTGTTAATGTCCAGTTGTAGAAAACCCGAAGTTGACCTTAATTAAAATACATCAACCGTGTGTGTAACCGTGATGGTCTCTTTCCGGCGGAGTCTGGGAAGTGAACACGGTGTTGGAGTTATGCTTGACGTAGGTTGCTATAGGATCACTTCTTGATCATACTTTTATCGACCGTGCTTTGCCCTCTCTTCTCGCTCTCTTTTGCGATTGTAGCCACCATATATGCTAGTCGCTTGCTGCAGCTCCACCTCATTACTCCATCCTTCCTATGAGCTTAAATAGTCTTGATCTCGTGGGTGCGAGATTGCTGAGTCCCCGTGGCTCACAGATACTTCCAAAAACCAGTTTGCAGGTGCCTATGTTACCGAGCAGGTGACGCAACCAAGCTCAAGGAGGAGCTCGATGAAGATCTTGCCCTTTGTGTTGTTTCGTTCTAGTTGATCAGTAGTGGATCCCAGTTGGGGTCGATCGGGGACCTTTGTCGCATTTGGGGTTCTTCTTTTATTTTGGTTCCGTAGTCGGACCTTGATTGTATCTGGATGATGTAATGCTTTATTCATGTAATTGTGTGAAGTGGCGATTGTAAGCCAACTATGTATCTCTTTCCCTTATGTATTACATGGGTTGTGTGAAGATTACCTAACTTGCGACATTGCTTTCAATGCGGTTATGCCTCTAAGTCGTGCTTCGACACGTGGGAGATATAGCCGCATCGAGGGCGTTACAAGTTGGTACCAGAGCCTTCCCCGACCTTAGGAGCCCCACTGCTTGATCGTTTTTAGCGGCCGAGTTGTGTCTAGAAAAATGTTTTGAGTCATTTAGGATTATATATATCGGAGAGTTAGGAATTCTTTTTACTCCCCAGTCTCTTCATCGCTCTGGTAAGGCATCCTGACGTAGAGTTTTGACTCTTCTCTTCTCAAATTTCACTAAATTTTTTTTAGGATCACGCGGGTATCTTGGAATCGTTCCGATGGTTTTATGATGAGAACATTGTCTTGGTGCCTCCTGTCAGGGGTTTAGTGCAAGTGTCCCGGGGAGTTGAGCTCTGAGGTGTGGTCGTCATAATTTTATCATTGCAGTTCTGGAATACCTGAGTTTAGTACGCCGACATCGAAAATCTCTTTTATGCAGTTGTTGGTGAGATAACCCCGATAACCCAGTACTGAGGTGAGTTCGGGAGTATCGCCATAACTTGTATAACGGATGCTTTTCGAAGGTTGAGGTAGATGATTTCCGAAGGTTTCTTGGTTATGTGTTGAAGGATGGATACAGTTGGATGTAGGATTTGCTAGTTTTGGGTGAGATATTATGCTTCCCCTGTATCCCCAACACCTGATTGCATAACCGGAAAATTTCAGGAGTTTCATAGATGGGAATTCAAGTAGCTCTTAGGATATCTTTCCAACAGATGTATGATATGAAATTGGGGTTCGACGTTAGTGGTCCGCCTATTCACGGTCGATTTTACAGTGGTCTCGTTGTGTCTTAAAGAGTCCTTGGCTATGCCGACTTGGGGACGCTTCGTATGTCATGTGCACTGCCTTGTACATGATGGTGCTGTACGATCGAGCCCGTGTAGGCCCCACCACGAAAACTTCGGACGAAATCTCTATCATATGTTTGTTCTGGCTTATTTTGCAAGCCAATCCTTTGTTTTGTTTTTAGTTGTGGTATTCGAGTTGCTTCGAAGTCAAATGTTGATTCCATACCTTTTCCAAATGGTGTTCTCATATTCCTATGTGAATACTAATCCTTCTTGATCATCCAGTCTGTCTTGTCAATCCTTTTTTTAACCGGTGTGTCTCTCCTCAAGTGGATCCGTTCACGTCAACATTTGCAAGATCATTTATCACTTCTTCTCAATGGTGTTTGTTTCATCCGTCTCCAAGTTGCCCTTGTTTTTCCCACCCTCCCTCCCTTTTGTTTTTCTTCAAGGACTAAGATTTCTTCTTCAAGTATCCATTTTATTGATGGGAAGTTTCTCCATTCTTTTCCGTCAATGTTCTTATCCGGTGATTCTCATGAAGATTCTAATGGAGCTTCAAGTTCGTCATTCCTCGTTCTTTTCTTCTCCGGTGGATTTAATTCAAGCTTTGGTATTAAGCATACTCCTTTTTCTTTTTTTTCCAATGCTTTTCTTATGCCGGTGCACCTCTTAATCATCCATCTCTCGCTATTAAATTGTTCCGGAGTGCTCAAGATATCTCGAAGATTTGTGTTTCCACTCTGCATTTGTTCAAGCTCTTTCGAGATTGGTATCTCATTCAAGTCATTTAATTCAACCGGTGCAACATCTCTTTTAAATCTTTTCAACGGTGTTCTTTTGAGTGGGCCCTAACCCACAGGTCTTTTCCCAGGATCTTACCTGACTCTTCTATTTTCCCAGAGCTATCCTAAATTCTTCTCCAAGTTTGACGTAAGAATGAGTTATCATTAGTCAAATGCTTTTCTCCAAGATCTTTCAAATTCTTTTCATAGTTGGCTTAACCTCTTCGCTTTTGATTCTTCCGGTGTGCCTCAATAATTCTTGGTGGTGTTTCTCGTTGTCATTATCATCATTTGAAGACCGAAGAAGAGTTTCTCTTTAATCTTGCTCTATTCTCTTCAAGATTCATGGTGCTAGCTTGTTGCCATCCTCTCATAATTGTTTTCGATTGTGAGAATCTTTTTCACCCATCAGGAGATATTCAAGAGTCTTCTCAGTTTGTCATCCGGAGTCCATCAATTCAAGTTTATTCATTCTCAGCCGTCAGTTATCATTCTCCTATCTTGCCGGTGCATCTATCAAATATCCTCTAATCAGTTCTTGATCTCTTTGTTCTCAGGTATCTAGTTTGTCTCAAGCACCTTCGTTCATTTGCTAATTCTTACCGGTGATGCACCCCTACTTCGATCATTTTCAATTCTTACGGTGGTTCTTTCAAGATCTCTCTTCCTTGTTCATCATATCAATTCATTTGTTGTTCCAATCCTACCGGTGGTTCGTTGAAGACCTTCTCAAGTTTACGCTATATCTCTTTTAATCCCTTCTACGAGAATAAGTAGTATGCCAAATCCGTTGATTGTCGTCAATTTAATTGGTGAAGGATAAGCATAACATAATTCTTATTCTTGTTCATCCAAGTGATTAATTCTTTATTCCGGAGGCCCTTAAAATTCTCGGTTTCATTTGTTTCATCTTCTCTTTTTCCCGGAGTTCCAAGCTCTAATTATCACGGAGATCCATCTAAATCATTGCAAGGATTCACCTTGTGTTTTCAATTTCTCTTTCTTTTCATTCCTTTTGTTTACCGGAGTTCTTCATGGAGGTTCTACATGACGATTCATCAAGGATTTAATTCCTTCTCAAAGTTTTCATCAAGATTCATTTCTAGGGAGCTCAAGCTTTCTTCATATTGTAATCCGGAGTGCAATTTCTTTCTACCATATTTTGGAGGTGGTATTATGTCATTCTTGATAATTTGAGTTCATGTTCCATGATTCACATGTTGTTAAGAATGAGTTATTTTTAAATCCATCAACCTCGTTGTTGGAGTTATCCTGTGTCATATTTCACCTAAAAGCCTTCCATTGGAATGTTGCTATTTGTGGTGCTTGCCAATGATCCAAGTTATCTCTTTATCATCTTGGTGGAAGAAGTGTTCATTTCTTCGTCGATCTAAAGCTAGCAATCGTTCCCGTTAGTGGCCGGTTATCACCTCATAATTTTGAGATGTTTTCCATAAGCCCACTACAAGCTTATTCGTTTCGTTGTTGGTTTTTCCCAACAACCCCGTTGTAACCTTCTTGGAAGGGTGCTTTCCAAGCTCAATTGTGGCAGAAGTTGCCATTTCCCCCTCCATTCTGTTATTCCAATGACCTATCTTCTATTCTTTCTTCCGGAGGCATTGTGACGTTGCTCTTTTCACTCACCATCTCGATTCGTGAGGATCGTGTTCTTTTCTTGCTTATCCATTTAACCGGAGTGTCGTGTTTTCATTCGAGTTCTCTAATCTTATCAAGTTTTCCCTCCTTCCTCAACTGGAGAGCTGTCTGAAATCCTTCTTACCCATTGTGCCATTCTTTCAATAGTTCCGGAGGCAGTGTGTTGTTGATTTCATCAAGTAACATCCCATCTTCTCAAGTTCATGTTCTATTCCTTCCATGTTCAACCGGAGTACTGCCCGAATTCTTCCCCTCTCATCTTGTTTTAACCGGAGTGGTTTCGAATTCTATCTTGTCCATTAAACTCTTGATTCATGTCTTTGCAACCTTCAAGTTCTCGTAATGTTCCTTGTTCCTCTTTTCTAACGGATTGTTTGCAATCTCGTTCATCTCTGTTGTACTCTTTCTTTTAAATTGCTCAACCTCTCAAGGTTCGTGGTTTCACTCGTTTGTCAAAGAAGCAACTTAGTTTTACATCTTCTCTTCCTCTTCCGTTTCTCTCCGGTGCCATCCTAGATCTCGGGACGAGATCCTCTTGTAGTGGTGGAGTGTTGTAACGCCCCGAGACCGACGCTCCAGAAGACTTCCAGCTATTCCGAGTTTCGTCGTGTGATTTGTTTTATTTGTTGCATTCATCCTTGCATCATGTGCATTGCATCATGTCATCATGCCATCATATCATTAATTTTTAAAACCTCAACTAAATAAATTGTATGGATTTTTTGATCCATTTAAATCGAGGGACTCACATGGTGACTTCTCTTTATAACATATCCTCCAATATTAGGGAGCTATATTAAATATTCCACTATTTTGGAATCACCAAAACACACTTAAAAATAATTTCGTTCATTTTCTGCTTCAAGTTTGGTCTCCAACCTTGCCAATATTTATTTCATCATTTTCCGGAGCTCCACCAAAAATCCAAACATTTTTGGACCTTCCTTTCATCAAGTCCTAGTTCAAACCCATTTGAATTTCAAATGAGTTTGAATTTAAATCTTTCGATCATGCCCACTTCTATTTTTCCTGGATCGAGCTCATTTTTGTGAGTCCGGGAAAATTGTCTCCATGCGCAAATCCTTTCCCTAACCCTCTCTTTCCTTTTCTTCTCTTCTCTTTAATTGTTTTCTGCTAAGAAAATATAAGAGAGAGAGAGAAGAGGGCCGCTTCCCCGCAGCCCATTTGCCCAAGGCTAAGCCGGCCCAAGGCCCAGCCACGCCCCCCTCTAACCCTAGCCCGACTCCCTCCTGTCGATCTCTCCCTCTGTGCCGCCGCCACACGCTCATCGATCGATTCCCTCTCCTCGCGCCCGACCCTCATCTCTCCCCTCGTCCTCCCTCCACCGCCGCATCGCTCGACCCCATCGCCCTCTCCTGCGCCCGTTCCCAATCCTCCCGCATCCCTCCTCTCGATCCCCATCTCCCTCTCGTTCCCGTGCCCGCAGCCATGGCCCTCCTTGCGCGACCCCTCTCCCTTTCCCCTAGCCGCCTCCTCCATCCACCGGCGCCAGCCGCCCCGTCGCCCGAGCGCTCAAGGAGAGCAGCTCCTCGAGCCTCGTCACTGCTGCTTCCTCCCTCTGCCGCCAGAGAGGAGCGAGAGCCTCTCGCTCGAGCCACGCCGCCGGCCAGTCCCTCTTCCTCTCCAAGCCACGCCGGTGACCCCATCAGTGCAGCCAACTCCGGCGGCTCTCCGTCGCCTGCGCCTCCAGCGCCTGATCCCGCTGCCCGAGCCGTCCCGTCGCGCCTCCTCCACCCCGCAGCCATCGCCGGAGCTGCTCCTTTTGCCGAGCGCCACCCCGAGCCCCAAGCATCGCCCCTGCTCCCTCCTTCACCAGCACCCTGCCTCCTTCACGCCTCCCCATCAGCATCGCCGTGGCCCTGTTCGCGTGAAGCCCCTGCGCCACCACCATCAGCGCACGGCGTCTCCGACCCGTTCCGCCCCTTGCTGCTGTTGTAGGCCATGAGCTCGCGGCTACCGCACGGACGCCAAGACCGAGACCGCCCCGAACCACATCGTCTCGCTGGATCGTCAAGACCATCTCGGTTTTTGCAAGTACCTCTACGCCCGAAGATGTTGGATGCGCCAAGTTCCACTACGATAGGCACCACTACTGTTGCTGAGAGTTTCGTCAAGTTCAACTACATCGACTACGAAACGTGAACGACTACCGTCGCCGAGACCGCAAGTACCACGACTAACATGTACGGCTACACGACGACCCGCCAAGACCCTGAACAACTACCGCCGCCGTCGTGTACCACTACTTCTACTACCGTCGCCGTGTACAACTACTTCCTCTACGTCGCCACGTGAACGTCTACCTCCACTACGGCCGTGAACGACTACTTCCTTCGCCGAACGAGAACCGTCCCAATTGCTCGCTTCGAAGGTATAACCACCGAAACGACCGCCGTGGACCGAATGCACGTTGTATGAGATGCCCGTGTTTGCACCATGTCCGAATTGTTCCTTGCACGTTCGCCGTAAGCCATGCCACCATTATGTGGGACACCCGGAATCCGGGATCACCCCACCATCCATGCACGCATCCGCACGCCTCCTTTTGCACCGGTATCTCCGTGAGCTACCGGAACAGATATGTTGCCGTGGCATCATTTTCGGATATGTTGCCGTGGCATCATTTTCGGATATGTTGCCGTGGCACCATTTTTGTTTCGCCGCCGTGGCACCCTTTTCGTTCCGCCATGGTGACCAAATGCTCCTTATCATGCTCTATGTCAACATTTTCATAAAAACTGCATAAAACTCACATATGTCATCTGCATCATGATAACAACAATTAAAATGTTTATATTTGCCATTTCCATTAATTTGCTAAATGCACATGAGGATTTTCCGGAATTGTTGTTTGTGTTTCCGGCCTCATTTAAACTTGCCTAAACATGTGGTTTAATTATGTTTCACCCCTTGCCATGTTTAACCACACTTAATATTGTTGTGTTCCTTAACGAGAGAGAACTAAATAATTGATGTGGTGTTTTGTCAATATGCAACTCGTTGCATATTGAGCTCCACTTAACTTGTAGTATTGTTTGTTGCACTTTGCCATGCCATGCCTCATTAAACCGGACATGCATCATACTTGTTTGTGCATCATGACTTGTTTATGCTTGTGTGTTTACTATGTTGTTTGTTTCTTTCCGGGTTGCTTCTCACGTTAGCTTCGGTTTCGTTCCGGAGTTGTGAGGATTCGTTCGTCTACGGCCGTTTGTCTTCTTCTTGGATTCGTTCTTCTTCCTTGCGGGATTTCAGGCAAGATGATCATACCCTCGAAATCACTACTATCTTTGCTATGCTAGTTCGCTCGCTCTTTTGCCATGCCAATGCTACGATGCCTACCATTTGCTTGACAGCCTCCCAAATTGCCATGTCAAACCTCTAACCCACCATGTCCTAGCAAACCGTTGATTGGCTATGTTACCGCTTTGCTCAGCCCCTCTTATAGCGTTGTTAGTTGCAGGTGAAGATTGAAGTTTGTTCCTTGTTGGAACATGGAGATGTTGTTCCTTGTTGGAACATGTTTACTTGTTGGGATATCACAATATATCTTATTTAATTAATGCATCTATATACTTGGTAAAGGGTGGAAGGCTCGGCCTTATGCCTGGTGTTTTGTTCCACTCTTGCCGCCCTAGTTTCCGTCATATCGGTGTTATGTTCCCGGATTTTGCGTTCCTTACACGGTTGGGCTATAATGGGAACCCCTTGACAGTTCGCCTTAAGTAAAGCTCCTCCAGCAATGCCCAACATTGGTTTTACCATTTGCACTAACAACCTACCACCTTCCCTTGGGTTCTGCAGACTCAAGGGTCATCTTTATTCTAACCCCCCCGGGACAGTGCTCCTCTGAGTGTTGGTCCGAACTGAGCTGCCTGCGGGGCCACCTCGGGGAAACTTGAGGGTTGGTTTTACTCGTAGCTAGTCTCATCTGAGTGTGCCCTGAGAAAGAGATATGTGCAGCTCTTATTGGGATTTGTCGGCACATTCGGGCGCTGTTGCTGGTTTAGTTTTACCCTGTCGAAATGTCTTGTTGTACCGGGATACCGAGTCTGATCGGAACGTCTCGGGTGGAGGTCTATTCCTTTGTTGACCGTGAGAGCTTGTGATGGGCTAAGTTGGGACACCCCTGCAGGGTATTATCTTTCGAAAGCCGTGCCCGCGGTTATGGGCAGATGGGAATTTGTTAACGTCCGGTTGTAGAAAACCCGAAGTTGACCTTAATTAAAATACATCAACCGTGTGTGTAACCGTGATGGTCTCTTTCCGGCGGAGTCTGGGAAGTGAACACGGTGTTGGAGTTATGCTTGACGTAGGTTGCTATAGGATCACTTCTTGATCATACTTTTATCGACCGTGCTTTGCCCTCTCTTCTCGCTCTCTTTTGCGATTGTAGCCACCATATATGCTAGTCGCTTGCTGCAGCTCCACCTCATTACTCCATCCTTCCTATGAGCTTAAATAGTCTTGATCTCGCGGGTGCGAGATTGCTGAGTCCCCGTGGCTCACAGATACTTCCAAAAACCAGTTTGCAGGTGCCTATGTTACCGAGCAGGTGACGCAACCAAGCTCAAGGAGGAGCTCGATGAAGATCTTGCCCTTTGTGTTGTTTCGTTCTAGTTGATCAGTAGTGGAGCCCAGTTGGGGTCGATCGGGGACCTTTGTCGCATTTGGGGTTCTTCTTTTATTTTGGTTCCGTAGTCGGACCTTGATTGTATCTGGATGATGTAATGCTTTATTCATGTAATTGTGTGAAGTGGCGATTGTAAGCCAACTATGTATCTCTTTCCCTTATGTATTACATGGGTTGTGTGAAGATTACCTCACTTGTGACATTGCTTTCAATGCGGTTATGCCTCTAAGTCGTGCTTCGACACGTGGGAGATATAGCCGCATCGAGGGCGTTAGAATCACCTCCATTATCTTTTGCCTTTACTTATCTCAATTTGATCCATAGTTATATTTTGCTATAGATGAATAAAAGTTTAGTTCGATCTCTTCCTTTTGAGTGTTTGCTTAGTGATCTATCCTTGTAATCATGTGCGAGATATATAATAAAGTTCAGTCTGAAGTTTTGTTCACTTTCCTTTCATGTTCAATAAAAGAAAGGAAATAAATGAAAAAGATCATATGCTAATCTTATGGTAAGTAGTGGCATCACATAAGGAAGAGTATAAGTAGAAAATTTTATTGGAGATTCACAAACATAGCATTGGTCAATGATGGAACTCATGAAAGAATTAATAAGGGAAGAGAAGATTCACATGCAAATACACTATCCTAGACATCTTTTGTGATTGTGAGCCCACATCAAAATATTATATGCCAAAATTGTTGACGCTGGACAAGGAAGACAACGTAATGATTCATGTTTGTTCATATTCACATAGAAGTTATATTGTCATAGATCCTTCAACATGTGGTGCTTGCCCCCCATCTTTGCTAGCCAAAAATTTCGCACTAAGTAGAGATACTACTTGTGCATCTGAAACCCTTAAACCCAAATCTTACTTTGAGAGTCCACCATACCTACCTATGGATTGAGTAAGATCCTTCAAGTTAGTTGTCATCGGTGCAATAAGGCAATAAAAATTGTTTCTAAAAGTGTTGGATAATTTAATGTAAGAGAAAATTGAGTGTTGTACGAACTTGTGATGGCAAAGAATCAATGTGATAGACTGCATAATATAGTTATCTCAATTTGATCCATAGTTATCTTTTGCAATATAATGTGACGTTCTTTTGCACTAAGAGACTAAGCATACAAACAAAAAGCGCATGGCAACCTCTGCTTCCCTCTGTGAAGGGCCTATCTTTTACTTTCATGTATTTTCTTTTATACAAGAGTCGAAGTTTTTCTCTCTATTCCTTTATATTTTCTCTTTTGGTAAGCATCATGTGGTGAGGAAAGATCTAGGCACATATATCCAGTTGGATATGGGTAGCATGAGTTATTATTGACATCACCCCTGAGGTGAGTATGTTGGGTGGCAAAATATATAAGCCCATATCTTTCTATGTGTTCGGTTGAAACTTTTTGCTCATGTGTATGCGGTGAGTGTTGGCAATCATAGAAGACTATATGATGGTTGAGTGTGTGGACTTGCCCAAAAAGGCTCCAACACGTCACCCTTCCTGAAAAGAGGATGAATTGTAGTTGTAAAGTTGCCTGAGAACATAGTTCATTGGTTTCCAATAGAGTTTATGCTGTATACTTCGATGTTGTGACGAATTGCTACTTATTCATGAGAAGTTTATGATAAAATTTATGTGATGAAAAGTTCTACAGTAAATTTTGTTGTTGTTATAATAATAATAATACATGATGCTTCAATGTTCGTATTTTGTTTTTATCGACACCTCTCTCTCTCTAAGCATGTGGACATGTTTTTTGATTTCGGTTTTCGCTTGAGGGCAAGCGAGGTCTAAGCTTGGGGGGAGTTAATACGTCCATTTTGCATCATGTTTACCTACTATTATTTGTATTGCTTTTATGCATAATAATTCTTTTTGGAGTAATTCTAATGCCTTTTCTCTCATAATATGCAAGGTTCACATAAAGAGGGAGAATACCGACAGCTAGAATTCTGGACCTGAAAAAGCTACGTTAGGCTACCTATTCTGCACAACTCCAAATGAGCTGAAACTTTACGGAGATTTTTTATGGAATATATAAGAAATACTGGAGCAAATAAGTACCAGAGGGGCCCACCAAGTGGGCACAACCCACCTAGGTGCGCCAGTGTGCCCAGGAGCGCCCTGGTGGGTTATGCCCTCCTCGGCCCACCTCCGGTGCCCGTCTTCTGGTATATAAGTCATTTTGACCAAGAAAAAATAAGGAGAGGACTTTCGGGACGAAGCTCCGTCGTCTCGAGGCGGAACTTGGGAAAGAGCACTTTTGCCCTCCGGCGGAGCGATTCCGTCGGGGGAACTTCCCTCCCGGAGGGGGAAATCATCGTGATCATCATCACCAACAACTCTCCCATCTTGGGGAGGTTAATCTCCATCAACATCTTCAACAACACCATCTCCTCTCAAACCCTAGTTCATCTCTTGTGTTCAATCTTTGTACCGGAACCTTAGATTGGTGCTTGTGGGTGACTAGTAGTGTTGATCACATCTTGTAGTTGATTACTATATGGTTTATTCAGTGGAAGATTATATGTTCAGATCCATTATGTTACTTAATACCCCTCTGATCTTGAGCATGATTATTATTTGTGATTAGTTACTTTTGTTCTCGAGGTCACGGAAGAAATCTTGTTGCAAGTAATCATGTGAATTTGATATGTGTTCGATATTTTGATGGTATGTATGTTGTGATTCCCTTAGTGGTATCATTTGAACGTCAACTACATGACACTTGACCATATTTGGGCAAAAGGGAATGCATTGTGGAGTAGTTATTAGATGATGGGTTGCGAGAGTGACAGAAGCTTAAACCCTAGTTTATGCGTTATTCTGTAAGGGACTGATTTGGATCCAAAAGTTTAATGCTATGGTTAGATTATATCTTAATACTTTTCTCGTAGTTGCGGATGCTTGTGAGGGGGTTAATCTTAAGTAGGTGGCTTGTTCAAGTAAGAACATCACCTAAGCACCGGTCCACCCACATATCAAATTATCAAAGTAGCGAACACAAATAAAACCAACATGATGAACGTGACTAGATGAAATTCCCGTGTACCCTCAAGAACGCTTTGCCTATCATAAGAGACCGTTTTGGCTTGTCCTTTGCCTCTAAGGATTGGGATACCTTGCTGCACTTTTGTTACCATTATCGTTACTTGCACGTTACAAATTATCTTGCTATCAAACTACTCGCTACTTATAGTTTCAATGCTTGCATAGAATACCTTACTGAAAACTTCTTGCCATTTCCTTCTGCTCCTCATTGGGTTCGACATTTTTACTTATCGAAAGGACTATGATTGATCCCATATACTTGTGGGTCATCAGAGTGATCTGTATAGTCACTTATTAGCAACAATCGTCTGTGTTATTATTGGTCTTCGCACACATTTCTTATTACGGACCTGTTTGCCGCGTATCACACATCTTGTTCAGTTGAACCGTTTCTATTGTGTTGCCTAATCACACACAGTTCATCCTAGTGAACTGTATGTCATATATCACGCACACCTTGATCTGGCTGACCGTTTCTATTGTGTTTCCTAAACACACACAGTTCATCCTAGTGGACTGTATGCCATATATCGCACACGCCCTCATTTGGCTGCCCATTTTCTGTTGTTCTGCCTCATCCCCAATAGTTCTTCCGGATTAACCGTTTGCCATGCATCACACACACAACTCTAATCTGAACCGTGTTTGATGTCACCGCCATCGCAAACGTTTTGCATCTTTTTTTACGGTATTATTAGAGCATCGTTTGTGATTAATGCATCGCACACAGTTTCGTCAAAGGATCTCTGATCCTAGTGTCGCTTAGCAGCATCATGTAGTAGTGTTAGTTCGATCTCTAGTTATATTTTGAATTAGTTGAATAAGAGTTTAGTTCAATCCTTTTTTAGTGGTTGCTTGGTGATCCATCTTTATATGTAATCGTGTGCGAGATATATAGTAAATAGTAGTTTGACTTTTGTTTCTTCACTCTTTGTTTCAATAAAAAGAAAGGAAAATAAATGAAAAGATCATATGCTAATGTTATGGTAAGTAATTGTCGGATTAAGGGATTCGCAAACCCTTGAGAGGTTCGAACTCTAGGGTGCATGTGAAGATCTCAACCTGCCCAGCCTGCCTACTCGCGATCCTCCTAAGCCTAGCGCGACAAGCTCAAAAAGACAAAGAGACACAGTAGTTTATCCTGGTTCGGGCCACCTTGCGGTGTAATACCCTACTCCAGCGTTTTTGGTGGATTGCCTCGGGGGGCTGAGGATGAACTAATACAATGGATGGACTGGCCTCAGGAGGTGAGGTGTTCTTGAGCTCAAGGGAGCTGGTGTGTGATACGTCTCCAACGTATCTATAATTTTTTATTGTTCCATGCTATTATATTACCCGTTTTTTATGTTTATGGGATTTACTATACACTTTTATATCATTTTTGGGACTAACCTACTAACCGGAGGCCCAGCCCAAATTGTTATTTTCTTACCTATTTCAGTGTTTCGAAGAAAAGGAATATCAAATGGAGTCCAAACGGAATGAAACCTTCAGGATAGTTATTTTTGGAACCGAAGCAATCCAGAAGACTTGGAGTATACGTCAGAGAAGCAACGAGGAAGCCGCGAGGCAGGTAGGCACGCCCTACCCCCTAGGCGCGTGCCCCACCCTCGTGGGCCCCTCATGGCTCCCCCGGTCAACTTATTTTGCCTATATATATCTGTATACCCTAAAAACATCTGAGAGCACAATAGATCGGGAGTTCCGCCACCGCAAGCCTCTATAGCCACCAAAAACCAATCGAGACCCTGTTTCGGCACCCTGTCGGAGGGGGGATCCCTCACCGGTGGCCATCTTCATCATCCCGGCGCTCTCCATGACGAGGAGGAAGTAGTTCACCCTCGGGGCTGAGGGTATGTACCTGTAGCTATGTGTTTGATCTCTCTCTCTCTCTCTCTCTCGTGTTCTTGAGGTGATACGATCTTGATGTATCGCGAGCTTTGCTATTATAGTTGGATCTTATGATGTTTCTCCCCCTCTACTCTCTTGTGATGAATTGAGTTTTCCCCTTGAAGTTGTCTGGTTGAATTGAGTCTTTAAGGATTTGAGAACACTTGATGTATGTCTTGTCGTGCTTATCTGTGGTGAGAATGGGATATTCACGTGATCTACTTGATGTATGTTTTGGTGATCAACTTGCGGGTTCAATGAACCTATGCATAGGGGTTGGCACACGTTTTTGTCTCGACTCTCCGGTAGAAACCTTGGGGCACTCTTTGAAGTACTTTGTGTTGGTTGAATAGATGAATCTGAGATTGTGTGATGCATATCATATAATCATGCCCACAGATACTTGAGGTGAGATTGGATTATCTAGGTGACATTAGGGTTTTGGTTGATTTGTGCTTAAGGTGTTATTCTAGTACGAACTCTATGATAGATCGAACGAAAAGAATAGCTTCGTGTTATTTTACTACGGACTCTTGAATAGATCAATCAGAAAGGATAACTTTCGGGTGGTTTCGTACCCTACAATAATCTCTTCGTTTGTTCTTCGCTATTAGTGACTTTGGAGTGACTCTTTGTTGCATGTTGAGGGATAGTTATATGATCCAGTTATGTTATTATTGTTGAGAGAACTTGCACTAGTGAAAGTATGAACCCTAGGCCTTGTTTCCTAGCATTGCAATACCATTTACGCTCACTTTTACCACTTGTTACCTTGCTGGTTTTATATTTTCAGATTACAAAAACATATATCTATCATCCATATTGCACTTGTATCACCATCTCTTTGCCAAACTAGTGCACCTATACAATTTACCATTGTATTGGGTGTGTTGGGGTCACAAGAGACTCTTTGTTATTTTGTTGCAGGGTTGTTTGAGAGAGACCATCTTCATCCTACACCTCCCACGGATTGATAAACCTTAGGTCATCCACTTGAGGGAAATTTGCTACTATTCTACAAACCTCTGCACTTGGAGGCCCAACAATGTCTACAAGGAGAAGGTTGCGTGGTAGACATCAAGCTCTTTTCTGGCGTCGTTGCCGGGGAGGTGAGTGCTTGAAGGTATATCTTTAGATATTGCAATCGAATCTTTTTGTTTCTTGTTTTATCACTAGTTTAGTCTATAAAAGAAAACTACACAAAAAATGGAATTGAGTTTGCCTCATACGCTTCATCTTTTTAATATCTTTCGTGAGAATGATGGAAAGGAAAAATGTGCTGAAGTGCTAGGAGAAGAAGTCTATAAAATGTTTGGCACTAAATCTTTGAATGATGAACATGATTGCAATGTTGTTAGTATGAACTCTTTGAATATCCATAGTACTAATGATGATTGCACTAGTCATGATGAAAATGTTTCTTATAAGCATGTCAATTTATGTGGACTGCATAGAGTTTGCAAGTACACACCAAATAGGGAAGATAGATTTTGCAAGAGGCATAAGTATTTAGAATCTAAATGGTTGCAAGAAAGGCTAGATGTGAGTGCTGAAAATTTAAAATTTCTTTACCGTACTTGTGAACTTTGCAATGAACATGGTCATTTAAATCTCCGATGTAAATTGTTTCATGATCGAATCGTGTCCAAAAATTGTGATGACTTGATTTCCCTTGCACATCATAATGAACTTAATTTGCTTTTGGGTTATGAAGAAATGAAACGTGCAACTAAGCATATTATATAATTTAACCTTAAGAAATTTCTTGATATTGATCTAGAGGAAATTTATATGTATTGTGCGGTGAATTGCATTGAAAATCCTTATATTGCCAATTACATAAAGAAAAGAAAGCAAATAGAAGATGAAGAGAATACTAATGAAAGGGAAGAGACTTCCCAATATCCTCCTATTATTTCTTATGATGAATCAGGTAACGAGGAGGAGCTTTCTATTCAACCAATCTCATTAATAAGGAGCTCAAAAAAGAGGGTTAACCCCACACATGATGTGAAGAAGAAAAAGAAAATACGGAGAAGCAAAGGTAGAAAGGTATCCCTCCCAAATTATGTTTCTCCTATTACTCATTGTGATGATGATAATTGCTATACTATTGGTGCTATCCATACTATTAATGATGATAGTGATTATGCTTATGATATGAAAAGGGTCAAGCTTAGGGATGCTATGTTTGATGAGAATGAAATGTTTGAGAATATATTTGCTGCAATTAATGTTTGTCCCAAGCTTGGGATGCTACGTTTAATGAAGATGATATTTTTTAGCCTCCCAAGTCATGCATCCTATTTATGATGGTTATATTGATGAAAGTGGGTTTGGAAGAGTGTCAACTTTAGGAAGTAATGATCCCGCTATTTTGGAGGATATTGAATCTTATTATACTTATGAAAGTGAACATGGAGAGGTCATGACTTTATTTAGTGTTGAATCCACTATTTTGGAAGAGGTTTCAATCGATTATGATGAGAACAAAGTTGCTACTTATGATGATTATTGTGATGAAACTTATGCTATAAAAGGTAGTGATGATTATATTTATAAAACTTGTCATGATTATGATTATCCTTTTTCTGAACATTACTCTTTTAATGTGGAAACAGTTTATAGTATTCGAGTCTCTTATGATACTCCCACTATTCCGAATGAGAAGAATTTTGCTTATGTGGAGAGTAGTAAATTTTCTATGCAAGTAGATCATGAAGAGAATGCTTTAGGTGCTGGTTATATTGTTGAATTAATTCATGGTGCCACTGAAAATTATCATGAGGGGGGAACATATGCTTGTAGGAATTGCAACAATATAAAGTTTCCTCTCTATGTGCTTAAAGTTTTGAAGTTATGCTTGTTTAGCCTTCCTATGCTAGTTGATTATTGTTCCCATAAACTATTTGCTCACAAAATCCCTATGCATAGGAAGTGGGTTAGACTTAAATGTGCTAGTCATATGCTTCATGATGCTCTCTTTATGTTTCAATTCTTATCTTTTATGTGAGCATCATTGTCATCATCATGCCTAGCTAGAAAGGCATTAAAGAAAAGCGCTTGTTGGGAGACAACCCAATATTTATCCTTACTGTTTTTGTGTGTCCACATGATTATTCTACTTTAGTAATCATGTTTTATAGCTTTTGTTTCAATAAACTGCCAAGTAAGACCTTTCGGATAGCTTACAGTGATAGTTGTGTTGATCCTGGTGAAAATCAGAAACTTTTGTGCCCAGTAAATTAATTTTTATAATTCACATAAACGTGATTTTGATATGATTCTTTTTTATATGGATTGGTACAAAAATTTCTCAGGTTTTCCTAATTTGGTAGTATTTTTGGAGTTCCATAAGTATACGTTTGATACAGATTACTACAGACAGTTCTGTTTTTGACAGATTCTGTTTTCATTGTGTTGTTTGCTTATTTTGATGAATCTATGAGTAGTATCGGAGGGTATGAACCATAGAGAAGTTGGAATACAGTAGATATTACACCAATATAAATTTAGAATGAGATCACAACAGTACCTAAGTGGTGGTTTTATTTTCTTATACTAACGGAGCTTACAAGTTTTCTGTTGAGTTTTGTGTTGTGAAGTTTCAAGTTTTGGGTAAAGATTCGATGGACTATGTAATAAGGAGTGGCAAGAGCCTAAGCTTGGGGATGCCCAAGGCACCCCAAGTTAATATTCAAGGACAACCAAGAGCCTAAGCTTGGGGATGCCCCGGATGGCATCCCCTCTTTTGTCTTCATCCATCGGTAACTTTACTTGGAGCTATATTTTTATTCACCACATGATATGTGTTTTGCTTGGAGCTTCATTTCATTTTGTTTTATTCTGCTCGCTGTTTGAATAAAATACCAAGATCTGAAATTCTTAAATGTTAGAAAGTCTTCACGTAGTTACATAACTATCCGACTACTCATTGATCTTCACTTATATCTTTCGGAGTAGTTTGTCATTTGCTCTAGTGCTTCACTTATATCTTTTAGAGCATGGCGGTGGTTTGATTTTGTAGAAATTGTTGATCTCTCATGCTTCACTTATATTATTTTGAGAGTCATTTAGAATAGCAGGGTATTTTCTATGGTTATAAAATTGGTCCTAGAATGATGGGCATCCAAGTTGGGTATAATAAAAAACTATCATAGGAAGTGAATTGGATGCTATGATCAATTTTATGCTTGATAATTATTTTGAGATATGGAGGTGGTGATATTAGAGTCATGCTAGTTGGGTAACTGTGAATTTAAAGAATACTTGTGTCGAAGTTGGCAAGTCCCATAGCATGCACGTATGGTAACCGTTGTGTAACAAATTTGAAACATGAGGTGTTCTTAGATTGTCATCCTTATGAGTGGCGGTCGGGGACGAGCGATGGTCTTTCCCTACCAATCTATACCCCTAGGAGCATGCGCGTAGTGCTTGGTTTTTGATGACTTGTAGATTTTTGCAATAAGTATATGAGTTCTTTATGACTAATGTGAGTCCATGGATTATACGCACTCTTACCCTTCCATCATTGCTAGCCTCTTCGGTACCGTGCATTGCCCTTTCTCACCTTGAGAGTTGGTGCAAACTTCGCCGGTGCATCCAAACCCCGTGATACGATACACTATGTCACAAATAAACCTCCTTATATCTTCCTCAAAACAGCCACCATACGTACCTATTATGGCATTTCCATAGCCATTCCGAGATATATTGCCATGCAACTTTCCACCGTTCCGTTTATCATGGCACGCATCATCATTGTCATATTGCCTTGCATGATCATGTAGTTGAAATCGTATTTGTGGCAAAGCTACCTTCATAATTTTTCATACATGTCACTCTTGATTCATTGCCAATCCCGGTACACCGCCGGAGGCATTCATATAGAGTCATATCTTGTTCTAGTTTTGAGTTGTAATTCATGAGTTGTAAATAAATAGAAGTGTGATGATCATCATTATTAGAGCATTGTCCCTTATAAAAAAAGAAAGGCAAGAAATAAAAAAAAGGAAAGGCCAAATAAAAAAGGCCCAAAAAAGAAGAAAAAGAAAAAATAAAATAAAATAAAAAAGGGGACAATGTTACTATTTTTTCCACACTTGTGCTTCAAAGTAGCACCATGTTCTTCATATAGAGAGTCTCATTTGTTGTCACTTTCATATACTAGTGGGAATTTCTCATTATAGAACTTGGCTTGTATATTCCAAAGATGGGCTTCCTCAAAATGCCCTAGGTCTTCGTGAGCAAGCAAGTTGGATGCACACCCACTAGTTTCTTTTGTTGAGCTTTCATACATTTATAGCTCTAGTGCATCCGTTGCATGGCAATCCCTACTCCTCATGCTGACATCAATTGATGGGCATCTCCATAGCCCGTTTATTAGCCTCCTTAACACGAGAATTTCTTCTTCTTTTTTGTCTTCTCCTCCATACAACCTCCATCATCATATTCTATTCCACCCATAGTGCTATATCCATGGCTCACGCTCATGTATTGCGTGAAAGTTGAAAAAAGTTTGAGATTACTAAAGTATGAAACAATTAATTGGCGTCATCGGGGGTGTGCAAGATGAGAGCATTCTTGTGTGACGAAAATGCAGCATGACCAAACTATATGATTTTGTAGGGATGAACTTTCTTTAGCCATGCTATTTTGAGAGGACATGATTACTTTGTTAGTATGCTTGAAGTATTACTATTTCTTATGTCAATATGAACTTTTATTTTGAATCATTTGCATCTGAACATTCATGCCACAATAAAGAAAATTACATTAAGTATTATGCTAGGTAGCATTCCACATCAAAAATTCTGTTTTTATCATTTACCTACTCGAGGATGAGCAGGAATTAAGCTTGGGGATGCTTGATACGTCTCCAACGTATCTATAGTTTTTATTGTTCCATACTATTATATTGCCCGTTTTGGATGTTTATGGGCTTTACTATACACTTTTGTATCATTTTTGGGACTAACCTACTAACCGGAGGCCCAGCCCAAATTGTTGTTTTCTTACCTATTTCAGTGTTTTGAAGAAAAGGAATATCAAACGGAGTCCAAATGAAATGAAACCTTCGGGAGAGTTATTTTTGGAACGGAAGCAATCCAGGAGACTTGGAGTATACGTGAGAGAAGCAACGAGGAAGCCACGAGGCAGGGAGGCGCGCCCTACCCCCTAGGCGCGCCCCCCACCCTCATGGGCCCCTCATGGCTCCCCTGACTGACTTCTTTCGTCTATATATATATTTGTATACCCCAAAAACATCTGAGAGCATAATAGATCAGGAGTTTCGCCGCCGCAAGCCTCTCTAGCCACCAAAAACCAATCGAGACCCTGTTTCGGCACCCTGCCGGAGGGGGGATCCCTCACCGGTGGCCATCTTCATCATCCCGACACTCTCCATGACGAGGAGGAAGTAGTTCACCCTCGGGGCTGAGGGTACGTACCAGTAGTTATGTGTTTGATCTCTCTCTCTCTCTCTCTCTCTCTCGTGTTCTTGAGGTGATACGATCTTGATGTATCATGAGCTTTGCTATTATAGTTGGATCTTATGATGTTTCTCCCCCTCTACTCTCTTGTGATGAATTGAGTTCTCCCCTTGAAGTTGTCTTGTTGAATTGAGTCTTTAAGGATTTGAGAACACTTGATGTATGTCTTGTCGTGCTTATCTGTGGTGACAATGGGATATTCAGGTGATCTGCTTGATGTATGTTTTGGTGATCAACTTGCGGGTTCAATGAACCTGTGCATAGGGGTTGGCACACGTTTTCGTCTTGACTCTCCGGTATAAACTTTGGGGCACTCTTTGAAGTACTTTGTGTTGGTTGAATAGATGAATCTGAGATTGGGTGATGCATATCGTTGCCCACAGATACTTGAGGTGACATTGGAGTATCTAGGTGACATTAGGGTTTTGGTTGATTTGTGTCTTAAGGTGTTATTCTAGTACGAACTCTATGATAGATCGAACGAAAAGAATAGCTTCGTGTTATTTTACTACGGACTCTTGAATAGATCGATCAGAAAGGATAACTTTGAGGTGGTTTCGTACCCTACAATAATCTCTTCGTTTGTTCTCTGCTATTAGTGACTTTGGAGTGACTCTTTGTTGCATGTTGAGGGATAGTTATATGATCTAGTTATGTTATTATTGTTGAGAGAACTTGCACTAGTGAAAGTATGAACCCTAGGTCTTGTTTCCTAGCATTGCAATACCGTTTACGCTCGCTTTTACCACTTGTTACCTTGCTATTTTTATATTTTCAGATTACAAAAACCTATATCTATCATCCATATTGCACTTATATCACCATCTCTTCGCCGAACTAGTGCACCTATTCAATTTACCATTGTATAGGGTGTGTTGGGGACACAAGAGACTCTTTGTTATTTCGTTGCAGGGTTGTTTGAGAGAGACCATCTTCATCCTACGCCTCCCACGGATTGATAAACCTTAGGTCATCCACTTGAGGGAAATTTGCTATTGTTCTACAAATCTCTGCACTTGGAGGCCCAACAACGTCTACTAGGAGAAGGTTGCGTAGTAGACATCAGTGTGGTGTGTTGTGGGCTAGTTTGACTTCGTCTCCTCTATGGTGGTGTCTAGTCCTATTTATAGTGGCCTTGGTCCTCTTCCCAAATGTTGGCGGGAAGGGATCCCACAACGGCCGGATTTGAAAGGGTACAAGTAGTACAGCTTACCCTGATAAAAGTAGTCTTCGCCTGCAAAAAGCCTCTGGTCGTGACGCTGCAGTGGGCTCGTCGATGACCTCCGTCCTGTCGTCCTCGCGGTCTTGGTCTCGTTGCACTAGAATGGAAACCTTTGGATGGTTCCTCAGGACTCCGCGCCTGTGGCTTGCCTCCTTTGCACCGAAGAGGAAACCTGCGCTCTGCGCCCGCCTGGCGTCCGCTTGGCCTTGGTCGTCATGGGTCACGTCAGCTGAGCCTCGTGAGGTGAACCTTGCATAGAACTCTCCGCCCCTCGAGAGCCCGCCTAAGGAGGCCGATCCCCTCGGGGGTTTTGGCGTCGCCGCCTCGCGAGGCTTGGCCCCTCCTCGCGAGGGTCTTGTGTTGTTGATGCTGAAGCTGGGCCATACCAGGCCATTGATGGAGCCATGCGGTGGGCCGCAGACAAGCAGGGCTGGATACCCCCATATCCAGGACACTGACAGTAGCCCCCGGGCCCAAGGCGCGCTTGGACTTGGCTTCCAGGCGAAGCCAAAGAGCAAGTGCGGAGCGCCGCGGGCCCTAACCGCCTGCGGCCTTGATGATGTGTGACGATTGATGGGACCTGGGCGACTCCGCTTCCCCATGCTGCCTCGGCAACTGCTCGACTTGACGGGACGATGCGGCATGCAGATGGTCATGATGGCGCGAGGTCGTGGAGGCCGGCAGTTGGCCTCCCTTGGCTATAAAGGTGAGGGAGGGGTAGAGCCCCTCGCCCATCTTTCCTTCGTCTTGCTCCCGCTTTCTTCTCTCCTCTCCATCTTGCTCCCAAGGCGCCGATCAGGAGGTATTTTGCGGCCGAGAAAGGGAAAAGTTCCTAGGGAGGGGCCCGATCCTCTCCCGCCAAAGAAGCGGCTCCGCCCCCCTCACGACGCCGGCGCGGGGTGAGAGGTGACCAGGCCTTGGCAATTGAGGCCTCCGCCTAGCTTCCCCCTCCCCATTTATGCCCGTGCTCAGGATGAAGGTGTACGCCATCGAGTGGCGCCTGACGATGGTGGCAGGGCCGCCATTGCCCTGCCGGCCGCACCACAGACCCACACCGAGGGCAGCTCGCGTGAGTTCGTGGTGTGGGCGGCAATGCCTCCTGACACCTAGATCCGGCTCCCGCGGTTCTTTGCCGGCAAGCTACCTCCGAGGGGACCGGTCGAGCTGTCGCTGCAGCACACCGGGTGTTGCAGCTTGGCCACCGGAGCTAAACTCGAGGTGGTGCCCCCTGGAGACGTCTTAATGACGCAAGGATGGGGTGAGATCGCCCGGGCTTGTCACGCGGAGGGAGCCTTGGCGATCCACTTCGAGTATGACGGCGCGGCCACACTGATCTTCAAGGTCTTCAATGAGGAGGGCGAACGGCTGGAATGCTGCCCCGGAGGAGACAGTGCGAGGGACACTGCAGCAGGTGCTGGGCCTGCTGCTGGCCCCCTTGGCGCCTCGTCCAGCAGCAGTGACTCCTGGGAATCCAGCGACTCTCCTGAGCCCAGTGGTTCTCCAGAGTCGAGTGATGACAGCTACGTGTCGCCAAGCTCCCGCCGAGCCCGGAGTGCGGCCGCGATGGCCGCCCAGCGTCGCCAGCGATGCCACAGGGCCTAGTTGTTGCTTTCCCTGCGCGGAATGAAGATCAGCCCCTGTGGGGTTTGTAAAGATCGGAATGTACTTAATATCAGCGTTGCTTCTTTTGATTTTGTGATGAACTCGTGTATCCCAGTTTGGCACGATTCCTCCCTTTTCTTTTCCCTTGGCAGCGCGGTGCTCTATGCCGACAGGTCCCAGTCCCCAGGCAGGCTTCAGTCGTCGCTAGTATGCCAGGTCGTGATGCCGTGGTCAAGGCTAGGAGGTGAGCGGCCTAAGGTCCGGTAAGAGCTCATGAGACGCGATGCTCACGAGGTCCCCCTTGGTGTGCAAGCAGCTGCCTAGAGAATCGGAAAGGGGAGCGGAGCTGCCAAAATGGAACTGCGAGGCAGGGTCTGTAGTGAGTGTAGCCGGTGCCGCGGCGAATCGAGACTTATCTTTTGGTTTCTTGGTCCATCAGGGAGATGGTGCTTGCTCCCGCGCCTGCGGTGGTATGATAACCCACAAGTGTAGGGGATCAGTTGTAACCTCTTTCGATAAGTAAGAGTGTCGAACCCAACGAGGAGCTAAAGGTAGAACAAATATTTCCTCAAGTTCTATCGACCACCGATACAACTCTAAGCATGCTTAGCGTTCGCTTTACCTAAAACAAGTATGAAACAAGAAGGACTTTATAGGTGTGATTGGATAAGTTTGCAAGATAATAAAGAACATGTAAATAAAAGTAGGGGTTGTTTAGATAAAGAAGCAATAAAGTAAATACAGCGAGTGTGGAAAAGTGGTGGTAGGAGTTGTGAAATTGTCACTAAGCAATTGACTACTTTACTAGACCGATAGCAAGTTTTACGTGGGAGAGGCATAAGCTAACATACTTTCTCTTCTTGGATCATATGCACTTATGATTAGAACTCTAGCAAGCATCCGCAATTACTAAAGATCATTAAGGTAAAACCCAACCATAGCATTAAAGTATCAAGTCCCCTTTATCCCATATGCCACAACCCCCTTACTCGGGTTTATTTCTGTCACTCAAGCAACCCACTATAAGCGAATCATGAACGTATTGCAACACCCTACAGAGGGAATCCCTCACGCTTGCACGACACGAAGACCACCATAGGACAGCAACATAACCACAAGCAAATTAAACCAATCATAGCAATTCACCAATCACCGATAGGACAACAAAAATCTACTCAGACATCATAGGATGGCAACACATCATTGGATAATAATATGAAGCATAAAGCACCATGTTCAAGTAGAGGGTACAACGGGTTGCGGGAGAGTGGACCGCTGAATACAGAAGGGGGGAAGGTGATGGAGATGTTGGTGAAGATGGCGGAGGTGTTGGTGTAGATCGCGGTGATGACGATGGCCCCCGGTGGCACTCCAGCGCCACCGGAAGCAAGGGGGAGAGAGCCCCCCTTCTTCTTCTTCTTCCTTGACCTTCTCCCTAGATGGGATAAGGGTTTCCCCTCTGGTCCTTGGCTCCCATGGCGTGGGAGGGGCGAGAGCCCCTCCGAGATAGGATCTGTCTCTCTGTCTCTCTCTGTTTCTGCGTTCTCTGATTCTGCCCTGGCACCGTTTCTTTTATATTTGGAGATCCGTAACTCCGATTGGATTGAAACCTTCACCCAGATATTTTTCCAAAAATTAGCTTTCTTTCGGCCAAAGAAGAGCGTCAACCGCCTTGCGAGGGGCCCACGAGGGTCAGGGGGGCGCCCAGTATGGGCAGGCACGCCCCACTGCCTCGTGGCCACCTCGGGCACCGTTTCGCGTTGATTCTTCCTCCCATATTTCCCAAATATTCCAAAAATATTCTCCATCCATTTTTATCCTGTTTGGACTGTGTTTGATATGGGGTTTCTGCGAAACATAAAACATGCAACAAGCAGGAACTGGCACTAGGCACTAGATCAATATGTTAGTCCCGAAAATAATATAGAAAGTTGCCAAAAGTATATGAAAGTTGTAGAATATTGGCATGGAACAATCAAAAATTATAGATACGGCGGAGACGTATCATGGTACCATTGGGCTTGGCCTGCAGCGACCACCTTCCTACCCCGCTCGCCTGGGTGCTCTACGTCCTCGGGACCCGGCCCTCGAGCGAGCTCAGCCGCCGCTGGTATGCCAGGTCGCGATGTCGGGGTCAAGGCCAGGGGGTGAGGGCTGGAAAGCCAGTAGGAACTCCCGAGACGTGATGCTTGGGAGGCCCCCCTTTAACGTGCAAGCGACTCACGAGGCCAGATGGCGGTCGTCCAAGCCGACCCGTGGCCAACTGCCAAATGAACATGCAGGTTAGATGACAAGAAAAACCGGGGACCCTTGCAGAGGGAGCCTGCAGCCTAGGGCATATGAAAGAGGCACCGAGGACCTGGCGAGGTGGTGTGCGCGAGGCGGGTCGCGAACCATAGCTCGATCCCTGGGTTTATCAGCGTTGCAGGGACAGACACAAGCACAAGTGTTGTGCCGTTGTAAGTTGTTATGCAGCGATGTGGGAGAGGCGCGAGACAGCGAACACATGGGGGGCTGCGAGGCGGCTGAGACTCGCGGCCGTAAGGTGACAATCATAGGTAAACTCACAGAAATGGTTAGATAGCCCTGGTGAATGCAAAACGATACATGCTGCAGGGCCGGGCCCATGCTACCTCTTGAGCATGCGTTGGTTTTCCCTTGAAGAGGAAAGGGTGATGCAGCAAAGTAGCATAAGTATTTCCCTCAGTTTTTGAGAACCAAGGTATCAATCCAGTAGGAGGCTACACTCAAATCCCTTGTACCTGCACAAACAAATAAGAACCTGTCGGGGAAGCTGATCCACGAACACCTATGGGACCGGCGGACCAAGCCCCTTTCGGTTCGGCGGGGGGCGGAGATCACACGAAGAGCGGATCAAGGCAAAGCACACGAGCAGTTTACCCAGCTTCGGAGCTCTCCGGAGAGATAATACTCCTACTGCTGCTTGTCTAATTGTATTGTGTTCTTGCTCGGGAGCGCTGAATGCTACAGTACATTCGTGCTGCTAACGAGACCGAGCGCGTGTGTATTTTTGGCCTTCGAACCCCTCTCTACGTTGCGCATGGGCCTCCTTTTATATGTTCAAGGGGTCACCGACAGGTGGCAACGCAGACAAGGGTAAAAACGTAAAAGGAGCTGCGGTTGGTACAACTACTTGTACAGTGTATCCTACCTACCCCTGACGGCAGGGGACAAGGGCATTAAATGCCCGTCTGTGTCGCCCAAACAGTGTAGAAAAGGACCGTCAGGGACGCCACCGTTTGCCACGATGGCGATCTCGTCATCGTCGCATGCCACCGCGCACCGCTGGCTGCACAGCCTCCTGCCACGCGCGCCTGGAAAGGCCCCAGGGCGACACGTTGGTGGATGTGCTGGAGCGCGGGTACAGGGTGGTTACTTGCCGCGGCAAGCGCCTTGCCGCGGTCGTTGTCTTGTCGCGCCCGGAAGCTTGTCGCTCACCAGGCCTTGCCGGGACGCGCGGCGCGTTGCGGCAAGTTCCTTGAGATGCCTTGGTTGGCCTTCCCGGCAAGCTCCTCTTGCCGGGGCCTAGTCTCCTTGGCTTGAATACTTTGTTCTTGAATGGCTCCAAGGGAACCACGGAGGACCTTGGCGGTCGCCCGACAAGCCTTGCCGCGGGGCGCTGCAACTGCCCGTGCACAAGTTCGGGATACTAGGGTACCCCTATTCTAGTACACCGACAGGAGCCCCCGGGCCTGGGCCACACACGGTGCCGAGTGCTGTTGGGCCAGGCCCAAAACAGGGCACGGGCACGCGCGGCCTGGGTTACGCTGTATCTTACTCCGTATCCACCGCGCCCTCCCCGAACGGCACGCGTTGAATGCGGCATCGTGGGAGAGATTGTGGGTGGTTTCTTTATTCGGAAGGGCAAACGTCCGCCCCCTCCCTCTTTATAAGCAGGGGAAACAGGGGCATTTTGCCCACTTCGCCGGTTGTTACTCCATTCTCGAAAATCTCCACCGCTCCCCTCCTTCTTCTCAAAGCCGAAAGAGAGCAGCGCTCCGCCCCCCACTGCCACCAGCACCACCACGCCATCGATCTCCCCCACCACTTCCGCCATGGCTCCGAAAGCCGATAAGGGGAAGGGCGTGAAGTCGGCCGAGGCGCAGCGGCTTGCGGCGCTGCGAAAGGAGCGGGCCATCTTCCCCCCTCAGCTTCACGCGAAGGAGCTGAGGGAGTACTACTACCTCTTCTGGTCGACGGAGACGCGAGCGCATCCACGCACGAAGGTACTCCCGGCCAGTGCTTCGAGATTGGCTCCGAACGGGTACCCCTTCTTCGCGTTGTTCTTCTACTGCGGGCTCTACCCGCCCTTCTCTGAATTCTTGTGCGATATCATGACCACCTACGGTTTCCGCCTCCTTGATTTCACCCCCAATGTCGTTCTGACCATGGCAGTTTTCGCACATTTGTGCGAAAACTTTGTCGGAGTCCACCCAAACGTAGCCCTTTTCCGCCACTTTTTTATGCCTCGAGTCGAGAGAGGAGAGCCCCTTGCCGGCGGAATTGCTTGGATCTCGAGGGTCGGCAAGAAGGAAGCCTATCTGGAGGGAGAGCTCCGCAGCAAATGGGAGGAGTGGAGAGCAGAGTGGTGCTGGGTCGTCGAGGAGAACCCGCAGCCATTTACCGCCCTGCGCCAAGCCCCAATAGTGCATGGTAACGATTGGAGCAACGTGGCCCCGGAAGACGACAGGCTGAAAATCGCCGTCACCCGGATCCTACGCCTCAGGCTTGCCGGGCTTACTGTGGGCGCAGTTGGCGCAGATTTCCTTCGCTGCCGCATCGCCCCCCTGCAGGAGAGGGGGAGACCCGCCTGGGAGTTCCAGAACTCGGCGGATATCATGAGGCTGCGACCGGGCCTCAATTTTAACTTCACTGTTCTGGAGCTGGACGCGATGCTCCTGGAGCTGTTCAAGCGCGACCCCTAGCATCCGTTCATGTTGCCGCGGGATGTCGTTCCGCTGTGCAACAATTCTTCGCTTGACCACATCCGTGCAATGATGCCGCTATGCGACTCTCACGGCATCGTTCCAACTTGGCAAGAGCCGGCAGACGCCATCGTGCAGGAGTTCTTCGATGGCTTGGTAGAAGTGTCGGTCCGCGCCGACGAGCAGAAGAGCCTCACCCGCGACACCACCGATGCGGAGATGCAGCGCATCGCCACCAGGCTGGAAGAGGCGGCAGCAGCTGCTGCCGCGGGCGTATTTGGATTCACCGTGGAAGAGGCGGAGGCAGCGGAGGCGGCAAGCCTTGCCGGGCGCGAGGAGTTTGCCGGCGAGGAAGAGCTCGCCGGGCCCGAAGATGAGCCGAGCGAGCCCGCCGAGGGCGCGGGCGACCCGTTGCAGATCAGCTCCTCCTCCTCCCCACCTTCAGCCAGCTCGCCGCAAGCGGAGCTCCCAGCTCCAACAAGGAGGCGTCTCCGCAAGGCCGGGGACGTAGTGGGGCGGCAGACGGGCCAGCAGCCGCCGCACCGTGCGACGCGCTCGACCGCGGCAAGCACTGTTGCCGCGGGAGCACCTCACGCTGCGGCGGCAACTGGAGCGGGGTCCTCCCGGTCCACCGCTACTACACCTGCCAAGCGGGCAAGGGAGCCTACTCCTCCGCCTCGCCGCACCGGAGGCGAGCCGGACTTCGATCTCTCCGCGCTCAGCTCCGACGACGAAGAGGAAGAGTAAGATCCCCTTGTTGTACTTGTAATTCTTTGATTCTTGCTGTCTTTGTCTTGTATCTGATCTGCTTGACTCTGAACTCATCCCTTTTCAGGACTCTGGCCCAGAGAGCGGCAAAGAGAGCCAAGGCCCCGGTGATTGTCATCGAGGACGATCCCACCACGACGGCAGAGGACATGTCCGAAACCACCTTGTCGGACCCGGCAACCATTTCTCAGAGCAGCCCCCAGCGCAGCCCCCCACGTAAGTATATGGTTTACTTCATGCTGTCAGGCGCACATGGGTGCTCTTCTTTTGCTGATATCTGTCTGTTGGTTTGTGTAGGAGCAGAGCAGCCTCACCAGGAGGGCCCGGAGGCCGCTCCCGAAGTGCTATCTGCTTCGACTACACCGCCAAGGGAGGCTTCCCCGGCAAGGGAGCATTCTCCGGCAAGGGAGAATTCTCCGGCAAGGGGCAGTTCTCCGGCAAGGGACAGCGCCAGTGATCCTCCGGTGGTTGAGACCACGACTGCAGATCCTAGCACAGGTAACCCTTTTGCCTGAAAACTTCCCTTGGGTCCTTTATGATTTTCTTTTTGAATATTCGCTTGACCTTTCTCCCCTCTTCGGTCGTCAGATCCACCTGCCATGGAGCCCATCGAAACCAAGGCCGCCGGTGAGGAGAACGCGCGCGGCAACAACGACGACGCCGCGGCCACCAAAGAAGAGGCCGGTGCTGATGATCCCGCCGGCGAAGAGGCCGCCAAGGCTGCCGCCGCAGAAGCGGGTGAGGGATCCGGCGATCGCACTGACGGCCCCGAGGCCGCAGGAGCGCCAGGTGCTACGCTGACCGCCGATCCCTCCATCGATGCTGCAGCACCAGGCTCCGAAGAGCCCCAGCCCGGCGCCTACTTGAAGGCCGGCGACGGTATCTTCATCAAGCTCCCCTGGGCGTCAAGCTCCAGGGCACCGGTCGAGGGAGAAACCTTGGATGGAGAGGTGCTCACCTCCGCTGGGCTGACGGTGGTTGACGCGCCAAGCAGCAGCAGCGACGAGCCTGAGGAGGAGCGGCTGCTGCGGAAGCTGCTGTCGCTCTACCGCGCCCGACAAGCCAAGCTGGCATCCCGAGAGGCGCTTGTCGCGAAGGCGGGAGTGGATATTGAGAAGCGCGCGGAGGAACTCCGGGGTCTGAGGCAGGAAACTCTCCGGTCCTTGGCGGAGAAGCAGGAGCAACTTCTCGAGGAGCGGAAAGCCTTCCTCCTCGAGAAGGCTGAAGTTGAAGAGAAGCAACGACTTGTCGCCGAAAACCTATTTGCGCAGGAAGGAGAGTTGGCGCAGCGCAAGGTGAACCTTGACAGCCACGAGGAGGAGCTTGCCGCGCGCGAGCAAGCAATTGGCGGGGCTCTCAAGGAAGCAAAGGATGCTGCTGCAGCTGCCGAGGCCGCCAAGAAGGAGCTAGAGATGAAGGTAGCGCAGCTGGAGGCTGATCTCAGGGCGAGCGGCGAGGAGCTTGCCGCTCTCAAGCGTGAGCGCGAGAAGGATGCTGTCGCTCATGGTGAACTGCAGGGCCTTCTCGCAGAGAGGAGCAAGGAGCTCAGCGCCGCCAAGGACTCCAATGCGGACCTCGAGTTGAAGCTGGCCACTTTGGCTCAAACACTGGACGGCGCCAGGGAGCATGAGGTGGCCTTGTCGGAGAAGATCAAGGCCGACGAAGCGCTGCTGGCGAGTGCTGCTGCCTCCCAAAATGCTTTTAGGGAGACAGTGGAGCACTGGACTGAGGGTCTGGTGAATATTGCCACCGCCATCGACGGGGAGTTGGCGCAGCTGGGGATGGAGGATCTCAGGTACTCCTCCGGCGAGCACCTCCAACCCAGCACCAAGCTCAGCTTGTTCTTCAAGGGCGTGGCGACGGCCCTCCAGCGACTCCGGGAGAAGATCCCAAAGCAGCTGGCCAACGAGTCACGTAGGATCTGTGCGGGGGTTCTTCAGAAGATGCTGGTGAAGGTGGCCTTCCGCAATCCAGGCCTCAACCTCACCAACGTCCTCAAGTCCCTGCCTCCAGATGCTGATCTGGAAGCGCTCAAGGCCCTTGTCACACCCATTGTGGACAAGGTGAGCGAGATCAAAAGGGTTGAGGGCGATCGCGTAGATTAGGCCGCCCGTCTTTTCTTTTTCTTTGTCGCTGCTGGTCATGTCACAAGAACAATCTGTTAGAGCTGCGACAAGCTATCTTGTAATATAACTCTGTTTTGGGTAGAAATTTGCTATGTTATTTCCTTTACTTGGTTCCTTCCTTTGTATGTTTTTGCCCTACGCTTTTAGGGAACTTGTCGGTGCAGGCACCTGGGCCGCGAGCGCTGAGTGCGGGACATCAGCAGCCTGCTGGCGGTGCCGCTACCGACAAGAAACCTTGTCGCAACTAGTCGCAGCTCACTTAAGTTGTTGAGCAGACTCGAAACAAAGTAAGGGCGCAACTAGCTACGAGTTGGTTCCTCCGCGCACAGGTTTACCATACAAAGCACGGTCGTTCGAGGAAGATAACTTAAAAATTTAAAACTGATTGCTCAAACTTTGGCAACTTAGCTTTTCTGTCGTTTGCTTTCCGGCAAGGCGAAACTTGCTTGAACGATGCCTGGTCCACATCG
>NC_041385.1:274451269-274492519 GCF_002162155.2 Triticum dicoccoides | reverse complement strand
TTGTGTGCGAGGGAACCTTCTTTTCCTTTTTGAGAAAAAGAAAGAAGAGAAAATAAAGATATGGAGCCTTACGGCTCGTTATTGCTTACCGGGGGTAGGTGCTGCACAAAGTGTTAGATAATGCATGCAAATATAAAGTAGAAAGCATGAAATTGACAAGATGTGCGGAGCACATGAGCTTTACTTCTGCACAGGATATGCGCCCGGCTTTGTACAAAGGATTACATGCAACATCGGCAAGACTTGTACAAAAGGTGGTTGTCGAAACAGGTTCCGGCAACCGCGCCCTACGGGTAAAACTTACGAAGATGTTCAATGTTCCAGGAGTTGCTCACCGGAATGCCATCTTCGGTCTCAAGGCGGACTGCGCCAGGCCTAGTGACTCCTTTCACCCGGTAAGGGCCTTCCCACTTCGACGTCAACTTGTTGGAATTCTTGGCGGACTAAATGCGCCGAAGAACAAGGTCGCCTTCCTCAAAACTTCTGGCATTAACTTTGCAGCTATGGTAGTGGCGCAAAGCTTGCTGGTATCGAGCAGCTCGCACAGCAGCCTGAAGACGGTCCTCCTCAAGGAGCAGCGCGTCATCTTGTCGCAGCTGCTCTTGCTCAAGCTCATCATAAGAGAGCACTCGAGGTGACCCGTATACGAGTTCCATGGGGAGAACTGCCTCTGCTCCATAGACTAGAGCGAAAGGTGTCTGGCCAGTGGCTCGATTTGGCATCGTCCTGATCGACCAAAGAACCACCGGCAGCTCCTCGATCCAGTTCTTTCCGCACTTGTGCAGCCTGTCAAAAGTTCTGGTCTTGAGCCCGCGCAGCACTTCAGCATTTGCCCTCTCTGCTTGACCGTTGCTTCTCGGATGAGCAACAGAAGCGAAGCAGACCTTGGCGCCAAGGTCTTGGACGTATTGCATGAAGGTGCGGCTCATGAATTGCGTGCCGTTGTCGGTGATGATCCTGTTAGGGATCCCGAAACGACAAACAATCGACCTGAAGAACTTGACTGCTGACTGTGCTGTCACCTTCCTCACTGGTTCCACTTCTGGCCACTTTGTGAACTTGTTGATTGCAACATACAAGTACTCAAAGCCCCCGACAGCTCGGGGAAAGGGGCCGAGGATATCGAGCGCCCAGACCGAAAATGGCCAGGATAAAGGGATCGTCTGGAGAGCTTGAGCTGGCTGGTGTATCTGCTTGGAATGGAACTGGCACGCTTCACACTTAGTTACTTGTGCAGTTGCATCCTGGAGGGCTGTCGGCCAAAAGAAACCTTGTCGGAACACTTTGCCGGCAAGTGCTCTTGCGCCAATGTGGTGACCACATATGCCTCCATGTATCTCTGCCAACAGCTCTTGTCCTTCTTCCCGGCGAATACACTTCAATTTCACGCGGTTGAGTCTTCTTCTGTACAGTGTGCTGTCGACAAACTGGTACATACTTGACTGCCGGGCTACTCTTTCCGCTTCTTCTTGCTCTTCGGGAAGTTCTCCTGTCTGAAGGAAACGGACAATCTGCTGTGCCCATGCTGGAGCTTGCGGCTCGACAACAAGGACTAAAGGCACATCTGGTGCTGCGGGAACATCCGCTTCTACGGCGAGAAACTGTGGCTCTGCCGGAGCTTGATGTTCCCCGGTAAGCTTGCCGGAGCAAAACTTGTCGGGAGCGTCTGCTTCAACGGAGCAAACCCTAAGGCTTGTCGGAGCAGACTGCTCCCCAGCATCCTTGGTGTTGATTTTGGGGACCTTCTTGGCAGAGACTTCGGGGAGCTCCGCCGGAAAGTATTCACCAGAAATCAACTTCCTCTTCTTGCTCTGCCCAGTTGATGGCGTTACGGATGGTTGAGTCAGCTTGACCACAAAGATCCCTGGTTCCACATGTAACTTCAGTGCGGCGCACTTTGACAGGCCATCGGCAATGTCGTTCTGAGCCCTTGGAACATGTTCCATCTGTAGGCCGTCAAAGTGCTCTTCTAGCTTTCTCACTTCATCAACATAAGCTTCCATCAATGGACTCTGATAATTCTTGTTCACTTGGCGGACGACAAGCTGTGAGTCACCCCTGACAATGAGCTTCTTGATCCCAAGGTCTACCGCGATCCTGAGACCGGCAAGCAATCCTTCATACTCTGCAGTATTGTTTGTTGCTTGCTCCTTGGGAAAGTGCATCTGGACTACGTACTTGAGGTGCTCTCCGGTGGGTGCAACTAGTAGCACGCCCGCACCGGCGCCTTGCAGCGAGAAGGCACCGTCAAAGTACATCAGCCACTCTTTGCTTGCTTCCTTGACGGGGATGCTCATTTCTGGAATCTCTTCATCTGGTGTTGGCGTCCATTCTGCTATGAATTCTGCCAATGCTCTGCTTTGGATAGTTGAAGTGCTCTCAAACTTGAGGCCAAAGCTTGACAGTTCCAGCGCCCACTCGACAATCCTGCCTGTTGCTTCGGGATTTTGCAGTATCCTCTTCAGCGGAAAACGAGTGAAGACTGTGATCTCATGTGCTTGGAAGTAATGGCACAGCTTTCTCGAGGCCATGAGGAGACCGAAAAGCAATTTCTGCACACCAGAGTACCTTGACCTAGCACCTGCAGAAGGGAACTGATAAAGTAAACTGGGCGCTGCACCATTCTCTTCTGCATCTTCTCATGCTCCTGCGCAGATCCATCCTTGTCGGGACCAGTGCTTGCCGGTGAAGTCCTCTGCTTGTCGCCGGATGTATCTGCCGTGGTTGCTGGCTCATCATCCGCATCCCTCTCCGCTACTAATGCAGCACTAACCACTTGATTGGTTACCGCTATATATAGCAGCAACTTCTCTTGTGGCTTAGGTGCGACAAGTGTTGGAGTGGAGGACAGGTATCTCTTCAAGTCCTGCAGTGCAGCCTCCGCTTCCGGAGTCCATTTCATTGGACCTGCCTTTTTCAATATTTTGAAAAATGGCAGGGCGCGCTCAGCAGACCTAGAGATAAACCTGCTGAGAGCAGCTATGCAACCGGCAAGTCTTCGTACATCCTTGACGCGCTTCAATGCTTCAATCTGCTCAATGGCCTTGATCTTGCCGGGATTGGCTTCAATTCCCCGCTGAGACATGAAGAACCCGAGAAGCTTGCTAGAAGGGACTCCAAACGCACACTTCTCGGGGTTAAGCTTGAGGTTGATCCTGCGCAGATTTGCAAAGGTTTCGTCTAAATCTTGAATCAGAGTTGCCTTGTCCTTGCTCTTGACCACTATGTCATCCATGTAGGCTTCCACATTTCTGTGCATTTGTGGCTCAAAAGCGTCATGAACTACCCTTGCAAATGTTGAACCAGCATTCTTTAAACTGAAGGGCATCCGTATGAAACAGTATGTGCCACATGGGGTGATGAATGCGGTCTTCTCCTCATCCTCTTATGCCATGAAGATCTGATGGTATCCTGAGTATGCATCAAGAAATGAAAGCAAGTAACATCCGGCCGTGGAGTCAACAATCTGGTCGATGCGCGGCAAGGGAGATGGGTCTTTGGGACAAGCTTTATTGACATCAGTAAAGTCGATACAAAGCCTCCATTTCCCGTTTGCCTTACGCATGACTACAGGATTGGCCAACCACATAGGATGGAGCACTCCTCTGACAAGGCCTGCTGCTTCCAACTTCTTGATTTCTTCTGCGATGAATTCTTGGCGCTCCACTGCTTGTTTCCTGACTTTCTGCTTGACGGGCCGTGCATGAGGATAGACGGCAAGATGGTGCTCGATTACTTTCTTGGGAACACCGGGGATGTCAGACGGTTGCCATGCAAACACGTCGACATTCGCCCGCAGGAAAGCAACGAGCGCGCTTTCCTATTTAGGGTCGAGAGTGGCACTGATGGTGAAGGTACCACTAGTGCCATCCTCCTTGGTGGACACCTTCTTGGTCTCTGGTGGAGCTGCCATTGTCTTTTTACACTTGCCGGTGGAGCTCGATGGTGCGTCCTCGACGGTAGCGCAGCACTCCGAAGAGGTGCGCTTGCCGGAGTGGGCATCAGAGCTCTTACCGGACTTGGTCTTCTTCTTCCCCCCGGGGGCTTCAACGGCAAGTGACCTACGACCCGTTGCGGCTGCTGCTTCCCAGTAGATCTTGTCGGCGCAGATAAGGGCATCCTTCTTGTCGCCAGGGACAGAGATGACACTTATCGAGCCTGGCATCTTCAGTACGTTGTATGCATAGTGAGAGGCTGCCATGAACTTGGCGAGTGCTGGACAGCCGAGTATCCCATTGTAGGGTAATGGAAAATCAGCAACGTCAAAAGTGACCCTCTCAGTCCTGAAGTTCAACTCGCTGCCAAATGTTACCGGCAACGTGATCTTTCCCTTCGGCTTGCTCCTTCCCGGATTGATTCCTTGAAATGTGTCGGTCTCTTCGAGCTCGCCATCAGGGATCTGAAGCTTTTGGAGTACTGCGGAGGAGATCAGGTTCAAGCCGGCCCCGCCGTCAACTAGCATCTTAGTGACCTTGAGGTTGCGGATGGTTGGTGAAACCAACATTGGCAAGCACCCGACCGCGGTTATGTGATTAGGGTGGTCCTCAATATCAAAGATGATAGGCGTGCTGGACCATTTCAGAGGCTTGCGTGACTCGATGGGTGGTTCTGCCGCATTGACTTCCTGCACCCACTGCTTGAGTTGGCGGTGTGAAGTATGCAGAAAAGCACCGCCATCAACGCACAGGACCTCTGTGGCTTTCTAGAACTCCTGCTCATCGGTCTCGTCATCATCCATATCTTCATCATCGTCGTCATCTTCATCCTTGTCGCGGCCGCGGGGAGGTTTGTCTCCTTGCCGCTGCTTGGCCTTGCCGCGGCGTCCTCCTCCGCCGGGATGTTTCTTGCCGGATCCTCCAGCACCTTCCTGGGCCTTCTCCTTGTCGCGTCGCTCGTATTCAGCCTTTTGCTGTTCAACAAGCTGCTCGACCTTCTTGCAGCTCTGGAGATCATGGCCCTTGGTGCGGTGGATCTTGCAGTATTGCTTGTTGGTGTCATCCTGCTTGTCGGCGACCGCCACAGCTGCGGCAACCTCCTTGCCGGAGCTACCAGCTTCGGCTTTCCTGCCGGACTGCTCAACGACTAGCACCTCTTTGCCTTTCTTCTTCCTGTTGTTTCGCCGCCGGTTTTTCTTTGCCGGGGTAGCATCCTCACTATCACATCCTCCTGCTCCTGTATTCTCTCCGGGGAGTTTCCTCCCTTCCTCAGCACGTGCACACTTGTCGGCCAGGGCATATAGCTCACTGACGTCTCTGATCTTGCACATCGCCATCTCCTCCCGCATCCTGCGGTTCCGCACGTTCTGATGGAATGCGCTGATCACCGCGGCAGGGTGGACATCTGGGATGTTGTGTTGTACACGGCTGAATCTCTGAATGTACTTGCGCAGGGGCTCTCCTTCCTTCTGGGCGAGCAGATGAAGGTCGCTCTCTTGGCCATGAGGCTTGTGGCCGCCTGTAAAGGCGCCGACAAACTGATGGCACAGGTCAGCCCAGGAGGATATGGAGTTGTCCGGCAAGTGCATGAGCCAGGATCTGACATTGGGCTTGAGCACCAGCGGGAAGTAGTTGGCAAGGATCTTGTCGTCCCGCCCCCCAGCAGCTTGCACCGCGATGGTGTAGATGCTGAGGAACTTCGATGGATGCGACTTGCTGTCGTACTTCTCTGGTATATCTGGCTTGAAATTCTTCGTGCTGGGCCACTGGACTTGCCACAGCTTGCGAGTGAACGCAGGGCAACCTACCGCGTACGGCAAGTCGCCTGGTTCCCCTGGCGCATGCATGTCAACAGAGGGCCCAACCGCTTGTCGGATTGACGTCGCGCTTCTCTTCGGCGCTCAATGTGAGTACGAGCGTCTTCTTGCTGTCGTTCGTGAAGAACTTGGCGCTGATCGCGACGAGCTGGTGGATCCGATGACGCAGTGGAGTCGCTGTCGAGGTGGATCCGGTGAGTTGGCGATCTTGGCCTTCGGGGTGGAGAGTGCATGGTGGTTGCACCCCCACTGGTTTCGTCGCCACCGGCTCGTGCCTGGCAGTCCTGCCGCGGCCGCGATGCACTTGGCTGCCGCGGAGTGTCGCGGTTGGCGAAGCCGATGAGACTCTGAATGGCGGCCCTCCATTGGTCGATCTTGTCTTCCGCTGGAGGGTAATCCAGGAGCAGTTGAGCTCGCGCCAAAGCTTCTGCTGGAGTGGTGGGTGGCAGTGGCGAACGGTGCGAGGAGCGGGATATGCTCGGACTTCTAACTATGTTAGAAGGAGCAGTATCCCGTCCAGGTGACCGTGTCTCGCTCGTGCCAGCATGTTGGCGTGCATGTTGGTCTTGAGCACCCCGAGATCCACCAGCTCGATCTTGTCCCAACGAACGTATGGTACTGCGAATACCATGACGCTGTCGGTCCTGCGCCTCCTGAGATGGGCGCGGTACATGTACGGACGCCGAGGTCTGCGCAGCCTTGTCCTTGGACCTGGCAGCATTGTGAGCTTCCTCGTCGACGTCCGTTCTTCCGCCGGCGTCTACTCCACCACCCGTTTGCTCCGGTGGTGGTGGAAGTGACATGGACGGAGCAACTGCCGCCGAAGTCTTCTTCTTCGGTGGCATGTCGATGAAGAAAATGAAGATCTAGCTCGTGTGAACGCCGGATCAGGTCCGCGCAATCTCGACGCCCCCTACCTGGCGTGCCAAAGATGTCGGGGAAGCTGATCCACGAACACCTATGGGACCGGCGGACCAAGCCCCTTTCGGTTCGGCGAGGGGCGGAGATCACACGAAGAGCAGATCGAGGCGAAGCACACGAGCAGTTTACCCAGCTTCGGAGCTCTCCGGAGAGATAATACTCCTACTGCTGCTTGTCTGATTGTATTGTGTTCTTGCTCGGGAGCGCTGAATGCTACAGTACATTCGTGCTGCTAATGAGACCGACCGCGTGTGTATTTTTGGCCTTCGAACCCCTCTCTACGTTGCGCATGGGCCTCCTTTTATATGTTCAAGGGGTCACCGACAGGTGGCAACGCAGACAAGGGTAAAAACGTAAAAGGAGCTGCGGTTGGTACAACTACTTGTACAGTGTATCCTACCTACCCCTGACGGCAGGGGACAAGGGCATTAAATGCCCGTCTGTGTCGCCCAAACAGTGCAGAAAAGGACCGTCAGGGACGCCACCATTCGCCACGATGGCGATCTCGTCATCGTCGCATGCCACCGCGCACCGCTGGCTGCACAGCCTCCTGCCACGCGCGCCTGGAAAGGCCCCAGGGCGACACGTTGGTGGATGTGCTGGAGCGCGGGTACAGGGTGGTTACTTGCCGCGGCAAGCGCCTTGCCGCGGTCGTTGTCTTGTCGTGCCCAGAAGCTTGTCGCTCACCAGGCCTTGCCGGGACGCGCGGCGCGTTGCGGCAAGTTCCTTGAGATGCCTTGGTTGGCCTTCCCGACAAGCTCCTCTTGCCGGGGCCTTGTCTCCTTGGCTTGAACACTTTGTTCTTGAATGGCTCCAAGGGAACCACGGAGGACCTTGGCGGTCGCCCGGCAAGCCTTGCCGCGGGGCGCTGCAACTGCCCGTGCACAAGTTCGGGATACTAGAGTACCCCTATTCTAGTACACCGACAGAACCTTGCAACCAACGGTTGTCAATCCCTTCACGGCCACTTGCAAAAGTGAGATCTGATAGAGATAATAAGATAAATATTTTTGGTATTTTTATGATATAGATTGAAAAGTAAAGATTGCAAAATAAAATAGATCAGAAACTTATATGATGGAAAATAGACCCGGGGGCATAGGTTTCACTAGTGGCTTCTCTCAAGATAGCATAAGTATTACGGTGGGTGAACAAATTACTGTCAAGCAATTGATAGAAAAATGCATAGTTATGAGAATATCTAGGCATGATCATGTATATAGGCATCACGTCCGCGACAAGTAGATCGAAACAATTTTGCACCTACTACTATTACTCCACACATCGACCGCTATCCAGCATGCATCTAGAGTATTAAGTTCATAAGAACATAGTAACGCATTAGGCAAGATGACATGATGTAGAGGGATAAAGTCAAGCAATATGATATAAACTCCATCTTTTTATCCTCGATGGCAACAATACAATATGTGCCTTGTCGCCCCTGCTGTCACTGGGAAAGGACACCGCAAGATTGAACCCAAAGCTAAGCACTTCTCCCATTGCAAGAAAGATCAATCTAGTAGGCCAAACCAAACTGATAATTCGAACAGACTTGCAAAGATAACAAATCATACATAAAAGAATTCAGAGGAGATTCAAATATTGTTCATAGATAATCTTGATCATAAACCCACAATTCATCGGATCTCGACAAACACACCGCAAAAAGTATTACATCGAATAGATCCCCAAGAATATCGAGGAGAACTTTGTATTGAGATCCAAAGAGAGAGAGAAGAAGCCGTCTAGCTAATAACTATGGACCCGAAGGTCTGAGGTAAACTACTCACACTTCATCGGAGAGGCTATGGTGTTGATGTAGAAGCACTCCGTGATCGATTCCCTCTCCGGCGGAGCGCCGAAAAAGGTCCCAAGATGGAAACAGGGTTTCATGGTTCTCTCGGATGTTTTCAGGGTATATGAGTATATATAGGCGAAAGAAGTCGATCAGGGGAGCCACGAGGGGCCCACGAGGGTGGGGGCGCGCCTACCCCCTGGGCGCGCCCTCCTGCCTTGTGGCCTCCTCGTTGCTTCCTTGACGTCCACTCCAAGTCTCCTGGATTGCGTTTGTTCCAAAAACGACTCTCCCGAAGGTTTCATTCCGTTTGGACTTCGTTTGATATTCCTTTTCTGCGAAACACTGAAATAGGCAGAAAACAGCAATTTGGACTGGGCCTCCAGTTAATAGGTTAGTCCCAAAAATTATATAGAAGTGTATAATAAAGCCCATTAAACATCCAAAACAGATAATATAGTAGCACGGAACAATAAAAAAATATAGATACGTTGGAAACGTATCAAGCATCCCGAAGCTTAATTCCTGCTCGTCCTCGAGTAGGTAAATGATAAAAACAGAATTTTTGATGCAGAATGCTACCTAACATAATTTTCAATGTAATTCTCTTTATTGTGGCATGAATGTTCACATCCAAAAGATTCAAGATAAAAGTTTAATATTGACATAAAAATAATAATACTTCAAGCATACTAACAAAGCAGTTTATGTCTTATCAAAATAACATAGCCAAAGAAAGCTTATCCCTACAAAATCACATAGTTTGGCCATGCTTCATTTTCGTCACACAAAATGCTCCCATCATGCACAACCCCGGTTTCATCCAAGCAATTGGTTCTACTTTTTAACGCGCTTCAGCCTTTTCAACCCTCACGCAATACATGAGCGTAAGCCATGGACATAGCACTGTGGGTGGATTAGAGTATGATGATAGGGATTATGTGAGAAAACAAAAAAAGTCTCACATTGACGCGGCTAATCAACGGGCTATGGAGATGCCCATTGAGGGAGTCCTGGACTAGGGGGTGTCCGGATAGCCGAACTATCATCATCGGCCGGACTCCAAGACTATGAAGATACAAGATTGAAGACTTCGTCCCGTGTCCGGATGGGACTTTCCTTGGCGTGGAAGGCAAGCTTGGCGATACGGATATGTAGATCTCCTACCATTGTAACCGACTCTGTGTAACCCTAGCCCTCTCCGGTGTCTATATAAACCGGATGGCTTTAGTCCGTAGGACGAACAACGATCATACCATAGGCTAGCTTCTAGGGTTTAGCCTCCTTGATCTCATGGTAGATCTACTCTTGTAACACACATCATCAATATTAATCAAGCAGGACGTAGGGTTTTACCTCCATCAAGAGGGCCCGAACCTGGGTAAAACATCGTGTCCCTTGTCTCCTGTTACCATCCACCTATACGCACAGTTCGGGGCCCCCTACCCAAGATCCGTCGGTTTTGACACCGACATTGGTGCTTTCATTGAGAGTTCCTCTGTGTCGTCGCAATCAGAAAGGATGCCTTTTCCCGTCTTTAAAGACGGCGCCGTCGTCAAGGGAGCTTTGGCCGCCGGCCAAATTATCCGGCTAGGTGGTTTTCTTATGACCGCCTGTTCGGCCACCGCTCCGATGATGACCTCTCAGGTCATCAAAAGCGATCTTCACGTCAGCTCGGAATTCGCTGAGCAGCTAGATCTGATTGAGCTCTCCTCCGTAAACGAGCTCTTGGATCGCATCGCCGCCCTGGGAGTCGCTACAGACTACGATCAGATTGGTCTTAAAACCAATCTGAGAGAAATTAACTCTCCCCAGGCTACCCACCATGTTGTTGTGGTAGAGGAACAATGCGGCGACTCTTCTTCTATGTTAAAAACCAGCTATGTCCGGATTCCCGATCCCTCCATGCCGGATTCCCGCGGAGGGACGGATGTCAATCAAATACTGAACCTAAAGTCAGGCATCGAACCAGATTTGTTGGAAGGCATCCAACAAACCAAGCTTCCAAATCCGGAAACTTCTTGGCCTTTGAGCCTCAGATCGGGCGGGGTTCCAAACTTAATTCCACCCGCCCACCCAAACATAAGCGATCTATCTCAAATACGGCAAGAGCCCGATGAAACAGTACATCATTACTAGGCCAGATTCCTCCTGGTTATGAACAGGATAAAGGACTGCCGTGAAGAATGTGCGATTTCAATTTTTTGCAACAATTGCACGGACAAGGGAATCATAAACGCCATAAGTCGTTGCGAAGTTACACGCTTCGCCGACCTAGCGACCATTGTACAAAAATACTGTGCGATGGAGAGCGCCTGGAAAACCGAAACCAGGTTTTGGGACAATCTGGCCTTGAATACAACCCCAGTCCAAAATAAAAGGGTGCGTCATACTCAAGCACCTAGATTAAAAACCAAAAAGCAAAAAACCCCTAAAGGGCACGGAACCGTACTGGAGGGATGGCTCAACGGACCCTGCAAAATCCACAGTATGGAGGGCGCCACTCTAACACATAGCCTTCGAGCATGTTGGATACTACGGCAGGTGGCCAAAAGTGGGGAAGGCTTTCTAGCCCCGGACAACCAGCCCAACAGTACCAGTACGGTATTAACAGTCTTCGAGACTTTCACATCAAATAACATGCGGAAGCGAACAATTCGCAGCCTCGCCGAAGTCTACCAAGTAGCAACAACGAATCCATGGAGCGACACAGCTATCACCTTCAATGCCAGTGATGAACCTAAATTCCGAACAGCTCGACCACCAGCCGCATTGGTCCTCAGTCCGATAGTGGACGGCTTTCGTCTTACCAAGGTACTCATGGATGGCGGCAGCGGACTAAACCTCATCTATGAGGAAACCCTTCAAAAAATGGAAATTGACTGGAGCCGCATTGAGCGAAGCAGCACAACCTTCAGGGGAATAATCCCTAGTCGAGAAGTACGCTGCATAGGAAAAATCACACTAGACGTAGTGTTCGGCTCGCCGGACAACTACATGTCCGAAGAGGTCACGTTCCAAGTGGCCCCATTCGGCAGCGGATATCACGCCTTGTTAGGGCGAGAGGCATTCACAATCTTCCAAGCTATACCCCATTACGGGTACATGAAGCTCAAAATGCCCGGGCCCAATGGAATAATCACTCTCGTCAGTGATCCAGATATAGCACTCCGCGCTGAAAATAAGACAGCCGCACTGGCCCTAGAGGCATTATCCGAAGCCCTAGCTGCAGAGGAACTCACTGCGCTGCGCTCCACGGTGGATAGGGAAGATGTGATACTCGATAAGAGGTCTAAGTCCACCTCTTTTAAACCAGCAGACGAAATAGTCAAATTCCAGGTCCATCCAACGGACCCCACAAAGACGGCCTCCATTGGGGCACAATTAAATCCTGATGTAGAAGCCGCACTATGAGAATACCTTCGGGAAAATTGGGACATTTTTGCCTGGCACCCTTCAGACATGCCAGGAATCCCACGCAGGCTGGCAGAGCACAGCCTAAATATCCTAAAAGGATTCAAGCCAGTCAAACAGGCTCTTCGGCGATTTTCCGAACCCAAAAGATAGGCAATGGGAGAGGAGCTAGCCAAACTCTTAGAAGCCGGATTCATCAGAGATATAAAACATCCGGACTGGCTAACCAACCTGGTAATGGTACCAAAAAAGGACAAATCCTAGCGCCTTTGTGTCGATTTCAAAGACCTTAACAAGGCCTGTCCAAAGGACCCTTTCCCTCTCCCTCGCATCGACCAAATCATCGATGCTACCGCAGGGCACGATTCATTGTGCTTCCTCGACGCATACTCCGGATACCATCAAATCAAGATGGCGGAAAAAGACCAGGCCGCAACGGCATTTATTACTCCATACGGACCATTCTGCTTCAACACAATGCCCTTCGGACTCAAAAACGCTGGCGCAACATATCAGCGCATGATTCAGACATGTCTGGCCACCCAAATAGGCAAAACAGTAGAGGCATACGTAGACGATGTGGTCGTCAAGACCAAACACGTTGAAACTCTAGTAGACGACTTGAGGGTGACATTCGACAACCTCCGAGCATATGACATTAAGCTCAACCCAGAAAAATGTGTTTTCGGCGTACCAGCCGGAAAGCTCTTGGGCTTCATTGTATCCGGTAGAGGAATTGAAGCAAACCCAGCCAAGATCCGAGCTCTGTCACAATTGGATATCCCAAAAGACCTCAAGCAAATACAAAAACTAACTGGATGCGTGGCGGCTCTAAGCCGCTTCATCTCCCGTTTGGGAGAAAAGGCACTGCCCCTCTATCGCCTCCTCCGGCGCACCGAACATTTCGAATGGACAGATGCTGCCACGGCCGGACTCGAAGAAATTAAGGCCGTATTGGCAACAAATCCGGTCCTGGACGCGCCCAACCTGGGCGAACCGATGTTGTTATATATCGCAGCAACACATCAAGTTCTCAGCGCGGTACTCGTCGTCGAACGAGAAACAGAAGGGCACAAATTCCCTCTTCAAAAGCCAGTGTACTACGTATCCACTGTCTTAACTCCATGCAAGTCCCGGTACCCACACTATCAAAAGATAGCGTATGCGGTGTTCATGGCATCCCGGAAGCTGCGACACTACTTTCAAGAGTGTTCCATAACGGTGGCCTCCGAAGTACCTCTCAACGACATTATAAACAATCGCGATGCGACGGGCAGGATTGCAAAATGGGCCATTGAGCTCTTACCATTTGATATAACCTACAAACCACGGCGAGCTATCAAGTCGCAAGTTCTGGCTGACTTCATCGCCGAATGGACCGAAGCCGAACTCCCTAAAGAGTACGGCGCATACTCCAATTGGATCATGCATTTAGACGGCTCCAAAATGTTGGCTGGCTTGGGGGTTGGCGTCGTCTTGACGTCCCCAACCAGAGACACAGTCCAATACGTGCTTCAAATAATGTACACGGACTCCAACAATGCAGCTGAATACGAGGCCCTTCTACATGGCCTCCGGATGGCAATCTCCATGGGTATTCAATGCCTAAAGGTGCGCAGGGATTCAAACCTCGCAATATCCCAAGTAAATGGAGACTTTGAAGCCAAGGATCCGAAAATGGCAGCCTACCGTAACGCTGTCCTAAAAATGTCAGCCCGGTTTGAAGGACTCGAATTCCACCATGTAGCCCGGGATAATAACCAGGCAGCAAACGTGTTGGCACGCATCGGCGCAAAACGCGATGCCGTCCCTCCAAACATCTTCCTGGAGCGGCTCTTTAAGCCATCCGTATTATGGGAAGAGGAGTCCGGAAATAACAATCCGGAACCAACTGCATCACCTAACGCAGAACATTCTGACACAATCGGTGGCTCAGCCAATGAAATAACAGATTCAGCCCACGAAATACTGGCAGTAATTGCCCCGTGGATGGAACCATTCCTAGCCTACTTAATCAGGCAGGAACTTCCCGAAGACCAAAATGAGGCCCGCTGCATAGTTCGGCAATCTAAAGCCTACAAGGTCCATGAGGGAGAACTTTATAAGAAAAGCACAATCGGAGTCCTTCAAAGGTGTATCTCCGAAGAGGAAGGGCGAAATCTCCTGGATGAAATCCACGCCGAACTCGGTGGGCACCACGCCGCCGCCCGGGCCCTTGTAGGCAAGGCCTTCCGTACAGGATTTTATTGGTCGACCGCCCGGGCAGATGCTCAGGACTTAGTCCAATGATGCGTCGGTTGCCAGCTCTTTGCTAATCAGAGCCACACGCCACCCACCGCCCTCAAAACTATACCCATTACTTGGCCGTTCGCGGTCTGGGGGCTTGACATGGTTGGACCCCTTAAAGGGGGAACCCACAAGCACAAATACGTATTGGTCATGGTGGACAAATTCACCAAATGGATGGAGGCCAAGCCGGTTAAAACGGCAGAATCTGGACCTGTGATAGACTTCATATCCGGGGTAGTACACTGTTTTGGCGTCCCCCACAGCATCATCACTGATAACGGAACGAATTTCACGGCCGACGAGGTTAAACTCTGGTGCAAAAACATGGGCATCAAGCTCGACTACGCTTCAGTCTACCACCCTCAAACTAACAGTCAAGTGGAACGAGCAAATGGTCTAATCATGAGCGGCATCAAACCCAGATTAGTGCGGTCCCTCACGGAATCTAACACGCACTGGGTAGAGGAGCTCGACTCCGTACTCTGGGGGCTGCGGACCACGCCAAACCGCACAACCGGATTCACACCATTTTTTATGGTATACGGCGCTGAGGCAGTTTTGCCCTGCGATATAATTCATGACTCACCTCGCGTGCGCATGTACGAGGAAAGAGAAGCCGAGTTGGATCGGTAGGACAGTTTGGACGCTTTAGAGGAGGAGCGCGATGTGGCAAAATCCTGTTCCGCATTCTATCAACAGCAGGCTCGAAGATATCAAAGCAGAGAAGTACGGGCCAAAACTTACAATGTTGGCGAGCTAGTTCTACGCCTGCCGGACAAGAAAAAGGACAAACTTAAGCCCAAATGGGAAGGTCCCTTCATCATCGACCAAGTCCTTACCGGCGGTGCATACCGTCTACGCAACGCATCTGACAACTGACTCGAGCCAAACCCATGGAACGCAGCCCGTCTCCGAAGATTTTACGCCTAGCGCCGGACTCAGGGTTCGTCTCCTTCCTCCGTCCACCTTTCATATTTTTTCGTTGTCTTTGTTTTCCCTCTTTTTTCCCCCACCTTTTTTCATTACAAACCTCTTGAGGGCTAATCTGCGCTTTGTTCGCACTCACTCGATGTGCTACTCGCACTCGTTATACCTGGGGGCTTCTTTAACATAAGCTTATTTATATGGGCTTCATGCCCAACACATGTGTCACACTTCCGCATGTACCTTTTGATCACCATTATATGCATCGATATGACTTAAGTTTTGGCCAAGCCGGGTTGCCTGGCTCCTGTGGTTACCCCTACGTTCCTGATTGTTCGGCTAGGAGGTAAAGGGAGCACCTCTGCGATTGTTACTGCCGGGTCAGCCGGATGTGTACCTCAGACTGGGTGAAGCGAAGGCTAGCGTTCTTAAGGGAATATTCGGTCGGTGACCTGAAAGATGATTTATTACTTACTTATTTATCTGCCCCCAGATGCTTTTCTGCTATTTTCGCAGTCCGGACATGCACTTTAGGGCATGCCTCCCAGGGAAAGGAACCCTTAACGGAACTATTCTCCCTGGAAGATGTTTCTTACTAACCATGTAATATAACATAGCTAGTTGGGCACTTGTCTGATAAAGCAATTATGACCCCTACGCCTTGTCTCCATGCATGCCCCGGTTCTTTCATAATCGTAAGGGTATTCGGACACACTCCGGACTGTTGGGTCCCGAGGTTGAAGCGAAAAGGTCCGCAAAGACAAACGATCTACAATCCGGCTAGAAGGCATTTTACATGTCATTTTAACATTACATCGTCAAACTGACTGACTGTACTCCTCTTCAATCCCATCTAACAGGCTGTCTAATTTACAGTCCTGGGAATATTTCGTGGCCAACTCTACTTGGCCGTACATCAGGCTCACAAGCATCTCCTTCCCATCGGACCCCACAGGTCCGACCTCGGCCATGTGGTTTCGGTCAGCCTTCTGGTACCGCTTCTTCACCATGGCCCAGGCCTCCCTGGCGCCTTGACGGCAGGCCGATATCTTCCACAGACGGAGACGCCACCGTACTCCCTGAAGCTTCTCAGCAAGCCCTCCAAGACCCTCGGGTAGGGAGACGGATGGCCATAAGGCCTGAACGACGCCGCTCATCGCCTGCCGAACACGTTTGTGCAGTTGCAGCAGCTCGGGAAGAGGGTCTCCCGTGGAACCAGGCATCTCCTCCGCCGGACGACCCGTGAGCACACCTACAGACACATTTCTGTCAATCGACTTCCTCGCCGAACTCTTCTTTTCAAAAGAGTTTGCTCAAGCACTTACTATAAATGTCGCGACGAAGCCGCCGATTCTCCTTTACGGAGTTAGACAGCTGGACCCGAACATCTTTTAGTTCTTCGCCCAGCTGGGTGTTGGCATCTTGGAGTTTGTTCCTCTCCTGCTGCACCCTCATAAGCACCCTCTCGCCGGCCTTCAACTGGCGCAGCAGCTGTTGCTTGTCCGAATCTAGTCCGGCACCCTCTGCAATATTATTGTCAGACTATACGCACACGCCGCACTTCATAAACTACTTCTCTTTTCAAAATATGAATTACCAGAGGGGGTCTCTGTGGCTCTCTCGGCAGCAGCTAGTGCGGCCTCAAGTTGGGCCTTGCATTCTTGAAGCTCCTGAGACAGGTGGGTATTCTTCTCAGTAAGATCCTGCATAACAAATGATCCTTAAATCAGTTAGTTTAACTATTTTAAGTCTCGGGGGCTACTGGCATATATAACTATTAAAATTCCTTACCCGTATGTCCTTTACATACTGCTCCGTGGCTCTGGTTAAACCATCTTGAGCAGCACAGAGGTGCGCGTCTCCCGCATTAAAGGCATTTAACGCATCAGGGGAGAAACACGCATCACGAAGAACTGTCTGACGGCGCCTGTGATTCATGGCGCTCTCCACCTCAGACCTGGTGGCGGACAACCTGTCGGCATCCTCCGTTGGAGGAGCATCCGGCTCGCGCCTTGCGCTCGCCTCCCCCTCCGGACCAGGCGTTGGAGCCTGGCTAGCGGAGGCTTGGTGGGCACCCTCTCCGGACTCAGTCCGGCGAGCGCTCTTTCTCCTGGAAGAATCATGAGCATTAATATGCCTCCCAGGAGTCTTTCCCTTAAAAGACAATGCTGCACCATACCTTTGCGGCGACATTTCGATTCGCGCCGCACTCCTCTTCCGCCTGCTAGGCCGCACTGACCTCGTTTGGTCAGTCGCTGCGGGCTCGGCTTCCCGCCGTAAAGGCACCTCCTGCCAAGCACCATTTGTGCACGGTGGTCAGAAATAAGCATTAAAAAAGTAACGGTGTCAGGACTTCGGTCGTACTCACCTGGGAAGCCGGACATAAACCAGGGTAGTCAGCCGTAATGGCGACTAAAGCATTGTCTATGCTGAGCTGGTGGAACACCCCGTCAATCAATTCCACCTTTATGTCAGGATCCTCTTCGGAGGCCGGATCAAGGGATCTTCCCGGATCCTCGGGTTGTGGAGTTGGGCTTTTTATGCCCTCCACATCCCGGCGCAGTTCCTGCATCGAAATCATAAGGTAAGACACTTATCTTTGAAAGCCCGGATCAGATATATAAACATCCGCTTACCCAGCTTCGAGGGTTATTCATGGAGAATCCATTCAATGGACTCGTGCGGAGAAAGTCCTCCTCCTCCCCCTTGTACAAGTCGGACAGGATCTTCACCAGATCGGCGGCCGATCCCGGTCCCGTGCGGCCATGACGGGTGGCGTCATTCTCCCCATTAAAATCCCACATGGGGTGGCCCCTATATTGGAGCGGCTGCACCCCTCGCATAATGCATGTGGCCATGACTCCAATCATGGTTAATCCGGAATGGGCTAGTAGCCGTATCCGGGCCATCAGATAGTGGACGCTCCTATCATCTTCCCGTTGAGGGCTCCACGGGCGCCAACTCAGGCGTTTCTTCAGAGGAGCGTTGCTAAACTCCGGGAGGCCGATCCGAACTGGATCCGGCAGTGGGGCGTCTTCCATATAGAACCACTCCGAAGGCCAGTCTTGGGACGCCTTCTTCGGGGTTCCGGATAGATATCCAGTCCCGGCGATGCGCCATATTTTGGCTCCGCCCACTTGATAACGGGGTACGAGGCAAAACAGCCTCTTCCACAGCGCAAAATGGGGCTCGATGCCCAAGAACAGCTCGCAAAGAGCTACAAAGCCCATGATGTGCAAAATGGAGGCAGGCGTGAGGTGGTGAAATTGGAGTCCATAGAACTCCAGGAGCCCCCGGAGAAACGGATGTATAGGAAATACGAGTCCCCTTATTAAGTAGGGGACGAAGCATATCCGCTCTCCTTTGGAGGGATTGGGGACACTCTCCGCCTGCTTCCCACCCTTGTAGGTGGCCAGTCCGGCTCGAACCGGAACCATAAAGGCCGGGGGAAGGTATCCCTCTGCTTGGAGCGTCACTAACTCGCTATGCGGGACTGAGCATCTCCTCCAATCTCCTGGCTGAGGACTGGGAGCGCGAGAAGAGGAGCCGCGTCGACTGTCCATGTTGGAATGGATTTTTTGTCAGATTCACCTTGATGAGTACTTGCGGAAGGAGGATGGTGTGATTTGGATCTAGGATCCTCGCCTCTCTTATAGGCAGCTTATTCGCGCAGCTAGGGGGTAAAACGTAAGAAAACCCTGGCTTCTCGCATTCGTACAACACGTGGAAGAAGGCCATTATTAGACGTGGAAGCCAAGGAGCGCAACATTTATGAAGCAACCGGACACTATCCGGCAAACACATGGAGCGTGAAGGAGAACCCGCCTTGCAAACGCCGAAGACAACATACGCGCCGGACTCGTCGTCATTGAAGCCTGGTTCGGGGGCTACTAAGGAAGTCCTGGACTAGGGGGTGTCCGGATAGCCGAACTATCATCATCGGCCGGACTCCAAGACTATGAAGATACAAGATTGAAGACTTCGTCCCGTGTCCGGATGGGACTTTCCTTGGCATGGAAGGCAAGCTTGGCGATACGGATATGTAGATCTCCTACCATTGTAACCGACTCTGTGTAACCCTAGCCCTCTCCGGTGTCTATATAAACCGGATGGCTTTAGTCCGTAGGACGAAAAACAATCATACCATAGGCTAGCTTCTAGGGTTTAGCCTCCTTGATCTCGTGGTAGATCTACTCTTGTAACACACATCATCAATATTAATCAAGCAGGACGTAGGGTTTTACCTCCATCAAGAGGGCCCGAACCTGGGTAAAACATCGTGTCCCTTGTCTCATGTTACCATCCGCCTAGATGCACAGTTCGGGACCCCCTACCCGAGATCCGCCGGTTTTGACACCGACACCCATCAATTGATGTTAATACAAGGAGTAGGGATTGCCATGCAACGGATGCACTAGAGCTATAAATGTGTGAAAGCTCATCAAAAAGAAACTAAGTGGGTGTGCATCCAACTTGCCTACTCACGAAGACCTATGGCGTTTTGAGGAAGCCCATCATTGGAATATACAAGCCAAGTTCTATAATGAAAAATTCCCACTAGTATATGAAAGTGACAAAATAAGAAACTCTCTATTATGAAGATCATGGTGCTATTTTGAAGCACGGGTGTGGAAAAAGGATAGTAACATTGTCCCTTCTCTCTTTTTCTCTCATTTTTTTCTTTTTGGTGGGCTTCTTTGGCCTCTCTTTTTTATTTGGGCTTCTTTGGCCTCTTTTATTTTTCACAAAGTCCGGAGACTCATCCCAACTTGTGAGGGAATCATTGCTTCCATCATCCTTTCCTCACATGGGACAATGCTCTAATAATGGAAATCATCACACTTCTATTTATTTACAACTCAAGAATTACAACTCAATACTTAGGACAAAATATGACCCTGTGTGTATGCCTCCGGCGGTGTACCGGGATAATGAATCAAGAGTGACATGTATGAAAGAATTATGAATGGGGGCTTTGCCACAAATACGATGTCAACTACATGATCATGCAAAGCAATATGACAATGGTGGAGCGTGTCATAATAAACGTAACGGTGGAAAGTTGCATGGAAATATATCTCGAAATGGCTATGGAAATGCCATAATAGGTAGGTATGGTGGCTGTTTTGAGGAAGGTATATGGTGGGTGTATGATACCAGCGAAAGTTGCGCGGCATAAGAGAGGCTAGCAATGGTGAAAGGGTGAGAGTGCGTATAATCCATGGACTCAACATTAGTCATGAAGAACTCACATATTGCAAAAATCTACAAGTTATCAAAACAAAGTACTACATGCATGCTCCTAGGGGAAGGGTTGGTAGGAGTTAACCATCGCGCGTTCCCGACCTCCACACTTAAGGAAGACAATCAATAAATAAATCATGCTCCAACTTCATCACATAATGGTTCACCATACGTGCATGCTACGGGAATCACAAACTTTTAACACAAGTATTCCTCAAATTCACAACTACTCAACTAGTATGACCCTAATATTACCATCCTCATATCTCAAAACAATCATCGAGTATCAAACTTCTCATAGTATTCAATGCACTTTATATGATAGTTTTTATTATACCTATCTTGGATGCTCATCATTTTAGGACTAAAATTTTAACCAAAGCAATTACCATGCTATTCTAAAGGACTCTCAAAATAATATAAGTGAAGCATGAGAGATCAATAATTTCTATAAAATAAAACCACCATCGTGCTCTAAAAGTATAAGTGAAGTACTAGAGCAAAATTATCTAGCTCAAAAGATATAAGTGAAGCACATAGAGTATTCTAATAAATTCCGATTCATGTGTGTCTCTCCCAAAAGGTGTGTACAGCAAGGGTGATTGCGGTAAACTAAAAATCAAAGACTCAAATCATACAAGACTCTCCAAGCAAAACACATATCATGTGGTGAATAAAAATATAGCCACTAGTAAAGTTACCGATAGACGAAGACGAAAGAGGCGATGCCTTCCGGGGCATCCCCAAGCTTAGGCTTTTGGTTGTACTTGAATTTTACCTTGGGGTGCCTTGGTCATCCCCAAGCTTAGGCTCTTGCCACTCCTTATTCCATAATCCATCAAATATTTACCCAAAAACTTGAAAACTTCACAACACAAAACTCAACAGAAAATCTCATGAGCTCCGTTAGCAAAATAAAACAAACCACCACTTTAAGGTATTGTAATGAACTCATTCTTTATTTATATTGGTGTTAAACCTACTGTATTCCAACTTCTCTATGGTTCATACCCCCCTATACTAGCCATAGATTCATCAAAATAAGCAAAACAACACACGAAAAACAGAATCTGCCAAAAACAGAATAGTCTGTAGGAATATGTAACTCTCGAGTACTTATGCAAGCCCAAAATTTCTACCAAATTAGGAAGTTCTAGGTAATTTGTCTATAAATCATCTGCAAAAAGAATTAACTGAAAATCGCGTTCCTGTGATTTATGAAAATTATTATCGTGCGTGCAAATGTTTCTATTTTTCAGCAAGATCAAATTAACTATCACCATAGATTATCCTAAAGGTTTTACTTGGCACAAACACTAATTAAAACACAAAACCACATCTAACCAGAGGCTAGATGAATTATTTATTACTCCCTCCGTCCGAAATACTTGTCGCAGAAATGGATAAAAACAGATGTATCTAAAACTAAAATACGACTAGATACATCCATTCCTCCGACAAGTATTTCTGGACGGAGGGAGTACTAAACAGGAACAAAAAGCAAAGAACAAAAATAAAATTGGGTTGCCTCCCAACAAGCGCTATCATTTAATGCCCCTAGCTAGGCATTGAGATTTCGATGATGCTCACATGAAAGACAAGAATTGAAGTGCAAAGAGAGCATCGAAAAACACGTGACAAACACATCTAAGTATAACATACTTCCTATGCATAGGCATCTTGTAGACAAACAAATTATCATAGCAAGCAAAAACTAGCAAATGCAAGGAAGTGGAAAGAAACAATAGCAATCTCAACATAACGAGAGGTAATTTAGTAACATGAAAATTTCTACAACCATATTTCTCTCTCTCATAATAATTACATGTAGCATCATAAGCAAATTCAACAATATAGCTATCACATAACATATTCTCAACACGATCCACATGCATGCGAAATTGACACTCTTCCAAAATAGTGGGATTAACATTAACTAAAGTCATGACCTCTCCAAACCCACTTTTATCAAAAATTTCATAAGATTGAACATTCTCCAAATACGTGGGATCTAAAGTTGACACTCTTCCAAACCCACATTCAATAATATTGCAAACACTATTATCAATCTCATATTCATCATGGGGCTTAAATAAATTTTCAAGATCATAAGAAGCACTATCACCCCAATCATGATCATGGCAGCAAGTAGAGGACATAGCAAAACTAGCATCCCCAAGCTTAGGGTTTTGCATATTATTAGCACAATTGACATAAATAGAATTTATAGTAAAATCATTGCAATCATGCTATTTATTCAAAGATCTATCGTGAATCGCTTCATAAAGTACTTCATCACAATTTTTAGATTCACGAATTTCAAGCAAAACCTCACAAAGATAATCTAGTGCACTCAACTCACTAGCAATAGGTTCATCATAATTGGATCTCTTAAAGAGATTAGCAAGTAGATGAGGATCCATAAACTTTTAGCAAGCGAAGATGCAAGCAAAAAGAAGGTACATGGTAACACAAGCAAACAAAAGATCAAACAGAAGAAGAGCGAAGAAAAGGCAAAGGTTTTCAAAAATTGTTTTAGAAGTGGGGGAAAGGAAAACGAGAGGCGAATGGCAAATAATGTAATGCGAGGGATAAGAGTTTGTGACGGGTACTTGGTATGTCTTGACTTGTGCGTAGACTCCCAGGTAACGGCGCCAGAAATCCTTCTTGCTACCTCTTGAGCATGCATTGGTTTTCCCTTGAAGAAGAAAGGGTGATGCAGCAAAGTAGCGTAAGTATTTCCCTCAGTTTTTGAGAACCAAGGTATCAATCCAGTAGGAGGCTACACTCAAATCCCTCGTACCTGCACAAGCAAATAAGAACCTTGCAACCAACGCGATAAAGGGGTTGTCAATCCCTTCATTGCCAATTGCAAAAGTGAGATCTGATAGAGATAATAAGATAAATATTTTTGGTATTTTTATGATATAGATTGGAAAGTAAAGATTGCAAAATAAAATAGATCGGAAACTTATATGATGGAAAATAGACCCGGGGGCATAGGTTTCACTAGTGGCTTCTCTCAAGATAGCATAAGTATTACGGTGGGTGAACAAATTACTGTAGAGCAATTGATAGAAAAGTGCATATTTATGAGAATATCTAGGCATGATCATGTATATAGGCATCACGTCAGCGACAAGTAGATCGAAACAATTCTGCATCTACTACTATTACTCCACACATCGACCGCTATCCAACATGCATCTAGAGTATTAAGTTCATAAGAACAGAGTAACGCATTAGGCAAGATGACATGATGTAGAGGGATAAACTCAAGCAATATGATATAAACCCCATCTTTTTATCCTCGATGGCAACAAATACAATACGTGCCTTGCTGCCCCTGCTGTCACTGGGAAAGGACACCGCAAGATTGAACCCAAAGCTAAGCACTTCTCCCATTGCAAGAAGGATCAATCTAGTAGGCCAAACCAAACTGATAATTCGAAGAGACTTGCAAAGATAGCAAATCATACATAAAAGAATTCAGAGGAGATTCAAATATTGTCCATAGATAATCTTGATCATAAACCCACAATTCATCGGATCTCGACAAACACACCGCAAAAAGTATTACATCGAATAGATCTCCAAGAAGACCGAGGAGAACTTTGTATTGAGATCCAAAGAGAGAGAAGAAGTCGTCTAGCTAATAACTATGGACCCGAAGGTCTGAGGTAAACTACTCACACTTCATCGGAGAGGCTATGGTGTTGATGTAGAAGCCCTCCGTGATCGATTCCCTCTCCGGCGGAGCGCCGAAAAAGGTCCCAAGATGGGATCTCATGGGTACAAAAGGTTGCGGCGGTGGAAATAGGGTTTCGTGGTTCTCTCAGATGTTTTCAGGGTATATGAGTATATATAGGCGAAAGAAGTCGATCAGGGGAGCCACGAGGGGCCCACGAGGGTGGGGGCGCGCCTACCCCCTGGGCGCGCCCTCCTGCCTCGTGGCCTCCTCGTTGCTTCCTTGACGTCCACTCCAAGTCTCCTGGATTGCGTTTGTTCCAAAAACGACTCTCCCGAAGGTTTCATTCCGTTTGGACTCCATTTGATATTCCTTTTCTGCGAAACACTGAAATAGGCAAAAAAATAGCAATTTGGACTGGGCCTCCGGTTAATAGGTTAGTCCCAAAAATGATATAAAAGTGTATAATAAAGCCCATTAAACATCCAAAACAGATAATATAGTAGCATGGAACAATCAAAAAAATTAGATACGTTGGAGACGTATCAACCCACACGGCCTGGGGATGATGCAGCCCGAGGGGCGCCCCTAGACTAAACGAACTAGAGAGATTTCACCTGGTACCGTCGCTGAAGAGGTGTTGAAGTAGCCAAAAACGCGACCGCTGGAGTCGTTCCTCACGAGCCGCTCTGGTGCCGAGCCTCGGGAGGCTCAGAGGGCCCGGGAGGCTCCTGAAGGTGCTCCTCCATCTCCGCCAGGATCGCGTGATGCCTGGCCTCGCAAGCCATCTGGGCGTCCCTCATGCAGCGCTGGAACACCTCAGCCGCACTCGGCAGGCTGAAAGGCATGCGAACGAAGCTGTGAGGTGGACCCTTGCATCAGCCGACACAAGAGGGCCACACGAGCTGTTAAGACGCAACCCTGTTGAGTCCGGGGATGTCGATGCAGACGCGGAACTACTTACCCTTGCCAGGGCAGTGAGCTGCGCCGCGCGGCAGGCGACGATCGCCTTGCAGAGCCCTTGCTTCTTGAATCTCCTCAATCGCCTTGCTGATGAACTCCTGAACACCTGGTCCCTCACGCCCGCTGCCTTCTCCTGAGAAGCGTGCTCTGAAGAGCGCCTCCCTCGTGACCCTGGCTAGGTCTGAGGCCCTCCAAAGGAGAGCCCCCGAGCCCAGCCTGAGAGGGGCGCCGGGTGCGCCTTCCTATGTGATGGGCGAAGGTGTCGCGTCCGGGGACGCGAGGCTCAGCGCGATGTCCTCGAGTGATGCTCCTTCACGAGACCCCCATCCTAGCTGCAGCTTCTTCGTCTTAGGGGCAACCTCAGGAGGGAGGGTGCCGTCTTCGCCTTCAGGGCTCTTGACTGATGCAGCCTTAGAAGGCGCGCTCGAGGGAGCACACCGCATCCTTCTCTTGACACGCGACCATGATGACGTCGCCGCTTCCTGGCATCTTGAGGACGTTGTAGCCGTGGTGTGTAGCTGCCATGAACTTGGCCAGTGCTGGGTGCCCTAGGATGGCATTGTAGGGCAGGCAGATGTCGGCGACGTCGAAGTCGATGAGCTCAATGTGGTAGTTGTTGCGCTCGCCGAAGGTAAGAGAGAGGCGAACCTGCCCTATCGGGTGTGTAGAACCATCGGTCACTCCTGAAAATGGCTTGGTTGGGTGAAGCTGGTTGTATGGCACTTGGAGCCTGTCAAACGTCTAAACAGACAAAACATTGGGCCCTGCTCCGCCATCGATGAGAGTCTTGGTGATGACCACGTTGCTGATGACGGGGGAGCAGAGCATGGGGAGCGCGCCAGTGGTGGACGCGCACTTGAGTTGGTCTGAGGAGTTGAAGGTGATGGCGCACTTCGACCACCTGAGAAGGCGAGTTGCTTCGGGTTTGGAGAGCGCCGTGTTCACCTCGCGCGCGAACTGCTTGAAGATGCGGTGGGAAGCTGGGGCTTGTGAGCCGCCCAAGATGCAGGCGATGGCTCGAGGCTCCTGGAATCCCCCAGCCCCCTCGTCCTGGTGGTGATCCTCGTTCCTTCTTGGCGGTGGAGGCAGAGAAGGCATAGCTACGTTGCCCTGAGGGCGCTCCTCACGAGGCTGCTCTCTCCATGCGTCCTCGCAAGGCTGGCCCTGCCAGTGATCCTCACGAGGCTGGTCGCGCCACTCCTGACAATGGTCGTGTTCATCCTAGCTTCCTCCACCTCGGCCGCCTCCACGACCGTAGCCTCGATTGTTGCGCTCAGGGCATCGACCGAGGTGCCCATCGCGAAGGGCACTGAGCTCCTGACAGTCATTGGTGTTGTGGCTGTGAACATTGCGGAAGACGCAGAACGACCGGTTGCTCTTGGATGACTCGGAGTGGTCGCAGGCGCGCTTCTTCTCTGGTTCGGCCGCAAGCACAGCTGGCCCCTTGTGATTCACTTCCTTGGTCTTGGTCTTCTTGTCTTCCGGATTAGCATCGGGGAGCTCGAGGAGGGAAAGGTGCCCCTCCTCAGCCCTTGCGCACTTGTTCGCCATGTTGAACATCTCCAGGGCTGTGCAGAGATCCTCGTGGATGGCGAGCTCCTCCTTCATCTTGACATCGCGGACGCCATCAATGAACGCTGAAATGATGGCCTCGTCCGACACCTTGGGGATCTTGAGGCGAACATTGTTGAAGTGCTGGATATACTTCTGCAGGGTCTCTCCAGGTTGCTGCTTGATGCGACCCAGGTCACCCATGGTCGGTGGACGGTCGCGGGTGCCCTGGAAGTTGGCGATGAAGCAGTCACGCATCTCCTCCCAAGAAGAAACTGACCCCTCGGGCAGGTTCAGGAGCCAAGAACGCGCGCCATCCTTGAGGGCCATCGGGAACCAGTTCGCCATGATCTTCTCATCGTCACTGGCCGCCTTGATGCTCAGCTCGTAGAGCTGCAAGAACTCGATGGGTTGGCGGTGCCGTCATGGAGGCAGGTCAGGCTTGAACTTGCTTGGCCAAATGACGTTGCGGAGCTCCGTAGTGAACGCGCGGCATCCTACCGTGGCCATCGGAGGTCTTAGAGGGGGTGGAAACTAGTCTTGGTGCGCGCGCACCGTCACCTCCTGCGGCGGTACGCAGGCGTGTTGCTGGGGTGCTAGAAGTACACGCGCTTCTCCTTGGGGACGTTGCACCACCTGGCAGCTCACGTCCTCCCGAGCCAGTGCAGGGCAAGGCGGGTCGCGCCGTGGCGCCACACGCCTTGGCTCGACGATGGCGCCCGGGGCCAGAGGTGGTGGAGGTGCCCCGTGCGCCACGTCACCCGCTACAGGTGGTTGCTGAGGCAACGAGCGAGCAGGCTCTGCGGAGCCCCCGTGCGTGACGCTGGCAAGCTCAGCGATCCGCTCGAGCCACTCCTCGTAGAGGTCACCAACCGGGCGGTAGCGAAGGAGCTCCCGCGCCATCAGCAGAGCGGCCTGCGCATCCGCTTGGCCATGACGTGTGTGGGAGGACGAAGCTGCTAGGGTCAATGATGGAGTAGCGGTGCGCCCGTCCCGGCGCACCGACGGGTGCAGCGATGAAGCGTGCTCCTCGTGGCCGATAGGGCCCGTGGCGGCGTTGACCATCGGAGACGGAGCGCGACGGGCGCAGCCATCACCCATCGGAGCCGTCTGAGCGATGCGGGCGGCGACTGCAGCCCGACGCTCAGCGCGAGCCTGGCACACGTCGGCGATGGAGGTGTCAGAGTGGCGGTGGATCAATCGACGAAAGAGAAGATCCGACGCAGCCCTACCTGGCGCGCCAAATGTCAAATGAAGGGATTCACAAACCCTTGAGAGGTTCGAACTCTGGGGTGCGTGCGGAGATCTCAACCTGCCCAGCCTGCCTACTCGCGATCATCCTAAGCCTAGCGCGACAAGCTCAAAGAGACAAAGAGACACAAGAGTTTATCCTGGTTTGGGCCACCTTGCGGTGTAATACCCTACTCCAGCGTTTTTGGTGGATTGCCTCGGGGGGCTGAGGATGATCTAGTACAATGGATGAACTGGCCTTAGGAAGTGAGGTGTTCGTGAGCTCAAGGGAGCTGGTGTGGTGTGTTGTGGGCTAGTTCGACTTCATCTCCTCTATGGTGGTGTCTAGTCCTATTTATAGTGGCCTTGGTCCTCTTCCCAAATGTTGGCGGGAAGGGATCCCACAACGGTAGGATTTGAAACGGGACAAGTAGTACAGTTTATCCTGACAAAAGTAGTCTTTGTCTGCGAAAAGCCTCTGGTCGTGACGCTGCAGTGGGCTCGTCGATGACCTCCGTCCTGCCGTCCTAGCGATCTTGGTCTTGTTGCACTAGAATGGAAACCTTTGGCTGGTTCCTCGGGACTCCGCGCCTGTGGCTTGCCTCCTTTGCACTGAAGAGGAAACCTGCGCTCTGCGTCCGCATGGCGCCCGCCTGGACTTAGTCGTCATGGCTCATGTCAGCTAAGCCTTTTGAGGTGAACCTTACATAGAACTCTCCGCCCCTCGGGAGTCGGCCCGAGTAGGCCGATCCCCTCGGGGGTCTTGGCATCGCCTGCCTCGCGAGGCTTGGCCCCTCACGAGAGTCTTGTGTTGTTGATGCTGAAGCCAGGCCATACCAGGCTGTCGATGGAGCCAGGCGGTGGGCCGCAGGCAGGCGGGGCTGGATACCCTCATATCCAGGACGTCGATAGTAATGACATCACATAAGGAAAAGTATAAGGGGCAATATAGCGTGACGTTCTTTCACTAAGAGATTGAGCATACAAACCAAAAAGCGCATGACAACCTCTGATTCCCTCTGTGAAGGGCCTATCTTTTACTTTTATGCATTTACTTTTATGTAAGAGTCAAAGTATTCTTCCCTATTCCTTTTTATTTTCTCTTTTTGCAAGCATCATGTGGTGAGGAAAGATCTAGGCACATATATCTAGTTGGATATGAGTGGGCATGAGTTATTATTGTTGACAACCTTGAGGTGAATACGTTGGGAGGCGAAACTATAAGCCCCTATCTTCCTATGTGTTTGGTTGAAACTTTTTGTTCATGGGTATGTTGTGAGTGTTAGCAATCATAGAAGGTTAAATGATGGTTGAGTATGTGGACTTGCCTAAAGGCTCCGACAGATGACCCTTCTTGAAAATATGATGAATTGTAGTTGCAAAGTTGACTGAGAACATAGTTTGTTGGTTTTCAATAGAGTTTATGCTTTATACTTCAATGTTGTGATGAATTGTTACTTGTTCATGAGAAGTTCTATGATAAAGTTCTATGATAAAGTTTGTTGCTGTTATAATAATATGCATGACGCTTCTATGTCCGTAATTTTTTTTATCGACACCCCTCTCTCTCTAAGCATGTGGGCATGTTTTTCGAAATCGGTTTTTCGTTTGAGGACAAGTGAAGTCTAAGCTTGGGGGAGTTGATACGTACATTTTGCATCATGTTTTCCTACTATTATTTACAATGTTTTTATGCATAATAATGCTTTATGGAGTAATTCTAATGTCTTTTCTCTCATAATAGGCAAAGTTTGAGGGAGAATGCCAGCGGCTGGAATTCTGGTCCTGAAAAAGCTGCGTCCGAGTTACCTATTCTGCACATCTCCAAATGAGGTGAAAATTTATTGAGAATTGTTTTGGAATATATATAAAATACTGGAGCAAATAACAACCGGAGGGGGCCACCCTAGTGAGCACAAGACACCAGGGCACACCTGGGCCCCCAGGCGAGCCCTGGTGGGTTATGCCCTCCTCGGCCCACCTCCGGTGCCCATCTTCTAGTATATAGGTCATTTTGACCTAGAAAAAAATTATAGGGGAACTTTTGGGATGAAGCGCCACCGTCTCGAGGTGGAACTAGGGCAGGAGCACTTTTGCCCTTCGGCGGAGCGATTCCGTCGGGGGAACTTCCCTCCCAGAGGGGGAAATCATTGTCATCGTCATCACCAATAACCCTCTCATCATTGGGTGGGCAATCTTCATCAACATCTTCAACAAAACCATCTCCTCTCAAACCCTAGTTCATCTCTTGTGTTCAATCTTTGTACCGGAACCTTAGATTGGTACCTGTGGGTGACTAGTAGTGTTGATTACATCTTGTAGTTGATTACTATATGGTTTATTTGGTGGAAGATTATATGTTTGGATCCATTATGCTATTTAATAGCCCTCTGATCTTGAGCATGATTATCATTTGTGAGTAGTTACTTTTGTTCTTGAGGTCACGGGAGAAGTCATGTTGCAAGTAATCATGTGAACTTGATATGTGTTTGATATTTTGATGATATGTATGTTGTGATTCCCTTAGTGGTGTCATGTGAATGTCGACTACATGGCACTTCACCATATTTGGGCCTAAGGGAATGCATTGTGGAGTAGTTATTAGATGATGGGTTGCTAGAGTGATAGAAGCTCAAAACCCTAGTTTATGCGCTACTTTGTAAGGGACCGATTTGGATCCAAAATTTTAATGCTATGGTTAGATTTTATCTTAATGCTTTTCTCATAGTTGTGGATGCTTGTGAGAGGGTTAATCATAAGTAGGAGGTTTGTTCAAGTAAGAACAACACCTAAGCACCGGTCCACCCACATATCAAATTATCAAAGTAGCGAACATGAATCAAACCAACATGATGAAAGTGATATGGTGAAATTCCCATGTACCCTCAAGAACGCTTTGCCTATCATAAGAGACCGTTTTGGCCTGTCCTTTGCCACAAAAGGATTTGCTGCTACAGTTTATTTACTGTTACCGTTACTCGCTCGCTACAAATTATCTTGCTATCAAACTACTTGTTACCAACTATTTCAGTGCTTGCAGAAAATACCTTGCTAAAAACCACTTGTGATTTCCTTCCGCTCCTCGTTGGGTTCGACACTCTTACTTATCAAAAGGACTACGATTGATCCCCTATACTTGTGGGTCATTAGACGTGTACGCAAGGTTGTGTCAACTTAGTCAACACACGAGATCAGTGATTGTTGGATGTCCATCTAGCGACCTTTGTGCTTATTCAATCTTTGATCTTCCTGCTGTAGTCGCCCAAACCAGTGCCGGCGGGACTACCTGCTCCCTCCTCCCATGGTCGGTTGTGCTGCTGCACAGACCTCACTAGCCCACCCTACTCCCACCGTTGTCCAGGCCATCCCTTTACCCACCCGCACCTCCTGTTATTTTCCGGCGATAACAACCTTACCCCACAGCCGAACCAGTCAGCCCCCGTACTCCCCTCAGCATGGGCATCCACTTCTGTGGCTTCGCTAGCTCCGGTTCGTTCCCTTCTTAGGCCTTGCCATCTTCCACTACATTGATGCTCTCGGCGCGACTTGGTCAACGTGGTCAACAAACGACATCCATCAGAAGAGGGATGTAAGTGGAGAGGCTGACAATAGGGACCCACATGGTACATGGCCGCACGCAAGCAAGTGCCTCTTTATTATGCGAACAAAAATGATTGCTCCTCCTGACAGCTGGGACCACCAGCTACATCTTCGCATGCAAGTAAGTGCCTCCTTATTACACGGGGAAAAAGTTTCCTCCACCTGAAAGTTGAGACCCTCCAGCTACATCTTCGCACGCAAGTAAGTGCCTCCTTATTAAGCGCAAGAAAAATGATTCCTCCCGCTGCTAGCTGGGACCCACCAGATTTGGTGGATGACTTGTGGGCCTACTAAGTTGACGCGTACGCTGGGCTTTGTCAACTTAGTCAACAAACGATTCTAGTAGTATTGGATGTTAATCCAACGGCCATTCTGCTTTTTCAACTTATGATCCTCTTGCTCCAGCCGCCCAAACCAGCGCCGGGCTTACCGCCTGCTCCTGCCTTCCATGGCCATTTGTGGTGCCACGCAGGCCTCACTGCCCCATCCTACTCCCACTGCCGGCCAAACCTTCCCTTTACTCACCCACAACCCCTGTTATTTTCTGGCGACGGTGTTGGGGAACGTAGCAGAAATTCAAAATTTTCTACGCATCACCAAGATCAATCTATGGAGAGACTAGCAACAAGAGAGAGGGGAGTGCATCTTCATACCCTTGAAGATCGCGATGCAGAAGCGTTACAAGAACGCGGATGAAGGAGTCGTACTCGTAGCGATTCAGATCGCAGTTGATTCCGATCTAAGCACCGAACAACGGCGCCTTCGTGTTCAACACACATACAGCCCGGGGACGTCTCCTCCTTCTTGATCCAGCAAGGGGAGAGGAGAAGTTGAGGGAGAGCTCCGGCAGCACGACGGCGTGGTGGTGGAGCTTGCAGTTCTCCGGCAGAGCTTCGCCAAGCACTACTACGGAGGAGGAGGTGTTGGGGAGGGAGAGGGCTGCGCCAGGGGCAAGGGTGCGGCTGCCCTCTCTCTCCTTCACTATATATAGGGGGAAGGGGGTGGAGGAGTCGCCCTAGGGATCCCTAGGGGAGGGGTGGCGGCCACAGGGGAAACCCTAGATGGGTTTGCGCGCCCCCACCCCTAGGAAACTTGCCCCCCCAAGCCGGGAGGGGTGGCTGCCCTAGGGGAGGCGCCCCCACCTCTCCTGGTTACGTGAGAGGGGTTGGGAGGGGCGCACAGCCCCTTAGTGGGCTGGTGTGCCCCCTCCCCTTGGCCCATAAGGCCCCCCCAACGCTTACCGGGGCCTCCGAAACCCCTTCCGGACACGCTGGTCATCACCTGGTACCCCCGGAACAATTCCAGACTCCAATACCCTTCGTCCAATATACCGATCTTCACCTCCGGACCATTCCGGAGCTCCTCGTCACGTCCGGGATCTCATCCGGGACTCTGAACAACCCTCGGTAACCACATACTATTTCCTATAACAACTCTAGCGTCACCGAACCTTAAGTGTGTAGACCCTACGGGGTCGGGAACCATGCAGACATGACCGAGACATCTCTCCGGCCAATAACCAACAGCGGGATCTGGATACCCATGTTGGCTCCCACATGTTCCACGATGATCTCATTGGATGAACCACAATGTCGAGGATTCAAGCAATCCCGTATACAATTCCCTTTGTCAATCGATACGTCACTTGCCAGAGATTCGATCGTCGGTATCCCAATACATCATTCAATCTCATTACCAGCAAGTCACTTTACTCATTCCGTAATGCATGATCCCGTGACTAACTACTTAGTCACATTGAGCTCATTATGATGATGCATTACCGAGTGGGCCCAGAGATACCTCTCCGTCACACGGAGTGACAAATCCCAGTCTCGATTTGTGCCAACCCAACAGACACTTTCGGAGATACCCGTAGTGCACCTTTATAGCCACCCAGTTACGTTGTGATGTTTGGCACACCCAAAGCATTCCTACAGTGTCCGGGAGTTGCACAATCTCATGGTCTAAGGGAATGATACTTGACATTAGAAAAGCTTTTAGCAAACGAACTACACGATCTTGTGCTATGCTTAGGATTGGGTCTTGTCCATCACATCATTCTCCTAATGATGTGATCCCGTTACCAATGACATCCAATGTCCATGGTCAGGAAACCATAACCATCTATTGATCAACGAGCTAGTCAACTAGAGGCTCACTAGGGACATGTTGTGGTCTATGTATTCACACATGTATTACGGTTTCCGGTTAATACAATTATAGCATGAACAATAGACAATTATCATGAACAAGGAAATATAATAATAACCATTTTATTATTGCCTCTAGGGAATATTTCCAACAGTCTCCCACTTGCACTAGAGTCAATAATCTAGTTCACATCACTATGTGATTGTAATGAATCCAACACCCATTGGGTTTGATCATATCTCGCTTGTGAGAGAGGTTATTAGTCAACGGGTCTGAATCTTTCAGATCCGTGTGTGCTTTACAAATCTCTATGTCATCTTGTAGATGTAGCTATACCACGCGCTATTTGAAGCTATTCCAAATAACTGTTCTACTATATGAATCCGGTTTACTACTCACAGTCATCCGGATTAGTGTTAAAGTTTGCATCGACGTAACCCTTTACGACGAACTCTTTTACCACCTCCATAATCGAGAAAAATTCCTTAGTACACTAAGGATAACTTTGAACGTTGTCCAGTGATCCATTCCTGGATCACTCTTGTACCCCTTGACTGACTCACGGCAAGGCACACTTCAGGTGCGGTACACAGCACAACATACTGTAGAGCCTACGCCTAAAGCATAGGGGATGACCTTCGTCCTTTCTCTCTCTTCTGTCGTGGTCAGGTCTTGAGTCTTACTCAATACTCACACCTTAGAGCCAAGAATTCCTTCTTTGCCGATCTATTTTGAACTCCTTCAAAATCTTCTCAAGGTATGTGTTCATTTGAAAGTACTATCAAGCGTTTTGATCTATCCTTATAGATCTTGATGCTCAATGTTCAAGTAGCTTAATCCAGGTTTTCCACTGAAAATCACTTTTCAAATAACCCTATATGCTTTCCAGAAATTCTACATCATTTCTGATCAACAATATGTCAACAACATATACTCATCAGAAATTCTATAGTGCTCCCATTCACTTCTTTGGAAATACAAGTTTCTCATAAACTTTGTATAAACCCAAAATATTTGATCATCTCATCAAAGCGTATATTCCAACTCCGAGATGCTTACTCCAGTCCTTAGAAGGATTGCTGGAGCTTTGCATACTTGTTAGCACCTTTCAGGATTGTCAAAACCTTCTGGTTGTATCACATACAACCTTTCCTCAAGAAAATCGTCGAGGAAACAATGTTTTGACATCCTATCTGCAAGATTTCATAAATAATGCAGTAACTGCTAATGTAATTCCAACAGACTCTTAGCATCGCTATGAGTGAGAAAGTCTCATCATAGTCAACTCCTTGAACTTGTCGGAAAACATCTTAACGACAAGTCGAGCTTTCTTAATGGTGATACTTACCATCATTGTCCGTCTTCCTTTTAAAATCCATCTGTACCCAACAGCCTTATGACCATCAAGTAGTTCTATCAAAGTCTATACTTTGTTTTCATACATGGATCCTCTCTCGGATTTTATGGCCTCGAGCCATTCTTTGGAATCCGGGCCCACCATTGCTTCTCCACAGCTCGTAGGTTCATTGTTGTCTAGCAACATGACCTCCAAGACAGGATTATCGTACCACTCTGAAGCAGTACGCGTCCTTGTCGACCTACGAGGTTTGGTAGTGACTTGATCCGAAGTTTCATGATCACTATCATTAGCTTCCACTTCAACTGGTATAGGAGCCACAGGAACAACTTCTTGTGCCCTGCTACAGATTGGTTGAAGTGATGGTTCAATAACCTCATCAAGTCTCTACCATCCTCCCACTCAATTCTTTCAAGAGAAACTTTTCCTCGAGAAAGGACCCGTTTCTAGAAACAATCACTTTTGCTTCCGGATCTGAAATAGGAGGTATACCCAACTGTTTTGGGTGTCCTATGAAGATGCATTTATCCGCTTTGGGTTTGAGCTTATCAAGCTAAAACTTTTCCACATAAGCTTCGCAGCCCCAAACTTTTAAGAAATGATAGCTTAGGTTTCTCTAAACCATATTTCATACGCTGTCATCTCAACGGAATTACGTGGTACCCTATTTGAAGTGAATGTGGTTGTCTCTAATGCCTAACCCATAAACGATAGTGGTAATTCGATAAGAGACATCTTGGTATGCACCATATCCAATAGGGTGCAGCTATGATGTTCGGACACACCATCACAATATGGTGTTCCAGGCGGTATTAGTTGTGAAACAATTTCCACAATGTCTTAATTGTATACCAAACTCATAACTCAGATACTCATCTCTATGATCATATCATAGACATTTTATCCTCTTGTCACGACGATCTTCAACTTCACTCTGAAATTACTTGAACCTTTCAATATTTCAGACTTGTGTTTCATCAAGTAAATATACTCAGCATCTACTCAAATCATCTATGAAGTAAGAACATAACGATATCCACTGTGTGCCTCAGCACTCATTGGACTGCACACATCAAAATGTATTACTTCCAACAAGTTGCTTTCTTGTTCCATCTTACTAAAAACGAGGTTTTTCAGTCATCTTGCCCATGTGGTATGATTTGCATGTCTCAAGTGATTCAAAATCAAGTGAGTCCAAATGATCCATCTGCATGGAGTTTCTTCATACGTACATACTAATAGACATGGTTCGCATGTCTCAAACTTTTTCAAAAAACGAGTGAGTCCAAAAGATCCATCAACATGGAGCTTCTTCATGCGTTTTATACCAATATGACTCTAATGGCAGTGTCACAAGTAGGTGGTACTATCATTACTATCTTATATCTTTTGGCATGAACATGTGTATCACTACGATCGAGATTCAATAAACCATTCATTTTAGGTGCAAGACCATTGAAGGTATTATTCAAATAAACAGAGTAACCATTATTCTCCTTAAATGAACAACCGTATTGCGATAAACATAATCCAATCATGTCTATGCTCAACGCAAACACCAAATAACAATTATTTAGGTTTAACACAAATCCCGATGGTAGAGGGAGCGTGCGATGTTTGATAACATCAATCTTGGAAACACTTCCAACACACATCGTCATCTCACCTTTAGCTAGTCTCCGTTTATTCCGTAGCTCTTTTATTTCGAGTTACTAACACTTAGCAACCGAACCGGTATCTTAATACCCTGTTGCTACTAGGAGTACTAGTAAAGTACACATTTAATACAATGTATATCCAATATACTTCTATCAACCTTGCCAGCCTTCTTATCTACCAAGTATCTAGGGTAGTTCTGCTTCAGTGACCGTTCCCTCATTACATAAGCACTTAGTCTCGGGTTTGGGTTCAACCCTGGGTTTCTTCACTAGAGCAGCAACTGATTTGTCGTCTCATGAAGTATCCCTTCTTGCCCTTGCCCTTCTTGAAACTAGTGGTTTTACTAACCATCAACAATTGATGCTCCTACTCGATTTCTACTTTCGCGCTGTCAAACATCGCGAATTGCTCAAGGATCATCACGTCTATCCCTGATATGTTATAGTTCATCATGAAGCTCTAATAGCTTGGTGGAAGTGACTATGGAGAACCATCACTATCTCATCTGGAAGATTAACTCCCACTCGATTCAAGTGATTGAAGTACTCAGACAATCTGAGCACATGCTCAATGTTTGAGCTTTTCTCCCTTAGTTTGCACGTTAAGAAACTTGTCGTAGGTCTCATACCTCTTGACGTGGGCACGAGCCTGAAATCCTAATTTCAGCTCTTGGAACATCTCATATGTTCTGCGACGTTTCAAAAAATGTCTTCGCTGCCTCAATTCTAAACCATTTAACATTACGCACTGAACTATCACGTAGTCATCAAAACGTGTATGTCAGATGTTCGCAACATCCACAAACGACGCTCGAGGTTCACCACACCGAGTGGTGCATTAAGGACATAAGCCTTCTATGCAGCAATGAGGACAATCCTCAGTATACGGACCCAGTCCGCATAATTGCTACTGTCAACTTTCAACTAAATTTTCTCTAGGAACATATCTTAAAACAGTAGAACTAAAGCGTAGGCTACGACATAATTTGCAAAGACCTTTTGACTATGTTCATGATAATTAAGTTCATCTGATTATTTAATGAACTCCCACTTAGATAGACATCCCTCTAGTCATCTAAGTGATACATGATCTGAGTCAACTAGGTCATGTCCGATCATCACGTGAGACGGACTAGTCATCATCGGTGAACATCTTCATGTTGATCGCATCTGCTATACGACTCATGTTCGACCTTTCGGTCTCTTGTGTTCCGAGGCCATGTCTGTACATGCTAGGCTCGTCAAGTCAACCTAAGTGTTTTGCATGTGTAAATCTGGCTTACACCCATTGTATGCGAACGTTAGAATCTATCACACCCGATCATCACGTGGTGCTTCGAAACAACGAACCTTCGCAATAGTGCACAGTTAGGGGGAACACTTTCTTGAAATTTTATGAGGGATCATCTTATTTATGCTACCGTCGTTCTAAGCAAATAAGATGTAAACTTGACAAACATCACATGCAAATCATATAGTGACATGATATGGCCAATATCATTTTGCTCCTTTTGATCTCCATCTTCGGGGCGCCATGATCATCATCGTCACCGGCATGACACCATGATCTCCATCATCGTGTCTTCATGAAGTTGTCTCACCAACTATTACTTCTACTACTATGGCTAACGGTTTAGCAATAAAGTAAAGTACTTACATGGCGTTATTCAATGACACGCAGGTCATACAATAAATTAAGACAACTCATATGGCTCCTGCCGGTTGTCATACTCATCGACATGCAAGTCGTGATTCCTATTACAAGAACATGATCAATCTCATACATCACATATATTTCATTCATCACATCATTTGGCCATATCACATCACACGACATATGCTGCAAAAACAAGTTAGACGTTCTCTAATTGTTGTTGCAAGTTTTTACGTGGCTGCTATAGGTTTCTAGCAAGAACGTTTCTTACCTACGCCAAAACCACAACGTCATATGCCAATTGCTATTTACCCTTCATAAGCACCCTTTTCATCGAATCCGATCTGACTAAAGTGGGAGAGACAGACACCCGCTAGCCACCTTATGCAACTAGTGCATTTCAGACGGTGGAACCTGTCTCACGTAAGCGTACGTGTAAGGTCGGTCCGGGCCGCTTCATCCCATGGTGCCGCCGAATCAAGATAAGACTAGTAGTGGCAAGTAAATTGACAAAATCGACGCCCACAACAACTTGTGTTCTACTCGTGCATAGAAACTACGCATAGACCTAGCTCATGATGCCACTATTGGGGAACGTAGCAGAAATTCAAAATTTTCTACGCATCACCAAGATCAATCTATGGAGAGACTAGCAACGAGAGAGAGGGGAGTGCATCTTCATACCCTTGAAGATCGCGATGCGGAAGCGTTACAAGAACGCGGATGAAGGAGTCGTACTCGTAGCGATTCAGATCGCGGTTGATTCCGACGTAAGCACCAAACAACGGCGCCTCCGCATTCAACACACGTACAGCCCGGGGACGTCTCCTCCTTCTTGATCCAGCAAGGGCAGAGGAGAAGTTGAGGGAGAGCTCCGGCAGCACGACGGCGTGGTGCTGGAGCTTGCAGTTCTCCGGCAGAGCTTCGCCAAGCACTACTACTACTACGGAGGTGTTGGGGAGGGAGAGGGCTGCGCCAGGGGCAAGGGTGCGGCTGACCTCTCTCTCCCTCACTATATATAGGGGAAAGGGGGTGGAGGAGGCACCCTAGGGTTCCCTAGGGGAGGGGTGGCAGCCACAGGGGAACCCCTAGATGGGTTTGGGCGCCCCCACCCCTAGGAAACTTGCCCCCCAAGCCGGGAGGGGTGGCTGCCCTAGGGGAGGCACCCCCACCTCTCCTGGTTACCTGAGATGGGTTGGGAGGGGCGCACAACCCCTTAGTGGGCTGGTGTGCCCCCTCCCCTTGGCCCATAAGGCCCCCCAACGCTTGCTGGGGCCTCCGAAACCCCTTTCGGACACGCTGGTCATCACCTGGTACCACCGGAACAATTCCGGACTCCAATACCCTTCGTCCAATATACCGATCTTCACCTCTGGACCATTCCGGAGCTCCTTGTCACGTCTGGGATCTCATCCGGGACTCTGAACAACCTTCGGTAACCACATACTATTTCCCATAACAACTCTAGCGTCACCGAACCTTAAGTGTGTAGACCCTACGGGTTCGGGAACCATGCAGACATGACCGAGACATCTCTCCGGCCAATAACCAATAGCGGGATCTAGATACCCATGTTGGCTCCCACATGTTCCACGATGATCTCATTGGATGAACCACAATGTAGAGGATTCAAGCAATCCCGTATACAATTCCCTTTGTCAATCGATACGTTACTTGCCCGAGATTCGATCGTCGGTATCCCAATACCTCGTTCAATCTCGTTACCGGCAAGTCACTTTACTCGTTTCATAATGCATGATCCTGTGACTAAGTACTTAGTCACATTGAGCTCATTATGATGATGCATTACCGAGTGGGCCCATAGATACCTCTCCGTCACACGGAGTGACAAATCCCAGTCTCGATTCGTGCCAACCCAATAGACACTTTCGGAGATACCCGTAGTGCACCTTTATAGACACCCAGTTACTTGTGACATTTGGCACACCCAAAGCATTCCTACAGTATCCGGGAGTTGCACAATCTCATGGTCTAAGGGAATGATACTTGACATTAGAAAAGCTTTTAGCAAACGAACTACACGATCTTGTGATATGCTTAGGATTGGGTCTTGTCCATCACATCATTCTCCTAATGATGTGATCCCGTTATCAATGACATCCAATGTCCATGGTCAGGAAACCATAACCATCTATTGATCAATGAGCTAGTCAACTAGAGGCTCACTAGGGACATGTTGTGGTCTATGTATTCACACATGTATTACGGTTTCCGGTTAATACAATTATAGCATGAACAATAGACAATTATCATGAACAAGGAAATATAATAATAACCATTTTATTATTGCCTCTAGGGCATATTTCCAACAGACGGCAGCCTCACACCGCAGCCGAACCAGTCAACCCTCGTACTCCCCTGTGCGTGGGCAACCACTACCGAGTCTTCCCCGGCTCTGGGTCGTTCCCTTTATAGGCCTGGCCGTCGTCCACCATGTTGGTGCTCTTAGTGCGGCATGGTCAACGTGGTCAACGAATGATAGCCATCGGAAAAGGAATGTATGTGCTGAGGCTAACAGCCGGACCCACCAGCTACATCTTCGCACACATGGAAGTGCCTCCTTATTATGCAGGAAAACATGATTCCTCCCCCTGACAGCTGGGACCCACTAGCTATATCTTCGCGCGCAAGTGCGTCCTTATCCTCCCTGATAGCTAGAACCCACCTGGTCGAAGCATACGTAGCATTGTCCATCTAGCCGCAAACGTGTACATACATACTGGTCGATTGATATGTCTCAAACATATCTATAATTTTTTTATTGTTCCATACTATTATATTATCTATCTTGGATGTTTTATATGCCTTGTTATGCTATTTTTTATCTTTTTTGGGGACTAACCTATTAACCTAGTGCCCAGTGCCAGTTGTTGTTTTCCCCCTTATTTTTGTCTTTGCAGAAAATCAACACCAAACGGAGTCCATGTGAAATGAAACTTTTTGACAATTTTTTTGGACCACAAGACACCCTGGAAGCTTCGGGAGGAGGCCAGAGGGGCCATGAGGCGGTGACAATCTCAGGGGGCGCACCCAGG
>NC_041385.1:274437225-274451098 GCF_002162155.2 Triticum dicoccoides | reverse complement strand
CCCTGATTCTTCTTCTATAAATACCCAAATATTCCCGAAGACCATAGGGGACACCAAAAATATTTTTCTGCCACCACAAGTTTCTGTCTTTGTGAGATCCCATCTGGGGACCTTTTCTGGTACTCTGTTGGAGGGGGTTTCGACGATGGAGGGCTTCTACATCAACCTTGTTGCCCTTCTAATGATGTGTGAGTAGTTTACCACAGACCTACGGGTCCATAGCTAGTAGCTAGATGGCTTCTTCTCTCTCTTTGATCTTCAATACAATGTTCTCCTCGATGTTCTTGGAGATCTATCTGATGTAATCTTCTTTTGCGGTGTGTTTGTTGAGATGAATTTTGGGTTTATGATCAGATTATCTATGAATACTATTGGAGTCTTCTCTGAACTCTTTTATGCATGATTTATAGCTTTGTATTTCTCTCCGATCTATTGATTTGGTTTGGCCAACTAGATTGTTTTTTCTTACAATGGGAGAGGTGCTTTGTAATGGGTTTAATCTTGCGGTGCTCAATCCCACTAACAGTAAGGGACATGACACATATTTGTATTGTTGCCATTAAGGACAAAAAGATGGAGGTTTGTTCATATTGATTGGATCTATCCCTCTACATCATGTCATCTTGTTAAGGCGTTACTTTGTTCTTGTTAACTTAATACACTAGATGCATGCTGGATAGCGGTCATGCATGGAGTAATAGTAGTAGATGCAGGAAGGAGTTGGTCTACTTGTCTTGGGCGTGATGCCTATATACATGATCATTGATGTCTACTACACAACTTTCTTCTTGTAGACGTTGTTGGGCCTGCAAGTGCAAAGGTTTGCAGCACAGTAGCAAATTTCCCTCAAGTGGATGACCTAAGGTTTATCAATCCGTAGGAGGCGTAGGATGAAGATGGTCTCTCTCAAACAACCCTGCAACCAAATAACAAAGAGTCTCTTGTGTCCCCAACACACCCAATACAATGGTAAATTGTATAGGTGCACTAGTTCGGCGAAGAGATGGTGATACAAGTGCAATATGGATAGTAGATATGGATATTTGTAGTCTGAAATTATAAAAACAGCAAGGTAACTAATGATAAAAGTGAGCGTAAATGGTATTGCAATGATAGGAAACAAGGCCTAGGGTTCATACTTTCACTAGTGCAAGTTATCTCAACAATAATAACATAGATAGATCATATAACAAGCCCTCAACATGCAACAAAGAGTCACTCCAAAGCCACCAATAGCGGAGAACAAACGTAGAGATTATGGTAGGTACGAAACCACCTCAAAGTTATTCTTTCGGATCAATCTATTCAAGAGTTCGTACTAGAATAACACCTTAAGATACAAATCAGACAAAACCCTAATGTCACCTAGATACTCCATTGTCACCTCAAGTATCCGTGGGCATGATTATACGATATGCATCACACAATCTCAGATTCATCCAACCAACATAAAAGTACTTCAAAGAGTGCCCCAAAGTTTCTACCGGAGAGTCAAGAAAACATGTGCCAACCCCTATGCATAGGTTCATGGGTGGAACCCGCAAGTTGGTCACCAAAACATACATCAAGTGGCATGTGATATCCCATTGTCACCACAGATAAACACGACAAGACATACATCAAGTGTTCTCAAAGTAAAGACTCAATCCGATAAGATAACTTCAAGAGGGAAACTCAATTCATCACAAGAAAGTAGAGGGGGAGAAACATCATAAGATCCAACTATAATAGCAAAGCTTGCGATACATCAAGATCGTGCCATAGAGAGAACACGAGAGAGAGAGAGAGAGAGGTCAAACACATAGCTACTGGTACATACCCTCAGCCCCGAGGGTGAACTACTCCCTCCTCGTCATGGAGAGCACCGGGATGATGAAGATGGCCACCGGTGATGGGTTTCCCCTCCGGTAGGGTGCCGGAACGGGCTCCCGAGAGGTTTTTGGTGGCTACAGAGGCTTGCGACGGCGAAACTCCCGATATATCTTGATATTAGACGGTTTTAGGGTACGTAGGGTTATATAGGCGAAAGAAGTCAGTCGGGGGGTGCTCGAGGGGTCCACGAGACAGGGGGGTGCGTCTTGTAGGGGGACACGCCCCCTATCTCCTAGGCTCCTCGAGGATCTTCTGACTTGATCTCCAAGCCTCCATGATGATATTCTTCCAAAAAATCACGATGCCGAAGGTTTTATTCCGTTTGGACTCCGTTTGATATTCTTTTTCTTCGAAATGCTGAAACAGGCAATAAAACAGCAATATGGGCTGGGCCTCCGGTTAGTAGGTTAGTCCCAAAAATGATATAAATGTGTAAAATAAAGCCCATAAACATCCAAAAGGAGTAATATAATAGCATGGAACAATCAAAAATTATAGATACATTGGAGACATATCAAGCATCCCCAAGCTTAATTCCTGCTCGTCCTCGAGTAGGTAAATGATAAAAAGAGAATTTTTGATGTGGAATGCTACCTAGCATAATTCATAATGTAATTTTCTTTATTGTGGCATGAATGTTCAGATCCAAATGAATACAAAATAAAAGTTCATATTGATAAAAGAAATAGTAACACTTCAAGCATACTAATCAAAGTAATCATGTCTTCTCAAAATAACATGGCAAAAGAAAGTTCATCCCTACAAAATCATATAGTTAGGCTATGCTTCATTTTCGTCACACAAAGATGTTCCCAACTTATATTCCCCCAATGACAAGCCAAGCAATTGTTTCATACTTAAATAATCTCAAACTTTTTCAACCTTCACGCAATACATGAGCGTGAGCCATGGATATAGCACTATGGGTGGAATAGAATATGATGAGGGGGATTGTGTGGAGAAAAAAAAAGAGAAAGTCTCACATTGACGAGGATAATCAACGGGCTATGTAGATGCCCATCAATTGATGTCAACATGAGGAGAAGGGATTGCCATGCAACGGATGCACTGGAGCTATAAATGAATGCTCAACAAAAGAAAACTAGTGGGTGTGCATCCAACTTGCTTGCTCACGAAGACCTAGGGCATTTGAGGAAGCCCATCGTAGGAATATACAAGCCAAGTTCTATAATGAAAAATTCCCACTAGTATGAAAAAGACAACTTATGAGACTCACTATATGAAAAACATGGTGCTACTTTGAAGCACAATATATGAGACTCACTACATGAAGAACAAGGTGCTACTTTGAAGCACAAGTGTGGAAAAAGAGATAGTAACATTGCCCCTTTTTTGGGGCTTTTTTTTGGCCTTTCTTCTTTTTTTCTTTCTTTGGGCAATGCTCTAATAATTATGATCATCACACTTTCATTGATTACAACATATGAATTACAACTCGAAACTAGAACAAGATATGACTCTATATGAATGCCTCCGGCGGTGTACCGGGATGGTGCAATGAATCAAGAGTGACATGTATGAAAAATAATGCATGGTGGCTTTGCCACAAATATGATGTCAACTACATGATCATGCAATGGCAATATGACAAAAGTAAAGTATGTCATGATGATGATGAACGGAACGGTGGAAAGTTGCATGGCAATATATCTCGGAATGGCTATGGAAATGCCATAATAGGTAGGTATGGTGGCTGTTTTGAGGAAGATATAGGGAGGTTTATGTGTGATAGAGCGTATCGTATCACGGGGTTTGGATGCACGGGCGAAGTTTGCACCAACTCTCAAGGTGAGAAAGGGCAATGCACGGTACCGAAGAGGCTAGCAATGGTGGAAAGGTAAAAGTGTGTATAATCCATGGACTCAACATTAGTCAAAAGAACTCATATACTTATTGCAAAAATTTAGAAGTCATCAAAAATCAAGTACTACGCGCATGCTCCTAGGGGGATAGATTGGTAGGAAAAGACCATCGCTCGTCCCCGACCGCCACTCATAAGGATGCACAAGCCATACGTGCATGCTACGGGACTTGCTAACTTCAACACAAGCATTCTTTAAATTCATAATCATCCAACTAGCATGACTTTAGTATCACTACCTCCATATCTCAAAACAATTATCAAGTATCAAATTGATCATAGCATCCAATTCACTTTCTATGATAGTTTTTATTATACCCAACTTGGATGCCTACCATTCTAGGACCAATTTTATAAACATAGAAAATATCATGCTGTTCTAAAAGACTCTCAAAATAATATAAGTGAAGCATGAGAGACTAGCAATTTCTACAAAATATAACCACCGCCATGCTCTAAAAGATATAAGTGATGCACTAGAGCAAATGACAAACTACTCCGAAAGATATAAGTGAAGATCAATGAGTAGTCGAATAATTGTGCAACTATGTGAAGACTCTCTAACATTAAGGAATTTCAGATCTTGGTATTGTATTCAAACAGCAAGCAAAACAAAATAAAATGACATTGCAAGGATAGCACAACTCATGTGAAGAAGCAAAAACTTAGGTTCAACCGATACTAACCGATAGTTGTTGAAGAAGAAAGGTGGGATGCCTACCGGGGCATCCCCAAGCTTACATGCTTGAGACTTCTTGAAATATTATCTTGGGGTGCCTTGGGAATCCCCAAGCTTGAACTTTTGCGTCTCCTTAGTTCCTCTCATATCATGGTTTCTCTTTTTATCAAAAGCTTCATCCACACAAAACTCAACAAGAACTCGTGAGATAGGTTAGTATAAACCAATGCAAAACCTTATCATTTTCTACTGTAAAAAATCACTAAAATTATTATTCAACATTAAATACTAAATGCCTCTGCATATTTAATACTCCTAGCCTCAAATAGAATCATTAAACAAGTAAACATATGCAAACAATGCAAACATAACAGCAATCTGTCAAAACAGTACAGTCTGTAAAGAATGCAAGAGTAACAATACTTCCCTAGCTCCAAAAATTATGAAATAAAATTCCCACTGTACTAAATTTATCAGAGCTCATTATGCAAAAGGTTTCATCATTATATCATTCTCTGACTTTTCTAGGGAATGTTTGCAACAGCGGTAAACTTTCTGTTTTCAAACAGCAATGTGTATACTAGCAAAATAAGCATGGCAAAGGCTATCCTTGACTTTTTTATTGAAACTAGATATGCAAAACATTATTCTAAATAGCATAAAGCAAAAACTAACAAAATAAAATGATGCTCCAAGCAAAACACATATCATGTGGCGAATAAAAATATAGCTCCAAGTAAAGTTTACCGATGAACGAAGACGAAAGAGGGGATGCCATCCGAGGCATCCCCAAGCTTAGGCTTTTCGCCATTCTTGAATATCTTGGGGTGCCTTGGTCATCCCCAAGCTTAGGCTCTTGCCACTCCTTATTCCATAGTCCATCGAATCTTTACCCAAAACTTGAAAACTCCACAACACAAAACTCAACAGAAAACTCGTAAGCTCCGTTAGTATAAGAAAATAAAACAACCACTTAGGTACTGTAATGAACTCATTCTAAATTCATATTGGTGTAATATCTACTGTATTCCAACTTCTCTATGGTTCATACCCTCCGATACTACTCATAGATTCATCAAAATAAGCAAACAACACATATAAAACAGAATCTGTCAAAAACGGAACAGTCTGTAGTAATATGTATCAAACGTATACTTCTTGAACTCTAAAAATCCTACCAAATTAGTAAGTCTTAAGAAATTTGTGTACCAATCCATAGCAAAAAGAATCAGATCAAAAGCACATTTCTGTGAATTAAAAACACTAATTTACTGGGTGCAAAAGTTTCTGACTCTCAGCAGGATCAACACAACTATCATCGTAAGCTATCCTAAAGGTCTTACTTGGCACTTTATTGAAACAAAAGCTATAAAACATGATTAATACAGTAGCATAATCATGTGGACACACAAGAATAGTAAGGATAAATATTGGGTTGTCTCCCAACAAGCGCTTTTCTTTAATGCCTTTCTAGCTAGGCATGATGATGACAATGATGCTCACATAAAAGATAAGAAGTGAAACATAACGGGAGCATCATGAAGCATATGACTAGCACATTTAAGTCTAACCCACTTCCTATGCATAGGGATTTTGTGAGAAAACAACTTATGGGAACAATAATCAACAAGCATAGGAAGGCAAAATAAGCATAGCTTCAAGATTTTCAACACACAGAGAGGAAACTTGGCATTATTGCAATTCCTACAAGCATATATTCCTCCCTCATAATAATGTTCAGTAGCATCATGAATAAATTCAATAATATAACCAGCACCTAAAGCATTCTTTTCATGATCTACAAGCATAGAAAATTTTCTACTCTCCACATAAGCAAAATTCATCTCGTTCGGAATAGTGGGAGTATCATAAGAGACTTGAACACTAAAAGTTGTTTCCACATTAAAAGAGTAATGTTTAGAAAAAGGGTAATCATAATCATGACAAGATTTATAAATATAACCATCACTACTTTTTATAGCATAAGTTTCATCACAATAATCATCATAAGTAGCTACTTCGTTCTCATCATAATCGATTGAAACCTCTCCCAAGATAGTGGAATCACTAAATAAAGTTGACACTCTTCCAAATCTATTTTCGTATTCATCACAATAAAATTCAACATCCTCCAAAATAGTGGGATCACTACTTCCTAAAGTTGACTCTTCCGAACCCACTTTCATCAATATAATCATCATAGGTAGGAGGCATGCTATCATCATAACAACTTTGCATATCAAAACTTGGGATGCTAAAAATATCATCTTCATTAAACATAGCATCCCCAAGCTTGGGACAAACATTAATTTCAGAAAATATATTATCAAATATTTCATCCTCATCAAACATAGCTTCCCCAAGCTTGGGCCCTTTCATATCATAAGCATAATCACTCTCATCATTAAAAATATAAATAACACCAATAGTAAAGCAATTATCATCATCAAAATGAGTAGTAGGAGCAACATCATTTGGGAGGGATACCTTTCTACCTTTGTTGCTCCTTCTTTTCTTTTTCTTCTTCACATTATGTGTGGGTTCAACCTTCCTCTTTGAGCTCCTTATTGATGGGATTGGTTGAATAGAAAGCTCCTCCTCGTTACCTGATTCATCATAAGAAATAATAGGAGGATATTGGGAAGTCTCTTCCCTTTCATTAGTATTCTCATCCTCTTCTATTTGCTTTCTTTTCTTTAGGTAATTGGCAATATAAGGATTTTCAATGCAATTCTCCGCACAAAACATGTAAATCTTTTCTAAATCAATATCAAGAAAATGCTTAAGATTAAATTCTGGAATAGGCTTAGTTAAACGTTTCAACTCTTCACACCCCAAAAGCAATCTAAGTTCATTGTAATGAGAAAGGGAGATCAAATCATCACAATTTTTGGACACGATCCGATCATGAAACAATTTGCATTGGAGATGTAAATGATCTTGTTTATTGCAAAATTCACAACGGGAAAGATATCTTAAATTCTCCGCACTCTTATCTAGCCTTTATTGCAACTTCTTAGTTTCTAAATACTTATGCCTCTTGCAATATATATCTTCTTTATTTGGTGTGTTCATGCAAATATGCACTCCACAAAAGTTGACATGCTTATGAGAGATATTTTCATCATGACTAGAGCAATCATCATTAGTACTATGGATATTCAAGGAGTTTATACTAACAACATTGCAATCATGCTCATCATTCAAAGATTTAGTACCAAGAATTTTAAAGCATTCTTCTTCTAGCACTTGAGCACAATTTTCCTTTCCATCAAACTCACGAAAGATATTAAAAAGACGAAGCGTATGAGACAAACTTAACTCCATTTTTTTGTAGTTTTCTTTTATAAACTAAACTAGTGATAAAACAAGAAACAAAAAGATTCGATTGCAAGATCTAAAGATATACCTTCAAGCACTAACCTCCCCGACAACGGCGCCAGAAAAGAGCTTGATGTCTACTACACAACCTTCTTCTTGTAAACGTTGTTGGGCCTGCAAGTGCACAGGTTTGTAAGACAGTAGCAAATTTCCCTCAAGTGGATGACCTAAGGTTTATCAATCCGTAGGAGGTGTAGGATGAAGATGGTCTCTCTCAAACAACCCTGCAACCAAATAACAAAGAGTCTCTTGTGTCCCCAACACACCCAATACAATGGTAAATTGTATAGGTGCACTAGTTCGGCGAAGAGATGGTGATACAAGTGCAATATGGATAGTAGATATGGATATTTGTAATCTGAAATTATAAAAACAGCAAGGTAACTAATGATAAAAGTGAGCGTAAACGGTATTGCAATGATAGGAAACAAGGCCCAGGGTTCATACTTTCACTAGTGCAAGTTCTCTCAACAATAATAACATAGATATATCATATAACAAGCCCTCAACATGCAACAAAGAGTCACTCCAAAGCCACTAATAGCGGAGAACAAACGTAGAGATTATGGTAGGGTACGAAACCACCTCAAAGTTATTCTTTCGGATCAATCTATTCAAGAGTTCGTACTAGAATAACACCTTAAGATACAAATCAACCAAAACCCTAATGTCACCTAGATACTCCATTGTCACCTCAAGTATCCGTGGGCATGATTATACGATATGCATCACACAATCTCAGATTCATCCAACCAACATAAAAGTACTTCAAAGAGTGCCCCAAAGTTTCTACCAGAGAGTCAAGAAAATGTGTGCCAACCCCTATGCATAGGTTCATGGGCGGAACCCGCAAGTTGGTCACCAAAACATACATCAAGTGGCACGTGATATCCCATTGTCACCACAGATAAACACGACAAGACATACATCAAGTGTTCTCAAAGTAAAGACTCAATCCGATAAGATAACTTCAAGAGGGAAACTCAATTCATCACAAGAGAGTGGAGGGGGAGAAACATCATAAGATCCAACTATAATAGCAAAGCTCGCGATACATCAAGATCGTGCCATAGAGAGAACACGAGAGAGAGAGAGAGAGAGAGATCAAACACATAGCTACTGGTACATACCCTCAGCCCCGAGGGTGAACTACTCCCTCCTCGATCCTCGTCATGGAGAGCGCCAGGATGATGAAGATGGCCACCGGTGATGGGTTCCCCTCCGGCAGGGTGCCGGAACGGGCTCCCGAGAGGTTTTTGGTGGCTACAGAGGCTTGCGGCGGCGGAACTCCCGATCTATCTTGATATTCAATGGTTTTAGGGTACGTAGGGTTATATAGGCGAAAGAAGTCGGTCGGGGGGTGCTCGAGGGGTCCACGAGACAGGGGGCGCGCCCTGTTGGGGGGGGGGGGCACGCCCCCTATCTCTTGGGCTCCTCGAGGATCTTCTGACTAGATCCAAGCCTCCAGGATGATATTCTTCCAAAAAATCATGATGCCGAAGGTTTCATTCCGTTTGGACTCCGTTTGATATTCTTTTTCTTCGAAATACTGAAACAGGCAATAAAACAGCAATATGGGCTGGGCCTCCGGTTAGTAGGTTAGTCCCAAAAATGATATAAATGTGTAAAATAAAGCCCATAAACATCCAAAAGGGGTAATATAATAGCATGGAACACTCAAAAATTATAGATACGTTGGAGACGTATCAATCATTGCCTTGGATATTGTCATAACTATGCGCTTTTCTATCAATTGCTTAACAGTAATTTGTTTACCCACCGTATGCTTTCTTTTAAGAGAGAAGCCTACAGTGAAAACTATGCCCCCCCGGGTCTATCTTTTATCATATTATTTTTAGACCTATAATATCAAAAACAAAAAATACCTTGCTGCAATTTATTTACTTTTATTTTATTTCACGCTTTTACTTCTCTTTTATATCTATCACTACCAGATCTCATCCTTGCAAGTAACCGTGAAGGGATTGACAACCCCTTTATCGCGTTGGGTGCAAGTATTTGTTTGTTTGTGCAGGTACAACTATTCGACTTGTGTATTCCTCCTACTGGATTGATACCTTGGTTCTTAACTGAGGGAAATACTTATCTCTACTTTGTTGCATCACCCTTTCCTCTTCAAGGGAAAAACCAATGCAAACTCAAGAATTAGCATCGATCGGTCTGTCTACCACGGTAAATCATGGCCGAGTAAGGATCGGTAGCAATTCAGGCGGTCCCGTCTAAATCGTGTACATATACATACAACCATGTTGCCAAAAAGACAACCACATACGTACATACGGGCGTGGTCTCGAACGTGTACAACGACGGCGTCATGTTCATCGGTAGCTAACCGGCTGGGTCAGAACAGAAAAATAGCGGTGTGTTCATTGGGAGGCAACCGACTGGGTCGGAACGCATCCTGTTCATTGGGAGCCAACCGGCTTGGATGGACCAGCCAAAACGGGGTCTGGCATACCGCAAAATGGAGTAAACAGACTTTTGTTCAACCGCCTACTGTTGAAACAATGTCCTATTCATCGGGAGGGGTGTAGCATACCGCAAAATGGAGGAAGTAGACTTCTGGCCAACCGCCTACGGTCGAAACAGGATCCTGTTCATCGGGAGGGGTCCGACGTACCACAAAACAAAGGAAACAGACTTCTCACCAACCGCCTATGGTCGAAACGGGGTCCTATTCATTGGGAGGGGTGTGGCGTACCGCAAAATGGGACTCCACGGGCTACTGTTCATCTAGCGTCTACTGCCTCGCTCCAGCCTCCACGGACTATTGTTCATCCATTGTCGATTTCCTCCAGCCTCCACCGACTACTGTTCATAGAGCCTCTGCGGGCTCCTGTTCATCCAACCCCAACCGACTGGGGTGTGGCGGCCTCCTCGGGGTCCTGTTCATCCATCGGCAACCGCCTACACATGGCCGGGGTCCTGGTCATCCAACCCCCACCAGGAACTATTCATCCACAACCAACCAAACGACTGAAGGCAATTAGCCCTCGTACGAGACATAGCCAGCCAGTGTGTTGGGTTGCCTCTGGTCATCATTGTGCCATCCAGTCTATCTTTAATAGAGAAATATATTTTCTCTATGCATCAAGATACACTTTATGTGCAAGCTACATTTTTTTGTTCAATGGCTACCACCATCATTTTTAACTATGTGCTCAAGACAACTTCCAACACAATAGGATATGTAATCCAGCTATATTTTCAATCGATTATCATATCCGATGACCTGTCATTTGGTGGGCAACACACGACAAGGCCCCCATCTAGTAAAGGATGCGTTTGGGTACCTGCATCATTTTTAGGCACTTTGCATACTCGTCCCAACTGGGCTCGGCTGAGCATACGCAGCAAAAAACCAACATATGCATGTTGATTGGTTGCTTGCATCCCCTCTAGCCTGCATGTGCCAAAACTGAAGGTCGGCTATTTGGTTGCGGACTTGTTTGAGGGGAAACACAAGTGCACTTGTTTGGTTACATTCGGCACAGTTGTGTGGTAACCTCCTCTACGATGTGGTGAGGTTACCCGAGGCACGCATGAAGAACTAAGAACTAAAACAGAGCAACAGAACAAACTTAGGCACAAACATAAGTCTTAAACACGCATCACAAGTTTGAACGAACATAGTACGATAAGTTTTAAACGAAACCCAAGTCTTAAACCAAGAACCAACAAGGAAGGGGCAACATGAGCTCAGGCGGCCACGGTGAAGGCGTTGTCATGCTCCTTGCACTTGGTGAAAACCTCCACATCGTCGTCGTTGAAGACGACCACCTTCATCGTGTCGAGGGTTAGCATCTTGAACTTCAGTATGTACCCGATCATGATCTGGTGAACGGTGGCGAAGGTGGCCAAACCCTAATCAAGGGTGACTCTGTCGTCGATCACCCTCACCATCACCCTCCATGCGCAACCGGTGTTTGTCAGCTTGAACTCTGTAGGGATGGTGTGGAAGTACTTCGTGAAGTTCAGAGGAAATGGCAGACTCTCCAGCTTTGGAGCAAGGATAACCTTGCAGAAGTGGCTTGGTCCTGACTCCTGATGGTAGTGGCCATAATTCCTCTGCTTGGCGCTTAGGTGATCTTGCACCGACACTTCGACCAATGGCGGCACGACCTCCTTGCCGTTCTCCAATGGTGGCACGACCTCCTTACCCTTGTCCGTCTGCATTTTGAACAACACGTAGTTCAATGGTCAACATTCATTCATACCGGCCTAACGCTCCTATAGTAACCCACCCTACTAACCCAACACCGCTCTCAAACCCCCTCTGTTTCACCACCTCTCTGTTCACCACCTCTCCCTCGCCATGAAGTCCAACTCCAACCCCAACCCTTTCCACGGGGCATTGGATGGAGGACCTTCTTCCTTGGGTGCTCGCTCGGTGACCGCAAGAAGTTCGAGCACACCATGGTCGGGTCACCGGAGGCCGACAACGATGAGGTGCAGATGGTGGCCAGGGCGCCGCCGGCAGGCGACAGTGCAAGGCCCATTGTTCTTGACGAAGACGATGAGGAAGAAAAGAAAATGGCTACGCCCCCACCGCTCGACGCGACTCCAAGGTCGCCGCGGCTAGACAAGAAAGTTTGTACCCCAATTCCCGCCCCTGGTGTGATCGAAAAATAACCTATGAACCATAGTAGCCGTCGATGCAGAATCGATTGACGGCAATCCTCCACCCCCGATGTGTTCAATCCCCTCCCTAACTCTCCAATCGCGTGCTCTAATATAAAGAAGTTAATCTACAAAGAGACAAGGACTTACCTCCATGGCCGATGCGCTCCGGTGGAGGTCTGCACTCGCTCCAGTGGTCGTCGTCGTCTTGGATCACTAGAGCTCTGGTGGTTGCCGCCGCCGGTGTGAGTGGGGAAGAGGGGATAGAGCGGTGAGGAAGGGAGGTGAGGATAATTTATGACGACACGTCGAGAAACAACGCGACTTCTCGGGACCACATCCACGCGTGCAACCACCCACGCCCACGTGCCTAGGGTTGCACCGCGCGGGCTTGGCTCCACAAAAATGACTGATTTTAGCATTCCTCTGGATGCAAGCCCAGAGGTGTTTTAATGTTCGTGCTATGCAGACCCAACAGTGAATACGGGTAACCAAACGGGTCATTTTCTTCCTGTGCGGGCCTGATTGAGGTATATGCAACCTACCAAACGCGCCCTATAGGACCCACGCGTCTATCTTTTTTGAAGGGTGGGGCTGGGATTGTATATTCACTTGTACTCCATATTTGAAGTTGGAAATAGTTGCAAATTCCGCGAGGTCAGCAACTTTTTGAAATCCTAAAACAAACTCCAATGTCAATCGTGCTATGATACTATGAATCCCTTAAAATAAAATACTCCTTCTGTCCGAAAATATTTGCCGGAGAATAGGGATGTCAACCGGGTCCCGTTTAATCCCGTTTAAAGCCCACTTATGATATGATAGTTCAAAAAGGTTTTTAGTTTGTTTGAGGAAAATGAACTATCAAGCTAGAAAAAACTAACTAAACGGAATTGTGGACGCCATTTATTTGCCACTTACATCCCTACCGGCGAAATGTATGTATCTAGATGTATTCTAATTCTATATACATTAATTTTTATTTATTTTTCCGATAAGTATTTTCGGACGGAGGGTAAAATGAATCACGGATCGGGACGGTGGTGACGCCGATACGCAGTTCCAGCCTTTTCCCTTGGGCACACTATACCGCCGGCCGATACCGGAGCCGCGAAAAGGACCAAAAACCAGCGTGTCGCGCCACCATTGGGTCCCTGACCCGTACGCGCTGTTGGGCAGTTGCACCCGATCCCCGTCCGACCCGTCGCTGGGATAGGCAGAGAGGAGGGTATAGAGGAGAGAGGGGGTGGGTCGTCGGGTGGTGGCCGCTCTGTTCTTCCCTCCCGCTCTGGTTCTCGCAGTCACATGTACGTACGTGCGTGAGTGCGCGGACAAAAGCCGGATTCACGCCTCTTATCTCTCTTGCTCGATCTCGCCGTCGCGCGCGCTGATCTGCTGATTTCTCTTATTTTTTCTTT
>NC_041385.1:274430798-274436958 GCF_002162155.2 Triticum dicoccoides | reverse complement strand
ATCCGGATGGTGCAGCGCTGCGTTAATGCCCACGGCCATGATTGATCACCAACGCGCAGGTCAGATCCTCCCTTCCCTCTAGATCTTGATCTCCCTCCCTCTTCTCCACTGTCCAGTGGCGGCGCGGGCAAAGCTGCGATTTTTCCGAGGTTTTCGAGGCAATTTTTGGTAGGGACGACGGGCACTAGGCCAAACCCCTCTCCTTCGGGGGGTTCAGTGTGTCTCCGTTGCAATTCTGGGTAACATTGGATGTGGTGCTTGTTCGGCTGTCAGCAAGTTTTTTAGGCATGAACTGGTCACTGGGGCATATCCGCAGTTGAATTTTGCTACTCACTGCTACGTGCCACTGTGGATTTTTCTGCTAAAACCGGATGGCGCATTTGGTTAGTGCTTGTAGTTTCTGTCAGCAGTCATGTTTGGTTTGGACCAGTGTAAACTGAAATCCGCCCTTGGCTGACATCACGTGGTAGCAACTACGTAGTTCTCCTCCGCAGCAAAAGGTGTGTGTTCTATAAATTGACGAGTAGCAAAGGCTAATGCACTGGTGATAGTGCTAAAGTCTGCTATATTTATGTTTCTATAAGATCTGTTTATGGGCAGAGTTAAGAGTGTTGCGTTTGAGCTATTATTATTAAAGGGTTTTCGGTTAAGCTGGTTTAGGATGGCCCCCTGTAGTTGGTTTCATTTACTTGTTCGGTTCTTCCTCCTAAATTCCACGGCACTTGTCGCAGGAAAAAAAGTGTAAGAACATAGAACCAACTGAAACATAAAATTTCTCACTTCTCCTGCCAAAGACCTCTAGCTACTGTATTTTGAGTACACGCCGTGATATCCATTTGACTGGAACAAATTCATGCTACACTTTTCTAGATAGTGAATGTCTATAGCTGCTAACTAATCATCGTTACAATTGACCATCAGGTTTTCATCTTTCTTTTCTGATTCTGTCTTTAATTGTGACATTTGTATGTTGCTTTGAGCTTAGCCAATTGCTTCAGCCATTATCTGCTTATAATAAATATGGTGTTCTCGGTATCATTTTGGTCCCTAAAAGGTTCATTGAAAATTATCATGTTACATGTGCAAGCTAACTGTTTTCCTTAACTCCATGTACTGTCTTACCTTGCTATATTAGTTCTATCTTATTCTTATCTACTTTTATCAATGCAGAGGAAATGCAAGTTAATAACGAGGCACCTCCAGGGTGTCTCAAGCCAAATATTTCTCAGTATAACCCTCAAGAACATAGAGGTGGCATTGAAGGATTTCCTGAGAATAATGAAAAAAAGAATGATAGCTTTGCAGCAGATAAAGTATGGGGGGCATCTCCTCTCCCAAATCAAGGATTTAACAGACCCTTCTACCGCCAGGAATTTTATGCCTGGCCGCATGTTTATTCTGATTACCAAATCCTGCGGCAGCCACAACCTTATGGATTTGACAATCAGTTTTATCAGATAAATAGGGATACATGTTTCCCCATTGAGAGAAGAGTTCAGTTCCCCTTGAAGATGCTCCCTCAAGGTTACCCTCATGATGCACAACTTCAGGAATTTCAATATTTTGTGGTTATTGACTTTGAAGCAACCTGTGACAAGGAGAATAACCCACATCCACAAGAGATCATTGAGTTTCCATCTGTCTTGGTTAACAGTGCAACGGGACAATTAGAAGCTTCCTTTCAAACATATGTTCGACCAGCATATCATCAAAATTTGACTGACTTCTGCAAGGAGCTTACCGGTATACAACAGATTCAGGTTAGAGCTATTCTTGCTTTTGAATATTCATATGTTTGATAATTATAGTCAGCAATTACTTATTAGTTTTCAACATGATTCCATTAGTGAATAGCTTGACTTAGTAAGCAATCATCTATGCAGTATAATTATAGAGCATATGGCAGAAACCAAATGAGCTTTCATGCTACTGTCAGTTATGTACACACATGGAAACTAGCTTCCTTTGTACATTTTCTATGGATTTTTAAATGAAATTCTGAGCTACATATCCAATTGGGCATATTCCGTAAGCCAAAAAATATATATTTATTCTAGATGCTAACCAGGATAAATACAGCCTGCACTCTATACTTCCATAGTACATACATGTGGCACAGTGGCAGTAGTTCTTCTTCTCATCGTTTACTAGCCAATTCCACCATTATCCTACATAGGCCCTTCAAAGTAGTCACATCTTCATCAGTGTCCAGTCGGTTGCCCATGCTTCCTAGATCTCACGGTTAGATTTCTCGTGCGAGTTCGATATAAACTTTGTTTCATTGCTAATTTTGGAAAGCTTCACTGAATCACTCTTCTTCAGTTATTCTCTCTAATCTGGTGTTTAGTAATTTGCTTCTTAGGATTTTATAATTTAATAATAATACCAAGTGATCTCTGGCATTCATAATTTCAACTTTGTAATGTATAACCGAGCAGTTCACTTCCGGCTTTTGGCAAATCACACTTTCAAACTCTTTCCGGAAGGAAATTTTTTGAAAGCTTTCTCTCAATCAATACTGGATCCAGTTGGTTACATAGGAAATAACGGAACCTGAATCCACAAGCAATACTGTTCCAATTGTCTCCAACCAGAAAATAGTGCCAAACCCCACGATCAATCTGGCGGCAGCTGGAGCTGGAAAGGGGCACATGCCTTTCAGTGGAGCAATGGGCCTTCAACTTGTCTGGCTGCAGAAATTTAACATGGTGGTGGCCACTGGCCAAAGCTGGGTGCCGCGGCAACACACCAGGGCCGGGGCTAGAGCTCCAATTACGCTGTTGTGAAGCAGGCTCATGTCTCCCTTTTTCTGCATTTCTCTTTCTGTACATTAATCAGGTGGGATTAACCATTGAGGCTACTGCAGTTGATGCCTAGTTGCTTGATTTTATAGGCCTGAGACCAAACAAGGTCCTGGCAGCAAAGTATGAGGGTGTAAACTAAATAACCAATAGAAACAATGTGTTGTATCCATATCTTTTGGTCCATGTAGTTCTTAAGTTAATATATGAGTGCTGAATGGTGGTGTACGCGACCTAACAAAGCTGGTTTTATGGGATGATTCATGAAATTGGTTTCCTTAAGAAATATCCCAAATTAGACAAACAAAATGTACCATACCAAACAAATTGTACCATACCAAGGTTTTAGCTACTCAGGCAAAAGGGTCAATCACCTTAGTAATCATGGTCTAATAGGTGCTTCATGTGAGTAACTCTGACCTTGGGTCATGTGCACAGCTAATGCAGACAACTACTGGTATCATTAGGGCACTACGGGTTTTGCAGACCTTTGTTTGACCTTATGTAGATGTCATTTGCTATTATGAACATTCTAAAGAGATGGCATCTCCTTGCAAAAAGAAAAAGAAGAAAAAAAAAGAAGGCATGGTGTTTGTTACTCAACAGTTCGAGGTAGAAACTGAATGCTGATGGGACAATGTGGATAATGAGTGATGGCCAATGCTGCCCTTTGACTGTTTGAGGAAACAGCTTCCCTGAGCCATCTGTAGAGCGAAGCAATTTGGATGGATATTATCCGTAGATCCAACGATATAAGATAATATAACATTTTGAAATGGAATTCTTAGATATTCTGTTTCTGTGTCCAACATTGATGCGAATGTTGGGAAAATAACTAGGCACCTGGCCTGCGTGTTCATGGTGAGATGTGGGCATTAGTTGACTAGACACTGATAAACTGACTGTATAGAAGCGTAGTTACCCTTCTGTGAGAGAAACTTAGCACATTACCTTTTGGTCACATTACATTAGCTTTCTTAGCAAGCATAAGGTTAGCTGATGATGTTCATAGTTTACCTTCTATTTTTATTTCTAATAATTTATATGTTCCGAATGTCGGCGTGAGCTGTCAAAAGTCAACATTTGTTAAGTAAAATCCCTATGTCACAAAAGAGAACTATATATGGTTTTGTAAACCTGTCATCTGCACATAGTTTTATGATCTACAATGTGAAAAGTGCCACTTTGATGAAGTCATCTTCTGCCCTTGTTAAAGAGTGTTGCAATGTATGACCAACAGTTTGACTTGTGTATTTGGTCAGTAATACTGTTTTTGTTTATAAATGTCTAGGTGGACAGAGGTGTACCTCTAAGTGAAGCCTTGCTCATGCATGATAAATGGTTAGAGGAAAAAGGAATAAAGCACAAGAACTTCGCTGTTGTGACCTGGTCCAACTGGGATTGCCGTGTGATGCTGGAATCAGAATGCAGGTTCAAGAGAATCAGGAAGCCCCCTTATTTCAACAGGTAGCATATATCTCACATCTATATGGCTATAGCTTTGGTACCATGTTTTGTTTTGACTTAACACGTGTGTGAGTGTGACGTACTCCCTCATTTCATTTTAATAGGCCCATTTAAAAAATCATGTCGAAAATACTATGGCGTGAATGCATAGTAATGCTCTTCTATTCTTCTCTGGATTGCTTATTTATATGATTATATTATCGTCTTTCATAAGCATTTATGCATCACTAATCACACATGCCATGATTCCCTGGTGATTTTCCCAACTTTAGATCTTTATTATCTGTCTGCCAGTCAAAATACTCATTGAAAAGTTAGGAGGGTGTGGTATTTATTGGTGTGGTATTTATTATTATTTCTTCATTGTCAATTACCGTGGTGTTATTTCGGATGCTTGAAGGCCCCGAAATGAGATTGGATTAAGTTTAGTACCTGTTTTTTTTGAATAATAGGCCAGTTTGACTGACACTTTGATTAAGAAGTTGATTGCAATCTGTATCTAATCGTATGCTGTTAACAAAGATGTACAGGCTGGTTCTGTAGATTTCATTGTATCATTTTTCGTGAGTAACACCACGAGAGGGATAGGGGTGTTCCAGCATTTCATATAGAAGAGAGCTGCCCGGTTAATTAGGGAAAACCGGGTGAAAACCATATACAAAGGGCACGAAGCCCCCACCGGATGACAATGCGATGGAGGCAGAGAACATGCGCGACACCAAATACACCAACACGCCAAACTGAAGCCCATGAAGGAAAACATTTGCCACACTGATGAGAACTTCTCGACTTCTCGTCACCCTCCACGAAGCAAGGCCAGATCCGGCATGGCACACCCAGGGAGCAGCAGGAAGATGCCTCACCAAGCACCGACCACCAAACCGCGAGCGCCACCACCATTGGAGAAAGAAACGAATCCGCAAAGAGGAGCAGGATTGGGCTGCCCCATCACAGGTAGCGAAGGACGCGTGCCTCAAGAACAATGCCCAGCCTTCGACACCCTGACAAACTGCAACAATCTGGTGCTGCCACCCCGACGTCCAACAAACCTCCACCCTGACAAACTGCAACAATCTGGTGCCGCCACCCCGACATCCAACAAACCTCCACTCCCTGTGGATCCTCCTTCACCACCCTGACATCGACCGCCCACACGGCAACACCTCATGAACTGACCGTCTCGCAGCCCACTGGTCGATAAACCAGGACCCACAACCGTGCACCAAGACCTAGGGCGACCTCCAACCGCCCTAGCAGCCCGAACAATCACTCTAAAGACATCGTGGCATGGCCCCCCCCACACATAGAGCCACCACCGTGATGCATTCTGACCCCCCCCCCTTCTGGTCTCTACCTTCACAGATCTTAGAAGCAACGTCTGTGGCTGCTACCCTGCATCCTCCACTCCCTTCAGCGAAGCCACCAACATTGCCTCCCGTAGCTACGCTAAGCACCAAACCCACAACAAGCCCATGCCGGGGTGGGGGGTGCGCCAACCGGAGGCAGAGGGCCGAGGCCGCATGCTTCGAGACCTTGGCACCAGAAGGCGCCACCAGGATGAGGAGGGCACAACAAGGAGGGGAGAGGGGCGAGCTTGTTGCGGACCACCATCTGTGGTTGTACCGCCTCCGGCCACACAGTCTAACATGCCCAGGGCCTCCGCCGTTGCTCACCGCAGCATCAAGCGTCGGTTGAATCGCCGCTCACTGTCCCATGGTAGAGCACCGACCGTGCATCACACCGCAACCCACCTGCCTGGAGCCACCGCCCCATGGCCATGATGTGAGATTCCTGCACCCTGCCTCGCCATGGCCACCACACCAGGCCATACTGAGCCCCTACCTCCACATGCCGGTGCCCTCTCGCGCGAGAGGAGATGTCGTGCCGCAGCC
>NC_041385.1:274406199-274430656 GCF_002162155.2 Triticum dicoccoides | reverse complement strand
GGGGGGCGATGGGAAGGTTTGGCGGCAGCTAGGGTTTGCCTCCCATGTCGCTCGTGTAGAGCGACGTGGGGGCCTTCCTTGTTGGACGCAAGATGTTTCACTCTTCGTCGTACGGAGCATCTTATAGTTCAACATGCAGCTGTACTCCTGTCCTGGACGGGTTGATATGATTTGACCAATAAAAAACTTTGGTGGGGGCTTGGAGTTGATCCTCACGGATGCTCATTCTCACCCCCAGCAGCCCCAACCAAACACTATCATGGACCATGGAGAAGGCCAATTCTAAACCAAGTTAGAGGTGCTTAGCAATGCACTTAAGACTGTTCAAATCAATAATAATCCAGGTAGCTCTTATTCTCTTTTGATCTAACCGATAAACTAATCAAATACAGCTTAAGAGTTTTAGGTCGCCCTGTTCTTTTTGCTCTAAAAAAACTGTTATTTGTTTTCCAGTATTTAATATTGTCTGGCATTTGGATATTAAATGTTCTGCTATCACCATCATGAATTTATAAATTGTTTGGGCTTCTTTGGAATGCAATGAGCTTGCATGGAATGATACAATACCCTAGATTTCCTTTCAAAGCCCATTGTTCCATGTTGGTCCTATAGAAGAAGATATATGCTATTCGGAAAGATTTTGAAATAGTTGAAATATATGCAGAGTGTTCATTTATCATGTCACTTTCTGTTTATATGCTATATAATAAGTGATTAAATGGATCAATGGGTCTTTGTCCATATGCAACTGATTTTTCCAGGGATATGATTTCTCATGCATGACGATAAATTGATAATCAGTAAATAATCTTCTATAAATGGTAATATGCTAGGCCATCTCATTAAATGAGTCGTGTATTAAGCCTTTGAGGTCAAGTCCCTATGTTGTGTATTTAGAGAGAACAAGTTATCCTGGTCTTGACTCTAATATTCACAATATTTGATCAGGTGGATCAACTTGAAGGTCCCTTTCCAGGAAGTCTATGGGGGTGTTCGGTGCAACTTGAAGGATGCAGTTCAGTTGGCTGGTCTGACATGGGAGGGTCGTGCCCACTGTGGGCTTGACGACGCTCGCAATACTGCTCGCCTCCTTGCGCTGTTGATGCACCGGGGATTCAAGTTCTCCATCACCAACTCGCTTGTGTGGCAGCAACCTGCCCCGCAGGCAATAACGTGCCAGCCATCCCCATCCCCTGACCGTTCTCCAGACCTCACCCTGTTGCAGCAGCATAAGGCAAAGGAGATGTTGGGATCTCATGTCCATGCTCACCCATATGCCGGCAAGGCCGCTGGACAGGTCTGCTTCTGCGGAGCACCGAGCAGGCCGAACACTGTACGCAAACCAGGTCCGATGCAGGGAAGACATTTCTATGGATGCGGCAACTGGACCGTCACGAGGCGGGCCATATGCACGTTCTTTGCATGGGCGTCGTGAATATAACGACGCCCTGTCCTTTGCGGAACTGGGCTGGTGCTTTAACTAGGGGAGGCTACTAGTGGCGGCCTTGCCGTGCCTCCCCCTTGGTATATATATGATATATGACTTTGCTCATAAGACAATGGGAGTTGACTAGGTAGTATCTAACCTGTCATACTGACTTCTGTTGATAGAAGAGAGTGGGGATGAGATGCTGCTTAGGATGCTTTATCCGCGAATAATCTTGAAGTTTGTGGACGCTTGTGTTTTTTTCTTTCTTTTAACTCAAGTGGAACTCTAGTAGAGGTGTGCTTTGTGAGTAGATGTTGAAAGTGTGGATTGTGTGTGTTTGGTGCCTCGGTATTGATAATCAAGAACAAGTTACATATGGAACTTGAATCGCATCTGAAGATGGAAATAGTAGCCGGAATGATTATTATTTTTGCCTTTTGAGGGTTGCAACTGAGTTTTCTCTTTTCTCCGAGACCCAGTTTTGCTGTTGAATTGATAATTCTTACAAAGAAATTGTAGGTGTTAAATTTCACAAAATCTATCTCTAGGGATCTTGTGATGTAAAGCTGTAGAAATAGCCCTAGGCCTCCTTTTTTGATTTAAAGGAATTGTTTGTAGAAATAAATTCCTATTCCTATCTAGGATAGGAATAAATTCTTTACATTTTGAAGTAAAAATAAATATTAGCATAGACTCAATGAAAGAATTCTTACCTTAGGCATCAAATGACATCTCTTTCAATTGAGGTATGTGTCATCATTTCACTTTCTATGATTTCCTATTCCTACAATATTTCTATTGTATGAACCAAAGGAGGAGAGCGGCTAAATGGCTCCCGAGCTCATTTGCTCCTGCACATGAACAGTAAAATCAAAAGAAATATTAGAAAAATTTAAAAAATCCCAATTTTTTTTACATGGAAGATATGCTAGTGCGCGAGGTTCATGCCAAATTTCAGCTCATTTGGGCATCCAAGCTGCTCCCCCAGATAAATGGTGTATGTGAAGTTTTTTACTGTTTCAGAGCGTTTTTTTTTTGGTCGAGAGCTGCTCAGATGTCCAAATTCACTGAAATTTTGAGCGGACCTCACACACTAAATATTTTTGGATTTTTAGTATTTATTTCAATTTTACTGTTTACCGAGATTAGCTGAGTCAGGAGCCGTAATGGATATTCACCAAAGGAGGTCCTAGACTGAATGTGAATGCGTTACTTACAATGTTGTCGTGGAGTCCAAGGTTAAGCAGAAAGAAGAGGAAAAGGATGGGTCGACATGTATATTTTGTATAAATCTGCTTCACAGACGAATTGGACATCAATATTTTTAAAAAGAAAAAGAAAGGAAAAAGAAATTGTTGATGCACATTGTCTAATAAAGTTCGGGAATTGTGTAATCCTAGGAGCTTTATTGAAACACTATGATGCTAAACATCATTCACACCGGCAATAAACACAATACTTCAAACCGAACACATGGGACACCTCTTCGAAAACCTTTGAAGACTTTGAATTTGTCAGAGATCATTAGGACAAAGCAACAAAATTTGTCAAAGATGACAATCATATCAAGATCATAAACTATTGAGATTGATATTAGGTTGAATCCAAGGGATTCGACAAGCATCACTTTATATATGTGTTGATCCTTTGAGATTGTAACCCTACCTAGACCCAATACCTTACTTTTTCCTATATCAGCAAATGTGTGATTTTGTGTAGGAAGACGTAGAGTTGAGTACATAAGTAAGCATCGATCACTAGTCATATGGTTAGTGTAGCCACTGTTCAGGATGCATAGAGATCCAGTGACATGCCTTCAGCATGTCACACCGTAACATGGCCCTTGGATTTGGAATGGACAGCCCAAATCGAGCACTGTAGCAACAAAACACTGTGGACGTGATCCTGTAGACGAATCACTGTAGATGTACTATGGACTGGGTGCTGTTCATGTCACCCCTGGCCGTTGGATCATGATCTGACGGAGGGGAGAGGGGGGCAAGGCACCATATTGTTCATGGGTGACATGCCCATGGCATGTCACTGGATCTCAATCCGTTCAGGATCCACTCAATGACTTTAGGAAATATATTCTACAGTACAGTTAGTGGGATAGGTGAAAGTGCTAGTTATCGGCTAGAGGGGGGGGGGGTGAATAGGTGATTTTTATGAAAGTCTTCAAAACACAAGGGCTTTGAAGACAAACAGGCAATACTGAACCTATGTGATATGCAGCGGAATGTAAACTACACTAGGCAAGCATTAGTCAAGCAAGCAGTACAGAGAAAGCACGAATACTATCAGCAGCTAGGTAGACATGATCAGAACGGAAGACGGTATGAAGCCAAACAGATATAAGTCTTAGTGAAGTCAAATGAATCAAGCAGGAAAGCAATGACTTCACGAAGACAAACTGAAAAGTAAAGAGAGTAGGGGATAGAACCAATTGCTTGGTGTAGACAAGGATTTGGTAGACCAGTTCCAGTTGCTGTGACAACTGTACGTCTGGTTAGGGAGGCTGAGATTGAACTCAGAAGACAGTGTCTTCACCTTATTCCCCTAGAGCTAAGAACACTTAGTCCTTGCCCTATCACTTAGGTAAGTCTTCAAGGTAGACTTCCAAACCTTCACAGACTTCATTCACCGGCGATCCACAATGGCTCTTGGATGCTCAGAACGCGACGCCTAACCAGCTGGAGGATTCACAGTCCTCAAGTGTAACAAGTCTTCAAATCACGCGGACAGAAAGACTTCAGTGATGCCTAACACTCTTTGGCTCTGGGTGTTTTGGGATTTGTCCTCGCAAGTATCTCTCTCTCAAATGCTTCGGAGGTGGGTTGCTCGCAAACGATAAAAGTCATGCACTAACTCTGAGCAGCCACCAATTTATGTCTTCGCACGACAGTAAATAGCCCACCTTGGGCTATTTCTAGCTCAAGTGAGCATCCACTTCAACTCCTGAAACAAACTATGTCTTCGCACTCCATAGTCTTCAAGTGAATGTCTTCATACATCATAATCCTCATCGTGAATGTATTCACGAACTACCATGGACTTCAATGTCTTCACACATTTTTAGGGGTGATCTCTAGTTGAAAAACCGAATCAGTGAGGGACTATTACCCGTGTTATCCTGCAAATCTCACAAACACATTAGTCCCTCAACCACGTTTGTCGTCAATACTCCAAAACCAACTAGGGGCGGCACTAGATGCACTTACAATCTCCGCCTGTTAGGTGATTGATGACAAGCTGGTTTAAGTTTTCAACGTGGATAAAAGTATGTGAAAGTTCAGGTTTATGAGCATTGTCTGAAGGAAATATGCCCTAGAGGTAATAATAAAGTTGTTATTTTATATTTCCTTATTCATGATAAATGTTTATTATTCATGCTAGAATTGTATTAACCGGAAACTTGATACATGTGTGAATACATAGGCAAAACAACGTGTCCCTAGTATGCCTCTACTAGACTAGCTCGTTGATCAAAAGATGGTTAAGTTTCCTAGCCATGGACATGAGTTGTAATTTGATAACGGGATCACATCATTAGTAGAATGATGTGATGGACAAGACCCATCTGTTAGCTTAGCATAATGATCATTCAGTTTTATTGCTACTGCTTTCTTCGTGTCAAATATATATTCCTCCGACTATGAGATTATGCAACTCTCGGACATCGGAGGAATGCCTTGTGTGCTATCAAACGTCACAATGTAACTGGGTGATTATAAAGATGCTCTACAGGTATCTCCAAAGGTGTTTGTTGGGTTGCATAGATCAAGATTAGGATTTGTCACTCCGAGTATCGGAGAGAGGTATCTCTGGGCCCTCTCGGTAATGCACATCATATGAAGCCTTGCAAGCAATGTGACTAATGAGTTAGTTACGGGATGATGCACTACGGAACGAGTAAAGAGACTTGCCGGTAACAAGATTGAACTAGGTATAGAGATACCGACGATCGAATCTCGGGCAAGTGACATACCGATGATAAAGGGAATAACTATGTTGACATTGCGATTCGGCCGATAAAGATCTTCGTAGAATATGTGGGAACCAATATGATCATCTAGGTTCCGCTATTGGTTATTGACCAGAGTGGTGTCTCTGTCATGTCTACATAGTTCTCGAACCCGCAGGGTCCGCACACTTAACGTTCGATGACGATTGGTATTATATGAGTTATGTGTTTTGGTGACCGAAGGTTCTTCGGAGTCCCGGATGACATCACGTACATGAGAGGAGTCTCGAAATGGTAGAGAGATGAAGATTGATATATTGGAAGGTTACATTCAGTCACCGAGATGGTTTCGTGAAGTTTCCGATATTTTTCGGAGTACCGGGAGGTTACCGAACCCCCCCGGGGAAGTAATGGGCTAACATGGGCCACGAGAGAGAGAGAGAGAGAGAGAGAGAGAGAGAGAGAGAGGGGACAACCCACAAGGGGTGCCCCCCCATGGGAGTCCGAATTGGACTAGGGGAGGGGGCGGCGCCCCCCTTTCACTCTCCTACTCCCTCTCCCTTTCCCCCTTTGCTACTCCGGAAAGAAGGAAAAGGGGGGGGGGGCAAATCCTACTAGGAGTAGAGTCCTAGTAGGACTCCCCCCATGGCGCGCGCCCTTGGTGGCCGGCCTCCTCCTCCCTCCTTTATATATGGGGGCAGGGGGGCACCCCAAAGGCACAACATTGTCTTGGCCGTGTGCGGTGCCCCCTCCACAGTTTACTCCTTCGATAGTATCATCATAGTGCTTAGGCGAAGCCCTGCGCGGATCACATCACCAACACCGTCATCACGCTGTCGTGCTGATGGAACTCATCGACTCCATCGACACTCTGCTGGATCAAGAGATCAAGGGACGTCATCGAGCTGAATGTGTGCAGAACTCAGAGGTGCCGTACGGTCAGTATTTGATCGGTTGACTCGAGAAGACGTTCGACTACATCAACTGCATTAAGTTAACGCTTCCGCTTTCAGTCTACGAGGGCACGTGGACACACTCTCCCCCTCTTGTTGCTATGCATATCCTAGATATATCTTGCGTGAGCATAGGATTTTTTTGAAATTGCATGCTACATTTCCCAATAGTGGCATCCGAGCCAGGTCTATGTGTAGACGATATGCACGAGTAGAACACAAAGAGTTGTGGGCGGTGATCGTTTTACTGCTTACCACCAATGTCTTATTTTGATTCGGCGGTATTGTTGGATGAAGCGGCTGGACCAACCTTACATGACCGCGTTCATGAGACCGGTTCCACTGACAGACATGCAACTAGTTTTGCATAAAGGTGGCTGGCAGGTGTCTGCTTCTCCAACTTTAGTTAAATCGAATTTGACTGCGGCCGGTCCTTGCAAAGATTAACACAACAAACTTGATAAATCACCGTTGTGGTTTTTGTGCCGTAGGTTTGTACGGTTGATGCTAGAAGCCCATAGCAGCCACGCAAAACTTGCAACAAACAAAGTAGGGGACGTCTAACTTGTTTTTGCAGGGCATGTTGTGATGTGATATGGTGAAGACATGATGTGATATACGTTATTGTATGAGATGACCATGTTTTGTAAAAGTTATCGGCAACTGGCAGGAGCCATATGGTTGTCGCTTTATTGTATGAAATACAAGCACTGTGTAATTCCTTTACTTTATCAGTAAGCAGTAGTGATAGTCATAGAAGCAATGGTTGGCGAGATGACCACGACGCTACGATGGAGATCAAGGTGCCAATGCGGTGACGATGGACATCATGATGTTGCTTCGGTGATGGAGATCATGAGCACAAGATGATGATGGCCATATCATGTCATATATTTTGATTGCATGTGATGTTTATCTTTTATGCATCTTATTTTGCTTAGTACGGCGGTAGCATTATAAGATGATCCCTCACTAAATTTCGAGGTATAAGTGTTCTCCCCGAGTATGCACCATTGTGAAAGTTCTTCGTGCTGAGACACCACGTGATGATCGGGTGTGATAAGCTCTACGTTCAAATACAACGGGTGTAAGCCAGATTTGCACACGCGGAATACTCAGGTTAAACTTAATGAGCCTAGCATATACAGATATGGCCTCGGAACACTGGAGACCGAAAGGTCGAACGTGAATCATATAGTAGATATGATCAGCATAGATATGTTCACCATTGAAGACTACTCCATCTCACGTGATGATCGGACATGGTTTAGTTGATTTGGATCACGTATCATTTAGATGACTAGAGGGATGTCTATCTAAGTGGGAGTTCTTTAGTAATTTTATTAATTGAACTTAATTTATCATGAACTTAGTCCTGATAGTTTTTGCATATCTATGTTGTAGATCAATGGCCCGTGCTACCGTTCCTTTGAATTTTAATGCGTTCCTAGAGAAAGCTAAGTTGAAAGATGATGGCAGCAACTACACGGACTCGATCCGTAACTTGAGGATTATCCTCATTGCTGCACAGAAGAATTATGTCCTTGATGCACCGCTCGGTGTACCACCTGCCCCAGCAACTGCAGACATTATGAATGCCGGGCAGTCGCGTGTTGATGACTACTCGTTAGTTCAGTGTGCCATGCTTTACGGCTTAGAATTGGGACTTCAAAGACGTTTTGAACGTCATGGACCATATGAGATGTTCCAGGAGTTGAAGTTGATATTTCAAGCAAATGCCCGAGTTGAGAGATATGAAGTCTCTAACAAGTTCTATAGCTGCAAGATGGAGCAGAATAGTTCTGTTAGTGAGCACATACTCAGAATGTCTGGGTACCATAATCACTTGACTCAGCTGGGAGTTAATCTTCCAGATGATTGTGTCATTGACAGAGTTCTTCAATCACTGCCACCAAGCTACAAAGGCTTCATGATGAACTACAATATGCAAGGTATGGAAAAGACTATTCCCGAGCTCTTCGCGATGCTAAAGGCCGCGGAGGTAGAAATCAAGAAGGAGCATCAAGTGTTGATGGTTAACAAGACCACTAATTTCAAGAAAAAGGGCAAGGATAAAAAGAAGGGGAACTTCAAAAAGACTGACAAGTAAGTTGTCACTCCAGGGAAGAAACCCAAGTTTGGACCCAAGCCTGAGATTGAGTGCTTCTACTGCAAAGGGACTGGTCACTGGAAGCGGAACTGCCCCAAGTATTTTGAAGATAAGAAGGATGGCAAAGTGAACAAAGGTATATTTGATATACATGTTATTGATGTGTACCTTACTAATTCTCATAGTAGTGCCTGGGTATTTGATACTGGTTGGGTTGCTCATATTTGGAACTCAAAGCAGGGACTGCGGATTAAATGAAGATTGGCTAAGGACGAGGTGACGATGCGCGTCGGAAATGGTTCCAAGGTTGATGTGATCGCCGTCGGCACGCTACCTCTACATCTACCTTCGGGATTAGTTTTAGACCTGAATAATTTTTATTTGGTGCCAGCGTTGAGCATGAACATTATATCGGGATCTTGTTTAGTGCGAGACAGTTATTCATTTAAATCAGAGAATAATGTTTGTTCTATTTATATGAGTAATATCTTTTATGGTCATGCACCCTTGAAGAGTGGTCTATTTCTGTTGAATATTGATCGTGATGATACACATATTCATAATATTGATGCCAAAAGATGCAAAGTTGATAATGATAGTGCAACTTATTTGTGGCACTGCCGTTTGGGTCATATCGGTGTAAAGCGCATGAAGAAACTCCATAAAAATGGAACTATGGAATCACTTGATTATGAATCATTTGATACTTGCAAATCGTGCCTTACAGGCAAAATGACTAAACCTCCGTTCTCCGGAACAATGGAACAAGCTACCGACTTATTGGAAATAATACATACTGATGTGTGCGGTCCAATGAGTGTTGATGCTCGTGGCGGGTATCGTTATTTTCTGACTTTCACAGATGATTTAAGCAGATATGGGTATATCTACTTAACGAAACACAAGTCTGAAACATTTGAAAAGTTCAAAGAATTTCAGAGTGAAGTGGAGAATCATAGTAACAAGAAAATAAAGTGTCTACAATCTGATCGTGGAGGAGAATATTTGAGTTACGAGTTTGTCCTTCATTTAAAACAATGTGGAATAGTTTCACAGCTCACGCCACCTGGAACACCACAGCGTAATGGTGTGTCTGAACGTCATAACCACACTTTATTGGATATGGTGCGATCTATGATGTCTCTTACCGATTTACCACTATTGTTTCGGGGTTATGCATTAAAGACAACTGCATTCACTTTAAATAGGGCACTGTCAAAATCCGTTGAGACGACACCATATTAACTGTGGTTTGGTAGCAAACCTAAGCTGTTGTTTCTTAAAGTTTGGGGATGCGATGCTTATGTCAAAAGGCTTCAGCCCGATAAGCTCGAACCCAAATCGGAGAAATGTGTCTTCATAGGATACCCTAAGGAAACAATTGGGTACACCTTCTACCACAAGTCCGAAGGCAAGATTTTTGTTGCTAAGAATGGAAGCTTTCTAGAGAAGGAGTTTCTCTCGAAAGAAGTGAGTGGGAGGAAAGTAGAACTTGGTGAGGTAATTGTACCAGCTCTCAATTTGGAAGGTAGTTCATCCGAGAAATCTGTTCCCGTGATGCCTACACCAATTGGAGAGGAAGCTAATGATAGAGATCATGAAACTTCAGATGAAGTTACTACAGAACCTCGTAGGTCTGGCAGAGCACAATCCGCACCAGAGTGGTACGACAATCCTATTTTGGAAGTCATGTTACTTGACCATGACGAACCTACGAACTATGAAGAAGCAATGATGAGCCTAGATTCTGTTAAATGGCGTGAGGCCATGAAATCTGAGATAGGATCCATGTATGAGAACAAAGTATGAACTTTGGTGGATCTTCCCGATGATCGGTGACTGTCGGTGTCAAAACCAGCGGATCTCGGGTAGGGGGTCCCAGTCTATGCATCAAGGCTGATGGTAACAGGAAGCAAGGGACACAGATGTTTACCCAAGTTCGGACCCTCTCGATGGAGGTAAAACCCTACTTCCTGCTTGATTAATATTGATGATATGGGTAGTACAAGAGTAGATCTACCACGAGATCGTAGAGGCTAAACCCTAAGAGCTAGCCTATGATGGCATGAATGTAATTGTGATCGGCCTTCTAAGGACCAACCTCTCCGGTTTATATAGACACCGGAGAGGGCTAGGGTTTATATGGAGTCGGTTACAAGGAAGGAAATATAATATCCAGATCGCCAAGCTTGCCTCCCACTCCCATCCGGACACGGGCCGAAGTCTTGAGTCTTGTACCTTCATGCTTCAATAGTCCGGACGTGATACACAATCCGGCTGTCCGGATACCCCCTAATCCAGGACTCCCTCAGTAGCCCCTGAACCAGGCTTCAATGACGATGAGTCCGGCGCGCAGTATTGTCTTCGGCATTGCAAGGCGGGTTCCTCCTCCGAATACTCCAAAGTAATCATCGAACACTTAGATTGTGTCCGGATATGCGAGATAATCTTCATATGCCACCGCAGAGAGGATGATATTTTACAAATGCAATCCGCTGACAACTTTTTCTGATGACATGACATGTTATTACGGTCGGATCATTATTCGATCCGTTTCCCCACAACCAGCTACAGTGCATATTGCGAGGCGGTTTCTTTGACACGTCCTGTCAAAGCAGAGATCGTGTCCCCTTATCACGAGATTCTCATTAATAGGGGTATGGGTAATCTAACCGTGCTGCTAATCGCGGTGAGTGGGAGGCAGATGGGTTCCACCGGGCAAGTGGGGAGGCACAAAAAGCTTTCATCGCCTCTATGAGGAGGTCAGATTCCTTTCTCTTTTACCCATGCCTTCTCCTCCCGCTAGCTCATTCCCCTCTGTTCGAGCCCTAACGCCCAAGCACTTTTCTCCTCCATCGAAGAGAGGCTTTCCGAAGATGTCCGGATCCGGAGCTGGAGGCAGTTGGAAGGCCTCAACCGTCCAGGAGAAGGACATCAAGAAGCTCCGGGGGGTCGGGTATCTGGCCCAGAAGATCGGCCACCGTCTTCCACCGGCGAGACAAGTTGTACCCACTCCGGAATCTCATGAAAGAGTCGTGTTCCTTCCCCATTTCGCCCGTGGGCTCGGATTTCCCCTCCACCCGTTCGTCAGAGGAGTCATGTATTACTACGGGATCGATTTTCATGATCTTTCCCCCAACTCCTTTCTCAATATCTCGACGTTTATCGTCGTGTGCGAGGCTTTTCTCTGGATCCCACCCCACTTCGGCCTATGGCTGAAGATCTTCAATGTGAAGCCCAAGTTGGTGAGTGGCGAACACGCCGAGCACGGCGGCGCCATGGTAAGCAAGATGCCCAAGGCTGTTTGGGCGAAAGGCGCTTTCAACGACTCCATCAAGGAGTGGCAGCAGCAGTGGTTCTATATCACCGAACCACGCGGCAAGAAGTGGCCGGTAGCTCCAGAGTTCAGATCCGGAGCTCCACTGCGGCTCACGTCCTGGCTCAAGAAGGGCCCGAACTGGTGCTCGTACGATGAGCTATTACTGCTCCAGACGCGCATTCAGGGTGTGGTCGACAGGGACGTCAAGCTCGTCGACGTAGTCTAGGTGATGCTAGTTCGCCTGGTTCTCCCTTGTCAGCGCCGAGCTTGTGCCCTATGGGAATTCGATCCGGCCGAGCACCAAACCCTTCGGGAGCTTTGTGATTCCTCCCACAAGGATATCTGGAAGGTGCTCTTTAAGTCCAGCAAATCGTGGCTGGGCCCCGCCGAGGACCGTGGGTATCAATCATCCCATTCTCCAAGCCCGGTAAGTCACAGCCACACTCTGTCTATTCATGCTTTAGTCGGCTTGTCATACGGGAGACATCCTAATCGCGTTTCATTGCAACTTCAGGGATGGGTAAAGAAGGTGGAGCAGCTACATTGTCCAGCCCCCCTACCGGAGGAACCGGCTGGACCCCTTATGACGAAGATGCTGGTCCCCGCGCCTTACAAGGCGCCAAAGAAAGAGGCCTCCAAGAAGGTCAAGAAGACCCGTGGTGGCCTTCGCCGTCGCGAGGCTTCGGATGTCAAATCCGAAGACTCCAGTGATGATCCTTCGTCCGAGGATGAAGAGGAGGAAGCAGAGGAGGATGAGCCTCACTCTGATGGAGGGAGGAAGAGGACCGCCTCCACATCTCTGGAGGCCGAATCGCCCAAGAGGGGAAAAAAATCCCTCTCAGGGGCATCCCCTACAGCTGCCGATAACAGCCCGAAGTGGGATCCCAGGGCCCAGCCCCTGGAGAAGTCGTAAGTATCCAAACACACATATGCGTCCGGTATCGTTTTTGTGTATAGTAGTTTTGACTGTTGCCTACATATTGCACAGTCCGGCAAGGTCCTACGCCGACCGGTCCTCGTCGGAGGATTCACTGGGCTCGGACGCTTTAGCGAGCGAGACGCCTCCGCAGGCCCCTTCCCCCAAGTCCGAGCGCGACACTGAGGTGTCATCTCGACAAGACCCGGACCAGGGAGGACATATCCCTGGTGCCGAACACGCGGGGATGGATACGGCCCCCGGGACCTCTAGGGTTCCGGGATCGAGCGAGCAGCCACCCCCGATGGTGGGGGGCCTGCCTATGCTGCCGGCGTCCTCTGTTCGAGCAGAGCTGCCTGGCGGTCTATCGACAGTGTTGAAGAACGCGTCTATTGTCGATGAGCATCGGGCCCTTATGGGCGCAGTGGTTGAAAGGATTCAGTCTGCCGAGAGCAGGCTGAACGAGTCCTGCCTTGACCTTATAAAGGCTTTTGAGGTATGTTTCCTAGGAAACCCTTGAGGAATTGTCATAATATGAGTAGTAGCCCCTGATGCACTGTCCGACGGAGGAGACAGAGCCGGCCAGGGGATCAAAACCCCTGCTCTCGCAGGAGCCTATGTGAATGACGTATACCCTTTTGTGTGAAAACAGGCATCCGCAAAGAGGACGGCCGCTTACAATGCGTAAGTGTCCGAACTGAAGCAAAGCCTTGCACTGGCCGAGGAGAAACTTGGCCGCGTGAGGAAGCAGCTGGAAGATAAGCGAGGTATGTGGAAAACATTTGTATTGGAGTTGGCACGAACGAATGGTTGTGCATAAAGGAAAAATATTAGTATTGTGTGCTCTAGGAGCGGGTGCTGAATACGAGGCACTAAAGAAAGCTCTGGCTGATGCCAACAAGAAGGCTGAGGCCTAACATGCGCTTCGTGAAAAACACGAGGCCAGGGTTATCACAGCTGAGCGAGAGCTCTAGGAGGCTGTGAAGAAAAGCGAGGGCTTGGAGCAGAGTCTAGAAGGGAAAGAATCCGAGCTCGCCCAAGCTCTTGAGGCTGCAGAAGGTGCTCGGGAAGAAGCCCGAGGTGCTGTAAGGGACATCCAGGAGGCCCGGAAAGTGGTGGCTGGTAAGGCCTTTTGTATTCTTAGCTCTTTATATGTTGGAATGTGAAGAATCCTAAGCGGCAAGCTGAATTCTTATTTTTCCAGGGGCTTTTGCGGATCTTCCTCGCAACATATCAGATGCTGCTCAATTCTACTGCACCGAGGGGAAGAAGACTGCAGAGAGGGATTTCTGGTCGCAGTATCCGGAACTATATGGTGCCATTTATCGATCAGCTGAAATAGCTGGCCGAACTGCACCAGGAGGCCGAACTAGCCATGAAGGACTTAGTTGTCCGGCTATGGCCTGCGGAGCCGATTCCAAGCAGCTACTTCGGACTCGTCAAGCGGATTGTGGGCGCCTGTCCTCATCTTGATGCTATCAAGCGATCAGTCTGTATAGAGGGTGCGCGTATGGCATTTGCCCGTGCGAAAGTGCATTGGGGGAGGCTTGACGCGGATAAGCTGATGACTGAGGGGCCGCCGGAGGGTAAGGAGCACCGCAAGCCCGAGCTATATTATGAAGGTGTAATGAAAGGGGCCCGCCTTGTGGCGGACAAGTGTGCTAAAGACATCATATTTCCCTGAGGGCATTTGTGCCGCCTGTTGTAATATGGGATAATGGCCTGTTTATTATATTTTATTTGAACATATGTTCTTCCTGTGCGGCTGTTTATTATATACAAATTCTGAGAGTTGGCCAGTCATAGGCTTCTGCCCCCTCGTAAAAAGGATACGGAGGTGTTCGGGATATATCTGAACACTCTTTATCCCTTAGTTGGGTCCTTTTAAGGAGGTGTATCTTTCCGTGAACCAGGCAATCGGACTATAAGGCTTTATTACTCTCACTTAGCCATAGGAATTTGAGTATGGTCGGCGCAACCCCTAGTGTTCGGAAGGCCGAGCTAGGGGCTCTATTGGCGCCTGATTAGAAGACCGATCCGTCGCACTCAGCATTTATAATGGCGTTGTGCAGAATAAATCTTTAGGAATTTTATAACCTCTCGAACAGCGGACCGACTCTCGCTTCATCATGACAGTCGGTTTTCGGCTTTCTTTACTGAGGTGCTTGTCCGGCTGAACCGGGACACAATCGCAGTAGTTCTCCCAGCGCTACCTTAGTCGATAGAACGGAACGTAAGGTACCAAAACATGGGAGCTGGACAAACCCAACCAATGACCCAAGACATGATTCGGAGTAGATGCATATAGTGCTATAAGTTCAGGGTGCCGAGCGACCGAAAAGGTGGTCAGAATTTGTTGCCGCACTGCAAAGCCCCTGGTGCAACCAGGCGAACGCAAAGTGTGGCTGTCATTTTCGGCAAAAAGGCGTCGACGATAGACGACAGCCGGTGATTGCTATTTAGGTCTACGCATTGTAGTAGGATGATATGTCTATGCATATGAGTATGATGTATGGAAAGAGGTGTTATTTGGCGGAACCTGTTGTGGCCGGACTGGAGGAGTTTGTGAGTGGATCAAGGATGAATCCGAACTGCCTTCTACCTGCATGTTCCTTCCTTTGTGTGTCCGGGCTAATTCCATGCCGCCAGTCCTGTTCTGCGTCAATCGTTAGTTTGCAAATGCAAAATGCTTGAAGGCAGCTGGGTGTCCTCTTGTTGTTGGTCCCGGGGTCCCTAATCGGGACCCTGGTGTGCCCAGCCGTTAGACCCTGAGGTAGTGCAGACTCCGCGATGGGTGTCCGGATAGTTGGTCTGAATAATTTACCACGTGGAATCTAGCCGACGTGGTTTTTCCTGTTAGCATACGGTAAACTTCCGCATGGTGGGAAGGTGCTAAAGATTTATTCTTTGGCGTAGCATTTTCGGGTTATCCGAAGGCAACCGTTAGAGTGGTGGGCCAAGAAAACTTGGCCTTTGCGCCTTACATATTTTAGGAGATGTTTTTCGTGGCGTCATACCCTTGTGGGCTTTGTGTGTTATGTAGCCCCCGGACTACTAGGTCTAGAGGCACTGCAATTGACTTGCTGTGGTTTATGTGATCCTTGGTGATCGGCCGTACTGTTCTGCTCTGGGGCGTGGGGCTCTTGACGAGACGTCTTCCCTTATTGCTTCCAGCGTGTGACCAGCCACTTTGTTTTGAGGATCCTGCATTCTCTATTGGTATGCTTTGCGGTCCTTCTAGGAGTACCATGAATTTCACATGGTTGATCGAGCGTGTGGCTCAGGCCGAATAGGTTTGAGCTGCTCTTTGTCCGTTGACCGGACTAGTATTTATTGGACCTGGCACCCGTTTCCTTGACCTGACGTTTGTTGTCGTTGCGCCGAGGCTTGAGGGTGCCTCTTTGCGTATGCTTCTTACTGTCTGGGACCGTAGTGATCTGTGGGCGTTTGGGTGCGTGCCTGTGGTTTTCCTGCTCGAGTTGAAGTAGCCAGTTGTGCCTTGTATGCCCTTTGCCGGTGCTGTCGAGCTCGTATTTTTCGGTGGCCAGTACCTTGGTCCACCTTTCCACTAGCACATCTTGGTCAGCTTTAAGCTGCTCTTGCTTCCTTTGCAGGCTCCTCGCCGTGGCCATGAGCTGTCGCCTGAAGCGAACTTGCTCCACTGGGTCTGCAGGTACACCGAACTCATCATTGCTGAGGCTTGCCTCGTCATCGGAGGGGGGGTGTATAATTGCCCCTCTCCAAGTATCTCATCGTGACCGGTCCGGCCTGCTTAAGGGTAGGCTACCCAGGGCTGTATTCTTCTTCGGCACCATCCGGACTGCTTTCGTCTCCGAGGCCGGTGTTGATGAGGCGGGGCTTGGAGTGGCGCCGATGACGCACACATTTTGCTTTGCTCCCTGAGGGGTTGTCCTCCGTTGCCTCGCCGCCATTGGTTTTCTTTGGAGTGTCCACCATATATACATCGTATGAGGAGGTCGCTGCCCGCCGCCCTATGAGCGGTGGTTCCTGTGATTCTCCTACATCGTCCATACCGTCGATGTCTTCTGAGTCGAAGTCAAGCATGTCGGTCAGATCCTCGATCGTGGCAATGAAGTAGGTGGTGGGTGGGTAACGAATTCCGTTGTTATCCGCTTCCCACTCGAGCCGGACATAGTTCGGCCTGGAATTCTCTGTCAAGGAGAGAATTTTAAATGAGTTGAGTATGTCGCCGAAGGGCGAATGCTGAAAGATGTCCGTCGCGGTGAACTCCATCACCGGAGCCCGACTAGGATCGGCGGGCTCGGGGACGTGCGGACTGGAACCTACATCCGGATATGAATATGAGGGTTCGGAGTTACATGCTCCCTCAGAGGTGAGACCTGTGTTCGGCTTTGTCGCCAATGAGGGCATGGTCTGCGGGACGGGGTCCAGCCCTCCGTCCTTAGGCAACGCAACCTGCCTCAGATTTAGGTCCGTGGCTTCTATCGGGGTGATATCCCGAACAACGTCTAACAGCAGGTATAAGCCGTGCTCATCGTGACTGTTCGACGCTTCTGGGCTGGCTCAAATTCGTCGAAGATCGAGTCCCCGAGAATATCCGCTGTGTGGCTCAAGTTTCCGAACCTGGCCTGGTGGCCGGGGGCATAGTTATCGATCTGCTCCAGGTGGCAAAGTGAGTTGGCCCGCAGTGCGAAGCCGCCGAACACGAAGATCTGTTCGGGGAGGAAAGTCTCGCCCTGGACAGCATTGTTGGTGATGATCGAAGGAGCCATCAAGCCTGACAGCGACGACACAGAGGAACTCTCAATGAAAGCACCAATGTCAGTGTCAAAACCGGCGAATCTCGGGTAGGGGGTCCCGGTCTGCGCGTTAAGGCTGATGGTAACATGAAGCAAGGGACACAGATGTTTACCCAGGTTCGGGCCCTCTTGATGGAGGTAAAACCCTACTTCCTGCTTGATTAATATTGATGATATGGGTAGTACAAGAGTAGATCTACCACGAGATCGTAGAGGCTAAACACTAAGAGCTAGCCTATGATGGTATGAATGTAATTGTGATCGGCCTTCTAAGGACCAACCTCTCTGGTTTATATAGACACCGGAGAGGGCTAGGGTTTATATGGAGTCGATTACAAGGAAGGAAATATAATATCCGGATCGCCAAGCTTGCCTCCCATGCAAAGGAGAGTCCTATCTGGACACGGGACGAAGTCTTGAGTCTTGTACCTTCATGCTTCAATAGTCCGGACGTGATACACAGTCCGGCTGTACGGATACCCCCTAATCCAGGACTCCCTCAGCGACCCATAGAGAACAAATGGTCCTTCAAGAAGAAGACTGACGCTGACGATAATGTTACTGTCTATAAAGCTTAACTTGGTTCAAAGGGTTTTTGATAAGTGTAAGGAGTTGACTACGATGAGACGTTCTCACCCGTAGCGATGCTTAAGTCTGTCCGAATCATGTTAGCAATTGCCGCATTTTAAGATTATGAAATCTGGCAAATCAATGTCAAAACTGCATTCCTTAATGGATTTCTTAAAGATGAGTTGTATATGCTGCAACCAGAATGTTTTATCGATCCTAAAGGTGCTAACAAAGTGTGCAAGCTCTAGCGATCCATTTATGGACTGGTGCAAGCATCTCGGAGTTGGAATATACGCTTTGATGAGGTGATCAAAGCATATGGTTTTATACAGACTTTTGGAGAAGCCTGTATTTACAAGAAAGTGAGTGGGAGCTCTATAGCATTTCTAATATTATATGTGGATGACATATTGTTGATTGGAAATAATGTAGAATTTCTGGATAGCATAAAAGGATACTTGAATAAGAGTTTTTCAATGAAAGACCTCGGTGAAGCTTCTTATAGAGATAGATTGAGACGCTTGATGGGACCTTCACAAAGCACATACCTTGATAAAGTTTTGAAGAAGTTCAAAATGGATCAGTCAAAGAAAGGGTTCTTGCCTGTGTTACAAGGTGTGAAGTTGAGGCAGACTCAATGCCCGACCAATTCAGAAGATAGAGAGAAAATGAAAGTCATTCCCTATGCCTTAGCCATAGGTTCCATCATGTATGCTATGCTGTGTACCATACCTGATGTGTGCCTTGCTATAAGTTTAGCAGGGAGGTACCAAAGTAATCCATGAGTGCATCACTGGACAGCGGTCAAGAACATCCTAATGTACCTGAAAAGGACTAGGGATATATTTCTCGTTTATGGAGGTGACAAAGAGCTTGTCGCAAATGGTTACGTCGATGCTAGTTTTGACGCTGATCTGGATGACTCTAAGTCACAATACGGATACGTATTTTTATTGAATGGTGGAGCTGTCAGTTGGTGCAGTTCCAAGCAGAGCATCATTGCGGGATCTACGTATGAAGCGGATTACATAGCTGCTTCAGAAGCAGCAAATGAAGGAGTCTGGATGAAGAATTCATATCCGATCTAGGTGTAATACCTAGTGCATCGGGTCCAATGAAAATCTTTTGTGACAATACTGGAGCAATTGCCTTGGTGAAGGAATCCAGATTTCACAAAAAGACCAAACACATCAAGAGATGCTTCAACTCCATCCGATATTTGGTCAAGGAGGGAGACACAGAGATTTGCAAAGTACATACGGATCTGAATGTTGCAGACCCATTGACTAAGCCTCTTCCACGAGAAAAACATGATCATCATCGAGACTCCATGGGTGTTAGATTCATTACAATGTAATCTGGATTATTGACTCTAGTGGGAGATTGAAGGAAATATGCCCTAGAGGTAATAATAAAGTTTATTATTCATGCTAGAATTGTATTAACCAGAAACTTGATACATGTGAGAATACATAGACAAAATAACGTGTCCCTAGTATGCCTCTACTAGACTAGCTCGTTGATCAAAATATGATTAAGTTTCCTAGCCATGGACATGAGTTGTCATTTGATAACGGGATCACATCATTAGTAGAATGATGTGATGGACAAGACCCATCTGTTAGCTTAGCATAATGGTCGTTCAGTTTTATTACTATTGCTTTCTTCGTGTCAAATATATATTCCTCCGACTATGAGATTATGCAACTCCTGGACACCGGAGGAATGCCTTGTGTGCTATCAAACATCACAAGTAACTGGGTGATTATAAAGATGCTCTACAGGTATCTCCAAAGGTGTTTGTTGGGTGGCATAGATAAAGATTAGGATTTGTCCCTCCGAGTATCAAAGAGGTATCTCTGGGTCCTCTCGATAATGCACATCATATGAAGCCTTGCAAGCAGTGTGACTAATGAGTTAGTTACGAGATGATGCACTATGAAACGAGTAAAGATACTTTCCGGTAACGAGATTGAACTAGGTATAGAGATACCAACGATCGAATCTCGGGCAAGTAACATACCGATGACAAAGGGAATAGCTATGTTGACATTGCGGTTCGACCGATAAAGATCTTCGTAGAATACGTGGGAACCAATATGAGCATCCAGATTCCGCTATTGGTTATTGACCAGAGAGGTGTCTCTATCATGTCTACATAGTTCTCGAATCCGTAGGGTCCGCACGCTTAACGTTCGATGACGATTGGTATTATATGAGTTATGTGTTTTGGTGACCGAAGGTTGTTCAGAGTCCCGCATGAGATCACGAACATGACGAGGAGTCTTGAAATGGTCGAGAGATGAAGATTGATATATTGGAAGGTTACATTCGGTCACCGGAATGGTTTCGGGAAGTTTTGGATATTTTTCGGAGTACCGGGAGGTTACCGGAACTCCCCGGGGAAGTAATGGGCCAACATGGGCCATGGGAGAGAGAGGGGACAACCCACAACGGGTGGCTGCTCCCCCCCCCCATGGGAGTCTGAATTGGACTAGGGCAGGGGCAGCACCCCCTTTCCCTCTCCTACTCCCTCTCCCTTTCCCCCTTTGCTACTCCGGAAAGAAGGAAAAAGGGGGGGTGGCGAATCCTACTAGGAGTGGAGTCCTAGTAGGACTTCCCCCATGGCGCGCGCTCCTGGTGGACGGCCTCCTCCTCCCTCCTTTATATACGGGGACAGGGGCACCCCAAAGGCACAACATTGTCTTAGCAGTGTGCGGTGCCCCCCTCCACCGTTTACTCCTCCGATAGTATCATTGCAGTGCTTAGGCGAAGCCCTGCGTGGACCACATCACCAACACCGTCATCATGCCGTCATGCTGACGGAACTCATGGAATCCATTGATACTCTGCTGGATCAAGAGATCGAGGGACGTCTTCGTTCTGAACGTGTGCAGAACTCGAAGGTGCCGTACGTTCGTTACTTGATCGGTTGACTCGAGAAGACATTCAACTACATCAAGCACGTTAAGTTAATGCTTCCGCTTTCGGTCTACGTGGGTACGTGGACACACTCCCCCCGTCGTTGCTATGCATCTCCTAGATAGATATTGCGTGAGCGTAGGATTTTTTTTGAAATTGCATGCTACGTTTCCCATCATTGTCTTCATAGATTAGAAGAGGCTCCCCCTGAAGATGTGCATATAAGTAGTTTGCTTTTGAATGCAAATGCACTTGGTAGGTTTTGCTTTGTGGAGACCATCTTCAATCATGAAGACAGTTCATCATGCATATATGAAAGTAATGAAGATAATGATATGCATAATGAGAAATGGACGTCTGCAGAATGGCCTCATGCGGAATTTATCATCGCATCAAAAAGTAGCAGCAGAAGTAGCCGGCGACCATCAAGTTTAAGTGTTACAACTCAAGAGCCAAATAGTTTCAAAACGAGAGTTGCAAGCACTTAGCAAAAATAAGGCAACCACCCCATATGGACCCGCTTGAAAACTACCAACCTCATATGCTTCTCCCCCTTTTGTTAGTAAGGACCAAAAAGGTTTGAAGACATAGAGTTTCTACTCGTTCCCACGTGAAGACGATGTTGGCGCAGCAGGGTCGATGTTGGAGCTGGGTGGTGCAGACGGTCCTGGTGTAGAATCTTGACGTAGTGAAGATAATGCTGGTGAAGTGGCATCGTCTTCTTCATCAATGACTCTCGCAACAATAGTTGCAGCCAAAGATGAACACTCAGAATCTTCAATAGAAGGTGTTGGATGCCGACTTGCAGATTAAGGTGGCCTGGAGTCAAACTTGAATCTCCCTGTGAAGCCATCTTCGCGAAGATCATCTTCAGAGCAGAGCAATGTAGGGCTCTTCCAGGACCGCCGATAGGCTTCATGCGCGATGAAAGAGTTCTTGGTGGCCAAGTTGCGGATGCGATTGACATCAACCAAAAGACTCTGCATTTGGCGCTTCAGCCATTCATGATGCCTATCCCGCTTCTGATGCAAAGATACCAGAAGCTCACGATCGTTGAGGACAGGGGGATGCTTCTGAGGCCTTTGAGCAATTGCGCTGGCAGTGGCTTCAGTATTGGCAGGATGCGGGGCTTCTTTGCTGGATCAGTGTAGATGGCTTCATAAGACATGTCAACTTCAGGCAAGAATACGACGCGATTGAGTGCTGAAGGTTGATAGTCGACAGTGGAATGAAGCTTGATCAAGTGCATAATCCAGGGAGCATAAAACTTCAATCCAAATAGATCAATGCCAGAAGCAGCAAGCTGCCGGATGAAGAAATCCTGGGTATTAAACCTAATGCCATTGACGATATAGAATACCAATGTCTTCATGGCGCCTTCGAGTTTTGCTTCAGAAGAGTTGCCTTTGATAGGCCACAGAGTATGCCTCAGAATGTGATATATTGTGCGGGGCAAGTACTCTAGGTCCTGGACAAAGAACTCCTTAGGGTATTCGACGTCTTGGGGCATTGGCTTCATCATGCTCAGCATCTGGCTCATTTGGGCTCCAGCTTCTGAAAGATGCTTTGTAGTTCATTTTGGTATAGCTGACAACCTGGTTCATACAACTCACCAGGAGTGGGCAGGGAAGTAAGATCAATGATGTCCTGAGCTTTGGCTTCATGATGGACGTCACCTGTCATCAACTCAAGGATCCAAGTCTTCAGATCCTTGTTGTAGCCTCGAATGTGCAATGTTGCATAAAACTGCAGCGGAAGCTCTTCGTTCTAGTGCTCTTTGTCAGTCACAAATGGCAGCAGCCCAACATCTATGAAGCAGTCAAGAGCCTCTTCAAGGCAGGGCAGTCCAGCAATAGCATCACAATCCAGTCGCTTATGAGGAAAAATCCGGTCTTGGTTGTATAGGATGTAAGAGTAATACCTTCGTTGCTGACGGCTCCAAAACCTATCATAGGAGATCTTGGGCTTTCTGTATGGGTTTTTGGCACTGTCAAAGAATATGTTGTGCTCTCTGAAGCCGAGCACACTGAATGAGCCATATGTTGTTGTGGCACTTGGAAACCTTGGCAGTCTTGGCTTTGGCTTCAAAGTTTGAGGCCTTTGCTCCACATGATAATCATACTAAGGGCCTAGAGCAGTGGGTGGTACCATAATAGGCCATCTGACAGTCACCAACTCACCTCGGTTGTAGGCATGTTCCATTGTATGAGGCCTTGGTGGAGGAACGACGTCATCAAAAGTGATTGGCTACACAATGTTGTCAGTTGCAACATTGGCTTTGAGCTCCACAATGTCTTCAGCCATGACAGTGTCATTGACTTTAGTGGTGTGGTTGGTGGCAGCCACATTGGTTTCAACCTCCATCTCTTCAACGACAGGAGGGTCTGGTACTAGCACATGCTCTTCTTGTAGGACTGGATCACTGGCAGGGGGAGTAGCTTCCCTCTCTTCTTCTTTCTCTTCATCAGCTGATGCAGCCGGAATGTCTTCAGCAGCTTTGGCTCTAGGCTCATGAGCAGTCGCAGAAGGGATGGCGTCAGGGAACACTTGACGTGCTACTGAGCTTGTGGGTTGCACATCCTCTTCTTGAATGCTTGACATGGATGCCTGAGACCTGGGACCTTTGCAAAGCCTTCTGAAGGAAGGCGACACCTGTGGTGAAGGGATTGTGAAATCAAAGTCTTCAGGACTTTCTTGATTATTCTCAAGCACCGGAGTGGCGACTTGAGTTGTTGGAGTGCGTAGAACAGCTTCATCATCCAAGGGCATTGTAACGCCCCGGATTCGATGCGCCAGGTGTCTGCCAGTTATTCGTCGTTATTGCCATGTTATTTGCTTGTGTGTTGCATTTTATCATGTCATCATGTGCATTGCATTGCATACGTGTTCGTCTCATGCATTCGAGCCTTTTCCCCGTTGTCCATTTTGCAATCCGGCACTCCTATGCCCTCCGGCGTCCCCCTTTTGTCTCTCGTTGTGAGCGGGTGTTAAACTTTCTCGGAATGGCCCGAGGTTTGCCAAGCGGCCTTGGTATAGCACCGGTAGACCGCCTGTCAAGTTTCGTGCCATTTGGAGGTCGTTTAATACTCCAATGGTTAACCGGGTAACTGTAAAGCCCCTTTCATCTTGCAGCCCAACACCCCTCCAAAGTGGCCCAAAACCCCGCAAACTCCCCTCCATGCTCTCGGTCGTTCGATCACGATCGCGTGGCCGAAAACCGCTCCTCATTTGGACTCTCCTAGCTCCCAGAAACTATAAATATGCCCTCCCCCGTCCAAATCGCAGTCCAAACCCTAGATCCATCCCTTCCGCGCCGCCGGACATGTCCGCCCAGCGACCGGACGTGTCCGCCCTGCTCCTCCGTCCAATTGTGGCCTGCCACGTGTCTCTTCGCCGCCAGCCCGCGGAGCCCATCCGGGGCCCGCGCGGGCCCGATCCGCGCCGCCGCGGCCCGAGCGCTCCTCCGCCTCCGCCCGCCGCCGCAGCCTGCGCC
>NC_041385.1:274385483-274405774 GCF_002162155.2 Triticum dicoccoides | reverse complement strand
CGGATCTAGTCGCCCCGTCCCCGCCGGCGCGCCACCTCGACCACCGCTCCCCTCCGCCCGCGCCGCCGACTCTTGCCGGTCCGGCCACCGCAGCTCCCCGGAGGCCGGTGCCCCGCCTCCGCGTCGCCTGCCTGTCGCACCCTCCACCCTGCTGCGCCGTCCCGCGTCCGCTCCGGTCCGGATCCGGCGAGATTCGGCCGGAGGGAGCTCTCCCTCGCCTTCCCTGCTGCTCCGGCCGCCGTCTCCTCGAACTCCGGCGAGATCCACGACCGCGTTGACTTTTCCCCCGAGGTCCATTTTTCTCTAAGTCCCCGAGTCTGTGATATTTTTATGCCATGTTCATCGCATCATAACTCCGCATCCATGGCTCCATTTCGTGCGTGTAATATGTCAAATTGTTCGTCTCAACGACTAATTCATTTCACTCCATTGCATCATGTTCATTTGAGCTCATCTTGATGCCTGAATCATTGTTGCAAGAGTGCTATGTGATGTTAATCTGCTAAAACTGTTATAACATGCTCATTTGTCATTTTTGCCATGTTTGATGTGTGCATCTTATGAGGTTGATGTTTACATGTGTTTTGAACTATGCCATGTCTTCTTTACAGTGGTGTATGCCATGTATTTTTGTGATCAATGTGGTGACTATAACAAGCATGCAAACTAGGCTTCGTGATGTTGCTGATTTTAGTCCCTGTTCTGCGGTTATTTTGATGCCATGTAAACATGTTGCTACAGAGAGATCCATGCTTATTTTTTGATACTTTAGTAAGGATGTTTTGAACATATGGTTATGCTCTATCCATTCATGGCCCTTTTTGCAATTATGGAGTAGTCTAGCATGTCATTTTCGTACTCTACTTTTGCTACAAAATGTTTCCTGGCAGATTGTTTACATGTTATTCAATTTTGCCAAGGTTGTTGTAGTTGATCCTTGCATGCTATGAACTTGTTCTTGCCTTGGTTTGTTTCATAAACATGTCTTCTTGATGATGCTATGCTTATCTTGTCATGTAATGATTTGTGGTGAGTGAATCGAGCTTGTTAAGTAGGGTACTTGTTGTTGCTGTTTTGCTAGGCTGAATCTGTTATTTCGTGATGCTATGTAAACCTGCTGCTACAAGTCATTCTATGCATAATCTGGAGATGTTCACTAAGGGTATTTTGTTCTACATGTTATGATCTATCCATCCATGCCCCTGGTTGCAATTATAGCCTGCTGTAGCTTGTTGTAATCTTGCTCCAAAGTTGCTAAATAATGTTGCTGTCAGCCTGTTAACATTAAGTTCAGTTGTTGCCATGCTTGTTGTTAGTGATCCATGCACCCTATGACCTTGATCTTGCCATGCTTAGCTTCATAAACATGTCTTCTTACCGTTGGATGCCTTGCCATGCCATTTATTGCTCTGTGGTGAGTGGTACAAGCTCACCAATATGCCTACTTATTGTTGTTCCTGCCATGTTTGAATCTGTAATATCTTTTGCTATGTTTACATGGGTGCCATCATATCTTCCGATCCTTTTTGGCTTATGGTCAGTAAGGGACTGTTGTTCTATGCAATTAGTAGATTCATGCCATGCCTTTCTTTGCCATGATAAGTTCCTGTAACATGTTGTTTGATAGCTCTAAACATTGCAACCTGATGTTATTTTCTGCAAAGTCTGAACTGTTATTATTTGCAATCTTGCCATGTGTGTTTGAGCATGTTCTAGTGATTTCTGGAGATAGCTCAGTGTTCATGTTTTGTTATGCTTTACCTGTACATCGTGCCCATGCCTTTTGTTTTCTTGTTGAGGTCCTGTAGCATGTTGTTTTGATGCTTGCAAGATGCCTAGTTGCTGTTTTGGACAGATTGTTGCTATAACTTGTTTACAGTGTATGTGTTGAACCGTTGCTCCGTTTTGAGTGTGCTCTATATGAAACTTGCTTGATTTTGCATGTTGCTTCATATTATCATATTGCATCCTTGTTTTGAGGTGTTTGCTTGATGTTTGGGTGCATTTTGCATCAATGCCATGTTTAACTTGTTTTGCTCATATCTTCTAGGCCGTAGCTCCGAACTAAATGAACTTTATATGTAACTTGACTAGAATCTCGTGTAGATCATCATGGTGCTTTTTAACTTGCTGTTTAACAACTTGAACCTAAGGTTTATTCAGATCTGGACCAATTTCGAAGTTTGCATATGAGGACTTACTGGAATTGTTATATGTTGTTCCCGGCCTCATTTAAACTTGCCTTGATGTGTTGCCCTTGTATGCATCGTCTCTTGCCATGAGTAGTTTCATGTAGCCTTGTCATGCATCATACTTGGTTGAGCATCATGTCTTGTTCATGTGTGGTGTGTTTACCATGTTGTATGCTTCTTGTCGATAGTTCCCGTTTCGTTGCGATCGTGAGGATTCGTTCGTCTACGTTTGGTTCGTCTTCGTGGCTTCATCTTCTTCTTCATGTACTCGTTCTTCTTCCTTGCGGGATTTCAGGCAAGATGACCGCTACCCTGGATCTCATTACTATCATTGCTATGCTAGTTGTCTCGTTCTATCGCTATGCTGCGCTTCCTATCATCTGTTCTACAAGCCTTCCCAAATTGCCATGAACCTCTAACCTTTGACACTCTTCCTAGCAAACCATTGCCTGGCTATGTTACCGCTTTGCTCAGCCCCTCTTATAGCGTTGCTAGTTGCAGGTGAAGTTGAAGATTGCTCCTTGACGGACAAGATTATGTTGGTATATCACAATATCTCTTATTTAATTAATGCATCTATACACTTGGTAAAGGGTGGAAGACTCGGCCTTATGCCTGGTGTTTTGTTCCACTCTTGCCGCCCTAGTTTCCGTCATACCGGTGTTATGTTCCTGGATTTTGCGTTCCTTACGCGGTTGGGTGATTTATGGGACCCCCTTGACAGTTCGCTTTGAATAAAACTCCTCCAGCAAGGCCCAACATTAGTTTTACCATTTGCCTCACCACCACCCTACGTTTTCCTTTGGGAGTCGCCCTCTCGAGGGTCATCTGTATTTTAGCCCCCCCGGGCCAATGCTTGTCTAAGTGTTGGTCCAAACCGAGCGATGTCCGGCGCCCCCTAGGCAACCAGGGTCTATGCCAACCCGTCGTCTTGGTCATCCGGTGTGCCCTGAGAACGAGATATGTGCAGCTCCTATCGGGATTTGTCGGCACATCCGGGCGGCTTTGCTGGTCTTGTTTTACCATTGTCAAAATGTCTTGTAAATCGGGTTCCGAGTCTGATCGGGTCTTCCTGGGAGAAGGTATAGCCTTCATTGATCGCGAGAGCTTATCATGGGCTAAGTTGGGACACCCCTGCAGGGTATAATCTTTCGAAAGCCGTGCCTGCGGTTATAGGCAGATGGGAATTTGTTAATGTCCGGTTGTTAATAACTTGACACCTGATCCGAATTAAAACGCATCAACCGCGTGTGTAGCCGTGATGGTCCCTTTTTGGTGGAGTCCGAGAAGTGAACACGGTTTCTGGGTTATGTTTGTCATAAGTAGGAGTTCAGGATCACTTCTTGATCATTACTAGTTGACGACCCTTCCTTTTGCTCTCTTCTCGCTCTTATTTGCGTATGTTAGCCACCAGATATGCTTAGTCGCTGCTGCAGCCTCACCACTTTACCCCTTCCTTTCCCTTTTAAGCTTTGCTAGTCTTGATACCCATGGTAATGGGATTACTGAGTCCTCGTGGCTCACAGATTACTACAACAACAGTTGCAGGTACAAGTTATGCGATGTTCTTGACGCGAGAGCGATGTTATTTGTTGTGGAGTTCTTCTTCTACTTCTTCTTCGATCAGGGGATAGGTTCCAGGTCGGCAGCCTGGGCTAGCAGGGTGGATGTCGTTTGAGTTTCTGTTTGTGTTTCATCCATAGTCGGATGATGCTCTTATGTATTGTGATGTTGTATTCGAGTGGCATTGTATGCCTTATGTATGTATCCCCATCTATTATGTAATGTTGATGTAATGATATCCACCTTGCAAAAGCATTTCAATATGCGGGTCTATCCTTGGTGGGACCTTCGAGTTCCTTTTGGATAGGGTCGCATATTGGGCGTGACAGGCATAACTTGAGTGATTGGCGCCATGGGACGGGGAGTCAGTGGACGGCCAATACTGATCAATTTACTGCTCATTAGAGCAGCCGATGATACCACGGGATTAGGTTCAATCTGAGGAAGGACTTCATCATCTTCAACATGGTCATCATGACCAATGTCTTCAGCTGTGATGGGATCAGCAGCTGGAATTTCTTCATTTTCAGTAGCCTCTATGGAAGCAGGCTCATGGATCACTAGACGGCGCTCGCGGTTGGCAGAGGCAGGTAGAGCAACAGAGATTGGTTCAACGACCAGCGGTTCTTGGGCAGAGACACGCTCTTTGTGTGAAGACTTTGAAGCTTTAGTCTTCAGCTTCTTCTTGGAGGGAGCAGTGTCAGGGGCTTCATGGAGCTTTCTCTTTCTGGCTTCAGCCTCAGCTTGCCTTGTCTTCTTATGCTCAGAAGCTGCTGAGGGGGCATTTGGCTTCGAGCCAGTCATGCTGGCAGGGAAGACAATGCTCGGTTGTCCCTGCCTTGGAGCATTGGGATTGGCTTCAGCAGGCTTCTTGTTTTTATTTGCAGCAAGCTTGGGTCGATGCCTGGACGCCCAAGTGCCTTTCTCTTCTCAGCTTCATTGTGCGCTTGCACACACTTCTGTGCATAGTACTTCATGCGCTCGTGTGAGCCTTTGGCTTCTTCACGCTTCTTGTTGAACTGGTCCTTGAGGTCATGCATCATCTGCTTGAAGTTATGCACATCAGCAACACTGAGCCTGGCCATGTGCTTCTTGAACTGTGCCTTCTCATAGTCAATCTTGTTCTTCAGCTCAACAATTTTTTGAGCAATGGCAAGTTTGTTTGCAATGGCTCCTTGAAAAGTGACGCTGATGTTAACTGGTAGCTGCAAATCATCAATATTGATGTTCTAATTCTCGAACCGTTCATCAATGAAGTTGTTGATAATGTCAGCATCGAACAAAGGCAGATCCTGAAAGATCTCAGCCTCCTGTTTGCTCTTGATCAACTGCTCTAGAGCATCATGCAAGATCTTCATTACTTGACAGATCAATGGTGTTGTTTACATTTCGCAGAACGGCAGCAGGATTGTGTGCCTGCCTAGAGACCTTCTTGGGCTTTGGCTTCTTGGTTTCTTGGAGATGTGGGACTAATATTCAGACTGCACAGTTCTTTCAGGCGATGCAGTTTTCAGTGGCTTCGTAGTCAAACTTTTGGAGCAGTAGAGGGTTTTGAAGCCTTTGACTTCTTCTTCTGCTTTGGTGGTGCAGGAGCATCTTCAGAGTCTGCATCTTCAGCAGATTGCTCCACTGTGGCCCTCTGTGCAGCAATGTGTGATAGCACCCCATCGAAGCCATTGAAAGGGCCAATTCTGTTCTCATTGGTTTCACGGGTGCCATCAGACCTTGGAGCTGACGGACCAGGCTTGAAGTCAAGTCCGAACTCCTTCTTGTTCTTAGTGGCAGACTCCTTGGCAAACTGGAAGTTGCGCTTGAAGAGATCATCATCACGACACCATCGAAGAAATGATCGGTCGGCATCGTCTGGCTGAGGTCCTCGGACCATGCAGGGATATAACTCCTGAGCAATAGCTTTAGGCTTTGTCTTTGGTGCCAGGTTCTTGTAAAGAATATCGCCCCACGGGCGCTTAATAGCATTCTTCTCTGCATACTCAGGTGTGACAAAGTTATACTTAAACCACTCCTCAGCCCAATATCTTTAGATCCATTGGATTCTATTCTTGCGCTGAGTGTAGTTCTCTTCAGGATCAGATTTGTAAAGCTCATACATATCTGGGGGCAGGTCCAGTGCAGTATTTCCACGGTGTTGCCTGCCGCCTTTTCTCGCAGATTTTTTAGTAGCCATAGTATTTAGATGGAGAGGCTTCAGAACAGTGAAAGGCTTCTGACGACTTGTCAGACTAGAACTGTCTTCAGGAGATTCAATGTGTCGCTATAAGAATTCTGCAAATGAATGCAGACTATGAGGACCAAGGGATTCTCCCATGAACATGTACCCGTGACAACATTAGAGATGCGAGAGAAGGGGAAGAGGTCATATGCATTCTCAGAAGATTTTGAAGATAAATCAGTTAGAAGACATTGACCTCACAGTGTGAAGACATTCACTTATTTGAAGTGAGTTGGTTCTAGATTTGTACAAATCCAAGAATAAGTACAAGTGAGGAATCTAACTAGTTGTGAAGCATAAGTGAATATACTTTGCAAGATATGAGATTCAGAAACAGAAAGATCGAGATTTGGAAGTGCAGAAACCACTTTTGGGTGAAGTGGATGGATTTCACAGATCGAAAAAGCAGTAAAAAGTGAGTTTTATTTACCACTTGAAGAACTGCTAGACGGGGTAGAACGGATGCCGAGCAGTCCAATCTCCCGTGCCTTAACTTGGCGACAAAAGACACCTACAACTATGGCGGAGAAGGCGAGGTCCGCGGCCGGCGTGAGGACGACGTAGAAGAGGTCACGACAGCTAAGCACTTTGTCTCCGGCATCGACTCGAGCTAGCGGTGGCGCTAGGGTGATACTTTACCACGCGGTTTCCTTGCTCCTCGATATCAGAAAGAATACTTCCGTTCACCGACATGTGGGATGTCGACCATCCTGGTCCACTTGCCATGCACGCAGAACTCCAAGGGAGAGTCACCCCGGTCATTGCGCAGCAGTAATAATGACTAATGAGCTGTCAAATAACAGGACCAACCTTTCCCACTTTGAAGTTGCTCGGACTTTGTTGAAATCCGCTTCTTGAAGCAAACTAGTGTACCGACAGTACTGCTAGCTACAGTAGTACTGTACTCCAGCAGAGGCCTCCTTTGGTTCATAGGATAGGAATTTTATAGGAATATGAAAATCATAGGAAGTGAGATGACATGCATCTCAATTCCTTTAGAGAAAGAGATGCCATTTGATGCATAGGATAGGAATTTTTCCATTGAGTCTAGGCTAATGTACTGGTAATTTGCTCTAAAAACTACAATAGTAACTAGTAATGGTACATGCTCGTAATTAATTGAACAAACGTACGGGCGACACCGACACACACACTACTACTAGTACTACTACTTCTCACATGCTGGCCAGACGCTGTTGTTCTCCTTCCCGGCTTTGTCGGCAACACCCCACCGTGCTTGGATCTCCGCCAAGCTCTCCGGAGCAGCACATGCGTCCTCTTCTTTCTTGTGGCGGTGGGCCTCTCTTTTCTTGAGTGCTTTCTGCCTTTTCCGCTCCCTCTGTGTGGCTTTTCTTGAGTGCTTTGGCCGCCCACGTAGTTGTGACATCGGGAGTAGCGATGAACTTGGCATGGCGGGATGCCATCGCTTCCCTACCATTTTGTGTGCGGTCGTGGGCGGCGAGGAACTCGGCGCGGCAGGATGTCATCACTTGCTTACCGGTTAGTGTGTGATACGTCTCCAATGTATCTATAATATTTGATTGTTCCATGCTATTATATTATCTGTTTTGGATGTTTAATGGGCTTTATTATGCACTTGTATATTATTTTTGGGACTAACCTATTAACCGGAGGCCCAGTGCAAATTGCTATTTTTTTGCCTATTTCAGTGTTGCGCAGAAAAGGAATATCAAACGGAGTCCAAACGGAATGAAACCTTCGGGAGAATAGTTTTTGGAACAAACGCAATCCAGGAGACTTGGAGTGGACGTCAAGGAAGCAACAAGGCGGCCACGAGGTAGGAGGGTACCACCACCCTCGTGGGCCCTTCGTGGCTCCACCGACCTACTTCTTTCGCCTATATATACTCATATACCCCCAAAACAACCAGGAGCACCACGAAACCCTATTTCCACCGCCGCAACCTTCTGTACCCGTGAGATCCCATCTTGGGGCCTTTTTCGGCGCTCTTCTAGAGGGAGAATCGATCATGGAGGGCTTCTACATCAACACCATAGCCTCTCCGATGATTTGTGAGTAGTTTACCACAAACCTTCGGGTCCATAGTTATTAGCTAGATGGCTTCTTCCCTCTCTTTGATTCTCCATACAAAGTTCTCCTCAATGTTATTGGAGATCTATTTGATGTAATACTTTTTGCGGTGTGTTTGTCGAGATCCGATGAATTGTGGGTTTATGATCAAGATTATCTATGAAAAATATTTGATTCTTCTCTGAATTCTTATATGTATGATTTGATATCTTTGCAAGTCACTTTGAATTATCAGTTTGGTTAGGCCTACTAGATTGATCTTTCTTGCAATAGGAGAAGTGCTTAGCTTTGGGTTCGATCTTGCGGTGTCCTTTCCTAGTGATAGCAGGGGCAGCAAGGCACGTATTGTATTGTTGCCATCTAGGATAAAAAGATGGGGTTTATATCATATTGCTTGAGTTTATCCCTCTACATCATGTAATCTTGCTTAATGCGTTACTCTATTCTTATGAACTTAATACTCTAGATGTATGTTGGATAGCGGTCGATGTGTGGAGTAATAGTAGTAGATGTAGAATCATTTTGATCTACCTGTCACGGACGTGATTCCTATATACATGATCATGCCTAGATATTCTCATAACTATGTGCTTTTCTATCAATTGCTCGACAGTAATTTGTTCACCCACCGTAAGATATGCTATCTTGAGAGAAGCCACTAGTGAAACCTATGGCCCTCGGGTCTCTTTTCCATCATATTATATCTCTTTTATTTACATTGCATCTTGTTTACTATTTTGCAATCTTTACTTTTCAATCTATACAACAAAAATACCGAAAATATTTATCTTATTATCTCTACCAGATCTTAGTTTTGCAAGTGATCGTGAAGGGATTGACAACCACTTTATCGCGTCGGTTGCAAGGTTCTTATTTGTTTGTGCAGGTACAAGGCAACTTGCGTGTAACCTCCTACTGGATTGATACCTTGGTTCTCAAAAACCGAGGGAAATACTTACGCTACTTTGCTGCATGACCCTTTCATCTTCAAGGGAAAACCAACGCATGCTCAAGAGGTAGCAAGAAGGATTTCTGGTGCCATTGCCGCGGAGGCTTACGCCAATTCAAGTCAAGATTCGATCTCTCGACAACTCGCCGATTTCTGGCATCGTTGCCGGAAAGATGTACGCACAAGTCAAGACATACCAAGTACCCATCACAAACTCTTATCCCTCGCATTACATTATTTGCCATTTGCCTCTCGTTTTCCTCTCCCCCACTTCACCCTTGCCATTTTATTCGCCCTTTTTCCGTCCGTCTCTTTTTGCTTGCTTCTTGTGTGCTTGTGTGTTGGATTGTTTGTCGCTATGGCTCAAGACAATACTAAATTGTGTGATTTTTCCAATACCAACAACAATGATTTTCTTAGCACTCCGATTGCTCCTATTACCGATGCTGAATCTTGCGAAATTAATGCTGCTTTATTGAATCTTGTCATGAAAGATCAATGCTCTAGCTTTCTTAGTGAAGATGCCGCTACACATCAAAACAACTTTGTTGATTTGTGTGATATGCAAAAGAAGAGAGATGTTGATAATGATAATGTTAAATTGAAGTTATTTCCGTTTTCGCTTAGAGATCGTGCTAAAACTTGGTTCTCTTGTTTGCCTAAAAATAGTATTGATTCATGGAATAAGTGCAAAGATGCTTTTACCTCTAAGTATTTTCCTCCCGCTAAGATCATCTCTCTTAGAAACGATATTATGAATTTTAAGCAACTTGATCATGAGCATCTTGCACAAGCTTGGGAGAGGATGAACCTAATGATACGTAATTGCCCTACACATGGTTTGAATTTATGGATGATTATACAAATTTTTTATGCCGGATTGTATTTTGCTTCTAGAAATCTTTTAGATTCGGCCGCGGGAGGCACTTTTATGGAAATCACTTTAGGAGAAGCTACTAAACTCCTAGATAACATTATGGTTAATTATTCTCAATGGCACACCGAAAGATCTACTAGTAAAAAGGTTCATGAAATTGGAGAGATTAATGTTTTGAGTGGAAAGATGGATGAACTTATGAAATTGTTTGCTAATAAGAGTGTTTCTTCTGATCCTAATGATATGCCCTTATCCACTTTGATTGAGAATAATAATGAATCTATGGATGTGAATTTTATTGGTAGGAACAATTTTGGTAACAACGCGTATAGAGGAAACTTTAATTCTAGGCCGTTCCCTAGTAATTCCTCTAATAATTATGGTAATTCCTACAACAATTCTTATGGAAATTTCAATAAGATGCCCTCTGATTTTGAGACTAGTGTTAAAGAATTTATGATTTCGCAAAAGAATTTCAATGCTTTGCTTGAAGAAAAATTGCCTAAGATTGATGAGTTGGCTAGGAACGCGGATAGAATTTCTCTTGAAGTTGATTCTTTGAAACTTAGATCTATTCCACCTAAGCATGATATCAATGAGTCTCTCAAAGCCATGAGAATTTCCATTGATGAGTGCAAAGAAAGAACCGCTAGGATGCGTGCTAAAAAGGATTGCTTTGTGAAAGCGTGTTCTTCTAGTTTTCGTGATAATAAGGATGAAGATCTGAAAGTGATTGATGTGTCTCCTATTAAATCTTTGTTTTCCAATATTAATTTTGATAAAGATGGGACTGGAGATGAGTCAACTTTAGCTAAAAGGCGTCCCAATGATTTGGAGTTTTTAGACCTTGATGCAAAAATTGGTAAAAGTGGGATTGAAGAGGTCAAAACTTTACATAGCAATGAACCCACTGTTTTGGATTTCAAGGAATTTAATTATGATAATTGCTCTTTGATAGATTGTATTTCCTTGTTGCAATTCATGCTAAATTCTCCTCATTCTTATAGTCAAAATAAAGCTTTTACCAAACATATTGTTGATGCTTTAATGCAATCTTACGAAGAAAAATTTGAATTAGAAGTTTCTATCCCTAGAAAACTTGATGACGAGTGGGAACCTACTATTAAAATTAAGATTAAAAATCATGAATGCTATGCTTTGTGTGATTTGTGTGCTAGTGTTTCCACGATTCCTAAAACTTTGTGCGATATGCTAGGTTTCCATGAATTTGATGATTGTTCTTTAAATTTGCATCTTGCGGATTCCACCATTAAGAAACCTATGGGAAGGATAATGATGTTCTTATTGTTGCAAATAGGAATTATGTGCCCGTAGATTTCATTGTCCTTGATATATATTGTAATCCTTCATGTCCTATTATTCTTGGTAGACCTTTCCTTAGAACGACTGGTGCAATTATTGATATGAAAGAAGGAAATATTAGATTCCAATTTCCATTAAGGAAAGGCATGGAGCACTTTCCTAGTAAGAAAATTAAATTACCTTATGAATCTATTATGAGAGCCACTTATGAATTGAATACCAAATATGCTAATACCTAGATCTATTCTTGTTTTTTTGCCTAGCTAGGGGCGTTAAACGATACCGCTTGTTGGGAGCCAACCCAATTTTATTTTCGTTCTTTACTTTTTGTTCCTGTTTAGTAATAAATAATTCATATAGACTCTGGTTAGATGAGGTTTTGTGTTTAAATTAGTGTTTGTGCCAAGTAAAACCTTTAGGATAACCTACGGTGATAGTTAATTTGATCTTGATGAAAAACAGAAACTTTTGCGTGCACGAGATTAGTTTTCATAAATCACAGAAACATGATTTTCAGTTTATTCGTTTTGCAGAAGATTAATAAGTAAATTACCTAGGACTTCCTAATTTGGTAGAATTTTTGGTGTTCCATAAGTATTCGAGAGTTACAGATTGCTACAGACTGTTTTGTTTTTGACAGATTCTGTTTTTCGTGTGTTGTTTGCTTATTTTGATGAATCTATGGCTAGTATTGGGGGGGGGGGTATGAACCATAGAGAAGTTGGAATACAGTAGGTTTAACACCAATATAAACAAAGAATGAGTTCATTACAGTACCTTAAAGTGGTGGTTTGTTTTCTTGTACTAACGGAGCTCATGAGATTTTCTGTGGAGTTTTGTGTTGTGAAGTTTTTAAGTTTTGGGTAAAGATTTGATGGATTTTGGAATAAGGAGTGGCAAGAGCCTAAGCTTGGGGATGCCCAAGGCACCCCAAGGTAAAATTGAAGGACAACCAAAAGCCTAAGCTTGGGGATGCCCAAGAAGGCATCCCCTCTTTCGTCTTCGTCTATCGGTAACTTTACTTGAGGCTATATTTTTATTCACCACATAATATGTGTTTTGCTTGGAGAGCCTTGCATGATTTGAGTCTTTGCTTTTTAGTTTATCACAATCATCCTTGATGTAAACACCTTTTTGGACAGACACACATGAATCGGAATTTATTAGAATACTCTATGTGCTTCACTTATATCTTTTGAGCTAGATAATTTTGCTCTAGTGCTTCACTTATACCTTCTGAGAGCACGGTGGTGGTTTTATTTTGTAGAAATTATTGATCTCTCATGCTTCACTTATATTATTTTGAGAGTTTTTTAGAACAACATTGTAATTTGCTTTGGTTATAAAATTAGTCCTAATATGATGGGCATCCAAGTTGGGTAAAATAAAAACTTTCATACGGAGTGCATTAAACACTATGATAAATTTGATACTTGATAATTGTTTTGAGATATAAAGGTGGTAATGTTAGAGTCATGCTCGTTGGGTAATTATGAAATTGATAAATACTTGTGTTAAAGTTGGCAAGTCCCGTAGCATGCACATATGGTGAACGTTGTTTGACAAATTTGAAGCATGGGGTGTTCTTTGATTGCCTTCCTTATCAGTGGAGGTCGGGATCGCGTGATGGTTAACTCCTACCAACCCTTCCCCTAGGAGCATGCGTAGTAGTACTTTGCTTCAAGAGGTAATAAAATTTTGCAATAATTATATGAGTTCTTTATGACTAATGTGAGTCCATGGATTATACGCACTCTTACCCTTCTGCGATTTGCTAGGCTCTATGGTACCGTGCATTGCAATTTCTCACCTTGAGAGTTGGTGCAAAGTTCACCGGTGCATCCAAACTCCATGATACGATACGCTCTATCACACATAAACCTCCTTATATCTTCCTCAAAACAGCCACCATACCTACCTATTATGGCATTTCCATAGCCATTCTGAGATATATTGCCATGCAACTTTCCACCGTTCCGATTATTATGACACACTCCATCATTGTCATATTGCTTTGCATGATCATGTAGTTGACATCGTATTTGTGTCAAAGCCACATTTATAATTCTTTCATACATGTCTCTCTTGATTCATTGCGTATCCCGGTACACCACCGGAGGCATTCACATAGAGTCATATTTTGTCCTAAGTATTGACTTGTAATTCTTGAGTTGTAAATAAATAGAAGTGTGATGATTTCCATCATTAGAGCATTGTCCCATGTGAGGAAAGGATGATGGAGACTATGATTCCCCCACAAGTCGAGATGAGACTCTGGACGAAATACAAAAAAAGAAAAAAATAAAATAAAAAAGAGAGGCCAAAGAAGCCCAAATAAAAAAATGAGAGAAAAAGAGAGAAGGGACAATGTTACTATCCTTTTTACACACTTGTGCTTCAAAATAGCACCATGATCTTCATGATAGAGAGTTTATTATTTTGTCACTTTCATATACTACTGGGAATTTTTCATTTTAGAACTTGGCTTGTATATTCCAATGAAGGGCTTCCTGAAAATGCCCTATGTCTTCGTGAGAAGGCAAGTTGGATGCACACCCACTTAGTTTCTTTTTGATGAGCTTTCATACATTTATAGCTCTAGTGCATCCGTTGCACGGCAATCCCTACTCCTCGTATTGACATCAATTGATGGGCATCTCCATAGCCCGTTGATTAGCCGCGTCAATGTGAGACTTTCTCCCTTTTTGTTTTCTCACATGATCCCTATCATCATACTCTACTCCACCCATAGTGCTATGTCCATGGCTTACGCTCATGTATTGCGTGAGGGTTGAAAAGGCTGAAGCGCGTTAAAAAGTATGAACAAATTCCTTGGTTGAAACCGGGGTTGTGCATGATGGGAGCATTTTGTGTGACAAAAATGAAGCATGGCCAAACTATATGATTTTGTAGGGATAAGCTTTCTTTGGCTATGTTATTTTGATAAGACATAAACTGCTTGGTTAGCATGCTTGAAGTATTACTATTTTTATGTCAATATCAAACTTTTATCTTGAATCTTTTGGATCTGAACATTCATGCCACAATAAAGAGAATTACATTGAAAATTATGTTAGGTAGCATTCCACATCAAAAATTCTGTTTTATCATTTACCTACTCGAGGACGAGTAGGAATTAAGCTTGGGGATGCTTGATACGTCTCCAACGTATCTATAATTTTTTATTGTTCCATGCTATTATATTATCTGTTTTGGATGTTTAATGGGCTTTATTATGCACTTTTATATTATTTTTGGGACTAGCCTACTAACCGGAGGCCCAGTGCAAATTGCTGTTTTTTTGCCTATTTCAGTGTTTCGTAGAAAAGGAATATCAAACAGAGTCGAAACGGAATGAAACCTTCGGGAGAATCGTTTTTGGAACAAACGCAATGCAGGAGACTTGGAGTGGACGTCGAGGAAGCAACAAGGCGGCCACGAGGTAGGAGGGTGCGCCCAGGGGTAGGTGCGCCCCCACCCTCATGGGCCCCTCGTGGCTCCACTGACCTACTTCTTTCGCCTATATATACTCATATACCCCGAAAACAACCATGAGCACCACGAAACACTAGTTCCACCACCGCAACCTTCTATACCCGTGAGATCCCATCTTGGGGCCTTTTCCGGCGCTCCGCCGAAGGGGGAATCGATCACGGAGGGCTTCTACATCAACACCATAGCCTCTCCGATGATGTGTGAGTAGTTTAGCACAGACCTTCGGGTCCATAGTTATTAGCTAGATGGCTTCTTCTCTATCTTTGATTCTCAATACAAAGTTCTCCTTGATCTTCTTGGAGATCTATTCGATGTAATACTTTTGCGGTGTGTTTGTCGAGATCCGATGAATTGTGGGTTTATGATCAAGATTATCTGTGAACAATATTTGATTCTTCTCTGTATTCTTATATGTATGATTTGATATCTTTGCAAGTCTCTTCGAATTATCAGTTTGGTTTGGCCTACTAGATTGATCTTTCTTGCAATAGGAGAAGTGCTTAGCTTTGGGTTCAATCTTGCGGTGTCCTTTCCCAGTGATAGCAAGGCACGTATTGTATTGTTGCCATCGAGGATAAAAAGATGGGGTTTATATCATATTGCTTGAGTTTATCCCTCTACATCATGTCATCTTGCTTAATGCGTTACTCTGTTCTTATGAACTTAATACTCTAGATGCATGCTAGATAGCGGTCGATGTGTGGAGTAATAGTAGTAGATGCAGAATCGTTTCGATCTACTTGTCACGGACGTGATGCCTGTATACATGATCATGCCTAGATATTCTCATAACTATGCGCTTTTTTATCAATTGCTCGACAGTAATTTGTTCACCCACCGTAAGATATGCTATCTTGAGAGAAGCCACTAGTGAAACCTATGGCCCCCGAGTCTCTTTTCCATCATATCATATCTCTTTTATTTACACTGCATCTCGTTTACTATTTTGCAATCTTTACTTTTCAATCTATACAACAAAAGTACCAAAAATATTTATCTTATTATCTCTATCATATCTTACTTTTGCAAGCGGCCGTGAAGGGATTGAAAACCCCTTTATCGCGTTGGTTGCAAGGTTCTTATTTGTTTGTGCAGGTACAAGGCAACTTGCGTGTAACCTCCTACTGGATTGATACCTTGGTTCTCAAAAATTGAGGGAAATACTTACACTACTTTGCTGCATCACCCTTTCCTCGTCAAGGGAAAACCAACGCATGCTCAAGAGGTAGCTGTGTGCGATGTGGTGGCATGAACGACGCTTGGTGAGAGCTCTGGGACGGAGTGGCCGGACGACCATATATAGTGCATTGGCCTGTCAAGAGCTCAAGGACAGAAGACGAAAGAAATTTGGATTCCCCTTCAATCCTAGTCATTTATTACCGAGTAAAATGCATTGGCGATCATCGAACTTATCTCGATAGCTCACTTTGATCATTGTATACGAGATATGGTGGTTATATGGTCACAGGCTCAGTGTATAGCTCTGTATTTGTTTGGTTGACTAGTCAAATAGTCCGCATGCGCCTCATCAACTCGTGTTCTGTATCTATCTATCTATCTATCTATCTATCTATCTATCTATCTATCTGTCTATGTGGGCCTACCTGTCAGTGGAGAAAGAAATAAAAACCAAAATTTATGCGTATGTGAGGAATCAAACCACCGACTCGTCACTGCAACGCACACTCGTCAGCCAAATGAAAATGAAATACTTGGTGTTAAATGCACAAACCGATTTTTTAATATTATACGTGATGCACACATTAGCGCACACCGTCCATAGATGCAAGTAGCATGTACGCCTCCAGACACTCACGCTCACGCTGTCAAACCATGCTAATGCATGCACATTGCCCTCTCAATCAAAGTCCTGCTCATGGCACAATGCAAAAGACGAGCCCGTCACCTGCGCGCCCCGGCGGTCTCGCAAAAAAAGACGTTTGTAGGCAGCCTCCGCAAACACCGAGCATGTATTCACCTGGATCAACACCAATGTCATACTCGTGCTTGGGCGCCGAGCTGCTCGACATTAGCCATGACTCTGCACATGACGCGACGACGTGACTCGGCGCTTGCTCATGTATATCATCCATCACAATGACAATCTATAAAATAGCCTAGCCAGAGAGGGTACTATGGTACCTATATATGTATCGTGAGCGAACGATCATAGTGCCACTGCACACGAGTGTGTGTTTTATCGATTCGTCCATCATTCATAAGTTATGCATTGTTGTGTGGTGTCTAATGGTGGTCGTCGAAGGCTAGCTGGCGACAAGAGCGGTTGCATGGACGCCTGGTTGTCTATACGTGCCGCATACACTTCAAAGGCTCGTCATCCATGAGTTCACATTTTACCACCACGCCAGCGTCTGACCGCCTAGGCCTACCGAAACCCCTTCCATCGCAAGCACGCGCTTCCCGCCTGAAACGATCACCATGGATCCAGAACATCAATGCCGCATTCACGCCCAACACGACCTCTCACTGGTGCCGGCATTGCAGCAGCGCGACGGCCGAGAGAGTGCCACCCGTGTGGCATCTCGATGTAAGCGACTGCCCCGCGTTAATGACACCACGACCATCCATCCGTCCGCTGCCCACATTAGTGACATGCGGCTGCCAATGAACCTACTTCAGCGCCAACCGTCCATCCATCTGTCGCGGCTCATTGCCATTCACCTGCTATATTAACTTCAGCCCCAGCTCCCAGCCATAGCCAAAGACCCACAGTCATTCTCCTCCAGTTCCCTTCCTTCTGTCGGCACCACTCCAACCATGGCCTCCTGGCGCTCCAAAGCTCTCTTGGACTTACAGTCGCAGGAGCAGACAAAGGACGTCGGCAGCTCCGCTCTGGCGCGCTCCAAAGCTCTCTTGGACGTACTGTCGTAGGAGCAGACAAAGGACATCACCGGCTCCACCCCGGCTGCCCTCCGCCGCCACGACCATGAAGTCGGCGCGCGTGCGTGGGTGCAGCCGGCAACGAGGAAGAGTAGTACATGGTAGCTCGCCGCCGCTCTGGTCCCAGGAAGGCCACTGCTCCTCCACTCAGTCGACACCAAGCTTGGTAGGGTAAACATCGGTGGTTGATTAGCCGCTTGATGGTGACGTGGAGGCAGAAATCTTCAAAACCATGTGCTCCGGAGGAGGAGGTTATCAAGGCGGAGCTGGACAAAGCTGAGGTGGATGAGGAGGAGGTAAAGGCAATAGCCGGAGCATCAGTTCTCGAGGCTCATGGCCAGACATGGTGGTCGGGCGCCGGCGATTGTTTAGATTAGGTTTACAGCAGGTTTTAGTACGACTTGTGTGAAATATATAATGAATTTCGTCCAGTTTATAGGAAAAGTTTTCGAAATGTAATGAATTTCATCCGGTTAATTTGAAATTTTCTTTGTTTGCACTGTAGCACGTCGTACCACTCAAACTAGCCCGCCTAACATGCAGGAAAGCCCCGCCCTCATCATTTTGTTCTGGATTCTATCGATCGATCACACGAAAATGTTATGCTTTACAAGCTCAAACGGAAAAGGAGGGACACTTAAAGCACGCCTATCGCGTTTGCGTCACACCCCAAACAGTCCGGCTCACACGCCGCTCACTAGAGGGGACACACATTGTCTTGCATTTTCACTGACATGTGGGACTGCAATTGAATAAACCATCGATAACCAAAATCTAATCGCTCGGCGGGTGTCGGCTAAGAAGAGAGAGATGGGGGAGGAGAAGAGATCGCCCGCCCGCCATGCACAGACTCCAAGAAATATGGTGATAATGTGAGGTGGGCCATGCGGGAGTCTAGACCGCTTCCAAGCCCGCTTCTGACTGCTCTGGCCCACCAAAATCCCCTCCCCCATCTTGCGCGCGCTCCCCCCTTAGACGCCAGCTGTCTGCATTCATAGAAAGTAGGTAGTATAGTATGATACTGGGCTATAAGCCCGCTTATGTGGAGGAGAGAGAGGCATTGACAAAGTCAAGGAGTGGGCTCTGCAAGAGCCCGTCTCTACACGTGCTCCTAGGTATAAAAAACTTATTCTAAAAAAAGAGGTATACAAAAACAATTGTGTCTAAAAAAAGAAGGTAAAAACATCTGAGAGGAAATAGATAGAGATAAAGTGAGAAAAAGTTGTAACCTTATAGCCAACCTTATAGTCAACACTATGGTACACGAGAAAGGAGGGAGTTGTGCCCATGCTAAGTTCACTGGGCTGCCGTGTTTCACACTCCTCTGTCGTAACAGTGGAGACAATAGCTTTCATAAAAAATAAATGATGAATACTCGTTGCTTGTCCTCGAGATCAGAAAGAATAGTTTCATTCGCCGACATGTGGGACGTCGACCATCCTGGTCCACCTGCCATGCAGCAAATTATCCTGGTCCACCCCGGTCGTAGCGCAGGCCCAACCTTTCCCACTGTAAGTTGGTCGGACGAAGGAACCATCATGACTTCGTTGAATTCCGCTTCTTCAAGGAAAGTTACTGTACCTGCAATACCGCTACCACACGCGAAGACTGGACGGCACTGTAGCACGTCATATCACTGAAACCAACTAGGCCAAACTAGTCCGCCTAGGATTTGTACGTCTCTGTACTACTATGATTTTGTGTTCTAGAAAAATATCCTTTGTCAATCTAATGATTAGGAGTAGAAAGAGGGTCTTTCTCTCTCTCTAGATCTCTCTCCATCCCACAACCCCTCTAGCACATGCACACACTCTCCGTAGCCACTTCGAAAGTACGACATCACTACACATTGACTGTAACGCCCCGGATTCGATGCGCCAGGTGTCTGCCAGTTATTCGCCATCGTTGCCATGTCATTTGCTTGCGTGTTGCATTTTATCTTGTCATCATGTGCATTGCATTGCATACGTGTTCGTCTCATGCATCCGAGCATTTTCCCCGTTGTCCGTTTTGCAATCCGGCGCTCCTATGCCCTCCAGCATTCCCCTTTTTGTCTCCTGTTCTGAGTGGGTGTTAAAATTTATCGGAATGGCCCGAGGTTTGCCAAGCGGCCTTGGTATAGCACCGGTAGACCGCCTGTCAAGTTTCGTGCCATTTGGAGTTCGTTTGGTACTCCAACGATTAACCGCGTAGCCCGAAACCCCCCTTCTCTTTGCAGCCCAACACCCCTACAAAGTGGCCCAAAACCCACCAAACTCCCCTCCATGCTCTCGGTCATTCGATCACGATCGTCTGGGCGAAAACCGCTCCTCATTTGGACTCTCCTAGGTCCCAGAATCTATAAATAGCCCCCTCCCCCGAAATTCGCATATCAATTCCCCCCGAAACCCTAGCTTCGTCCTCATCCCGCAGCCGGACACGTCCGGACCCCGCCGGACATGTCCGCCCTCCCATCCACCTCACTCCGGCCACTCAAAGGACGCCACGTCACCCCGCCGCCTCCTGGACCTATCCCGCGCCGCCACGTCGCCTGTCCCGTCGCGCGTCCATCCGCCGTGGCCCGCGGGGCCCGAAGCGGGCTCGCGCGAGCCCGCTCGCCGCCGCCGCCTGGCCCGTCTGCCCGCCCGTGCCCGGCGCCCTGCCCGGCCGCCGCCGGTGCCGCCTCGCCTCGCCGTCGCCGCCGCCGCCGCCCGGGATCGCCGTCGCCGC
>NC_041385.1:274378468-274384967 GCF_002162155.2 Triticum dicoccoides | reverse complement strand
GCCGCCCTCCGCTGGCGACCCCGCCGCCGGGCGCCTCCGCGTGCGCCCGAGCGCCTGGCCCCGTGCCCCGTCGCCCTCAGCCCCAAGTCGCCGCCTCCGCGACGCGCCGGTGCGCCGCCGCCCCGCGCCGTCCGGCCACCGGTCCGGCCCGCCCCTCGCCCTGCTCGCCGGCCTCCGCCTCCCCGCGCCGTCCCACGCCATGATCCGGCCGGATCCGGAGAGATCCGGCCCGGATCCGCCCGTCTCCGCCGTCTCCTCCAACTCCGGCGAGTTTTCCGGCCGCCTCGATGTCCGTGCAAAACTGGAAGTTGACCCCGTTTTGCCCAAGTCCCCGAAGTATTTTGACATTATCATGCCATGTTCATCGCATCATATCTCTGCATCCGTAGCTCCGTTTCGTGCGTGTAATATGTCAAATTGTTCACCTCAATGAGTACTTCATTTCATTCCATTGCATCATGTTCATTTGAGGTCATATTGATGCATGAATCATCGTTGCAAGAGTGCTTCATGTTGTCTGCTGTCTGTTAACAGAACATGCACTTTTGTCATTTTTGCCATGATTGATGTGTGCATCCTATGAGGTTGATGTCTACATGTGTTCTGAACTATGCCATGTCTTCTTTACAGAGGTGCTTACCATGTATTTTTGTGGTCAATGTGGTGACTAGCACAAGCATGCAAACTAGGCTTCGTGATATTGCTGATTTTAGTCCCTGTTCTGCTGTTATTGTGATGCCATGTAAACATGATGCTACAGAGAGATCCATGCATATTTTGAGATACTTCAGTAAGGGTGTTTTGAACCTATGGTTATGCTCTATCCATCCCTGCCCTTGGTTGCAATTATGGAGTAGTCTAGCATATCATTTTCGTGCTCTACTTTTGCTACAAAATGTTTCCTGGCAGATTGTTTACATGTTATTCAATTTTGCCAAGGTTGTTGTAGTTGATCCTTGCATATGCTATGAACTTGTTCTTGCCTTGGTTTGTTTCATAAACATGTCTTCTTGCTGATGCTATGCTTATCTTGTCATGCCATGACTTGTGGTGAGTGAATCGAGCTTGTTAAGTAGGGTACTTGCTGTTGCGGTTTTGCTAGGCTGAATCTGTTATTTCGTGATGCTATGTAAACCTGCTGCTACTAGTCATTCTATGCATAATCTGGAGATGTTCACTAAATATGTTTTGTTCTACATGTCTTGCTCTATCCATCCATGCCCCTGGTTGCATTTATATCCTGCTGTAGCTTGTTGTTTTTATGCTCCAAAGTTGCTAAATAATGTTGCTGTCAGCCTGTTAACATTAAGTTCAGTTGTTGCCATGATTGTTGTTAGTGATCCATGCACCTTATGGACTTGCTCTTGCCATGCTTAGCTTCACAAAAATGCCTTCTTACTGTTTGTTTCCTTGCCATGCCATGTATTGCTCTGTGGTGAGTGGTACAAGCTCATCTACATGCCTACTTATCGTTGTTCCTGCCATGTTTAAATCTGTAATATAACTTGCCATGTTTACATGGGTGCCATCGTATTTTCTGATCCTTTTTGTCTCATGGTCAGTAAGGGACTTTTGTTCTATGCAATTAGTAGGTTCATGCCATGCCTTTGTTTGCCATGATAAGTTCCTGTAACATGTTATTTGATAGCTCTAAACATTGCAACCTGATGTTAATTTCTGCAAAGTCTGAAACTCATATTATTTGCAATCTGGCCATGTGTGTTCGAGCATGTTCTAGTAGTTTCCGGAGATAGCTCAGTGTTCATGTTTTGTAATGCTTTACCTGTACATCATGCCCATGTATTTTGTTTTCATGTTGCGATGCTGTAGCTTATTGTTTTTATGCTTGCAATATGCCTAGTTGCTGTTTTGGACAAATTGTTGCTATAACTTGTATAGTGTGTGTGTGTTGAACCGTTGCTCCGTTTTGAGTGTGCTCTATATGAAACTTGATTAGAACTGCATGTAGCTTCATATTATCATGTTGCATCCTTGTTTTGGTGTGCTTGCTTGATGTTTGGGTGCATTTTGCATCAATGCCATGTTTAACTGGTGTTGCTCATATCTTCTAGGCCGTAGCTCCGAACTAAGTGAACTTTATATGTAACTTGACTAGAATCTCGTGTAGATCATCTTGGTGCATCTTAACTTGCTGTTTAACAACTTGAACATAAGGTTTATCCAGATCTGGATCAACTTCGAAATTTGCATATGAGGACTTACCGGAATTGTTATATGTTGTTCCCGGCCTCATTTAAACTTGCTTTGATGTGTTGCTCTTCTTTGCATCATCCCTTGCCATGAGTAGCTTCATGTAGCTTTGTCATGCATCATGCTTGGTTGTGCATCATGTCTTGTTCATGTGTGGTGTGTTCACCATGTTGTGTGCTTCTTTTCGATAGTTCCTGTTTCGTTGCGATCGTGAGGATTCGTTCGTCTATGCTTGGTTCGGCTTCATTCATTCGTATTCTTCATGGACTCGTTCTTCTTCCTTGCGGGATTTCAGGCAAGATGACCGCTACCCTGGATCTCACTACTATCATTGCTATGCTAGTTGCTTCATTCTATCACTATGCTGCGTTACCTATCTTTTGCTCATCAAGCCTCCCATATTGCCATGAACCTCTAACCTTTGACACCTTTCCTATGCAAACCGTTGCTTGGCTATGTTAGCGCTTTGCTCAGCCCCTCTTATAGCGTTGCTAGTTGCAGGTGAAGTTGAAGATTTCTCCATGGTGGACAGAATTTTGGTTGGGATATCACAATATCTGTTATATTATTAATGCATCTATATACTTGGTAAAGGGTGGAAGACTCGGCCAACCCGAGGGTCATCTTTATTTTAGCCCCCTTGGGCCAGTGCTTGTCTAAGTGTTGGTCCGAATCGAGTAGACTGCGGGGCCCCCTCGGGGAAACTCGAGGTCTGGTTTTACTCGTAGGATGTCTCATCCGGTGTTGCCCTGAGAACGAGATATGTGCAGCTCCTATCGGGATTTGTCGGCGCATCGGGCGGCTTTGCTGGTCTTGTTTTACCATTGTCGAAATGTCTCGTAAACCGGGATTCCGAGACTGATCGGGTCTTCCTGGGAGAAGGTATATCCTTCGTTGATCGCGAGAGCTTATCATGGGCTAAGTTGGGACACCCCTGCAGGGTATAATCTTTCGAAAGCCGTGCCTACGATTATAGGCAGATGGGAATTTGTTAATGTCCGGTTGTAGATAACTTGACACCTGATCCGAATTAAAACGTGTCAACCGCGTGTGTAGCCGTGATGGTCTCTTTTTGGCGGAGTCCGGGAAGTGAACACGGTTTCTGGGTTATGTTTGACGTAAGTAGGAGTTCAGGATCACTTCTTGATCATTGCTAGCTTCACGACCGTTCCTTTTGCTCTCTTCTCGCTCTTATTTGCGTATGTTAGCCACCATATATGCTTAGTCGCTGCTGCAGCCTCACCACTTTACCCCTTCCTTTCCCTTTAAGTTTTGCTAGTCTTGATACCCATGGTAATGGGATTGCTGAGTCCTCGTGGCTCGCAGATTACTACAACAACAGTTGCAGGTACAAGTTACGCGATGTTCATGACGCGACAGCGATGTTTGCTTGTATTGGAGTTATTCTTCTGCTTCTTCTTCGATCAGGGGATAGGTTCCTGGTTGGTAGGATGGGCTAGCAGGGTGTATGTCGTTTGAGTTTCTGTTTGTGTTTCATCCGTAGTCGGATGATGCTCTTATGTATTGTGATATTGTATTCGTGTGGCATTGTATGCCTCTTGTATGTATCCCCATCTTTTATGTAATGTTGATGTAATGATATCCACCTTGCAAAAGCGTTTCAATATGCGGGTCTATCCTTGGTGGGACCTTTGAGTTCCTTTTGGATAGGGTCGCATATTGGGCGTGACAAGTTGGTATCAGAGCCAGGTTCGACCGACCTTAGGAGCCCCCCTTGATTGATCGTGTAGTTTGGCCGTTGTTGAGTCTAGAAGAAAACTATTTTCGGAGTCTAGTTATATCGGAGAGTAGGAATTCTTTTTACTCCTCAGCCCCTTCGTCGCTCTGGTCAGGAATCTTGACGTAGGTATTTTGAATTACTCCTCTTCCCCCTTCAAATTTTCTTTAGGATCACGAAGTGGGTTTTCCGATCGTTGTTCTTCAGCTCTTTTCATCCGGTGCATTTCTCGTCAAGTCGACTCGAGCCTCTTCATCTTTGAGTTCAATCCTCAGTTGTTTTATTTTCCCACCCGCCCACCCCTCTTCTTCTCGGAACCGGAGTCCGTAATCGAGTATCCATCCTACTCGTGTGAAGCCTTTGCTTTCTTTCAACCGGTGTTTTCTCTTCAAGTTATTCATCGGTTCCCCTTCCAAGTTGCCTTTGTTTTCCCGCCCTCCCACCCCTTTTTCTTCCCGGAGTCTGACTCTCTCTCGACCATCTATCTCAGTCGTGTGGAGCCTCTTTAGTCTTTCTAAATTAATTCAACCGGTGAATTCTCGTCTTATTCGTCATTCTTCATCCCTTTTTTTCCCGGTGGACCCAATTCAAGTATTCGGTGTTGATCATATTCTTTCCCTCGGATCAAGTGTTCTCCTTGCTCGTTCGCCTCTCGCCAGTTTATCCTTCTGGAGTGTTCAAGACATCTCAGGAGATTTGTTTGTGTCTGAGTTAATTCGAGGTTGTCACCTCATTCAAATATTTCAATTGTTCCGGTGCATCATCTATCTTTTCAAGAATCCTTTTCAATGGTGTTATCTCTTCAGTGGGACCTAACCCACATGTATTTTCCCAGGATCTTACCTGACTCTTCTAATTCCCCCGGAGTGATTTTCAATTCTTTTCAAGTGTGACGTAAGAATGAATTTCATCAGTCAGATGCTTTTCCAAGATCGATTTCAAATCATTTTCCTTTGTTGCCTCAACCTCTTCGCTTTTCGTTTTCCCGGAGTATCTTAGTAATTTCGGTGGTGTTTCTCGTCGATCGCAGAAGAGTTTTCCTTTAAATCTTGTCCGTTCTCTCGAAGATTCGCGGTTCTAGCTTCTTGTTATCCTATCGAATTATTCGATTTGTCAGATATTCCTTTTCTTACCCATCCGGAGTATGTCAGTAGTTCTTTTCCCATTTCTTTTCACCGGAGGCCATCGTTCCAGAAGAATTCTTCGTCCTTAGATTTCAGCTACCGTTATCTAATTATCCCGGTGCTTCATTCAAGCGTTCTTTAATCAGCTCATGATCTCTTTGTTCTTTTGCATCTAAATCCCCCTCAAACATATTGTTTCTTCCCGGTGATTCATTCTCTTTCATCAGTCATTTTCCAATTCTTACGGCGGTTCATTCAAGATTATTTTTCTTTGATTATCATATTAATTCATTCGTTCTTTCCAATCCTACCAGTGGTTCATGAAGACCTTCTCAAGTTTGCGATATGTCACTTCTCAATCCTTTTTCAAGAAGAATAAGTAGTATGCAAAATCCATTACTTGTCATCAATTTTAATTTGATGAAGGATAAGTATACAATAAATCTTATTCTTATTTCATCCAAGTGAGTAATCCTTTCCTTCGGAGTTTGTTCTTGATGAATAAATTCTAGTTCCAAGTGTTTTCATCTTTTCTTTTCCGGAGTTCAAATTTCCTCAGCCATTTCGTCGGAACCTCTATCTAAATCATCGCAAGGCTCATCTTATTCTTTCATCCTTCATTCTATCTCATCATCCTTTGTAACGCCCCGGATTCGATGCGCCAGGTGTCTGCCAGTTATTCACCGTCGTTGCCATGTCATTTGCTTGCGTGTTGCATTTTATCTTGTCATCATGTGCATTGCATTGCATACGTGTTCGTCTCATGCATCCGAGCATTTTCCCCGTTGTCCGTTTTGCAATCCGGCGCTCCTATGCCCCTTGCCGTTCCCCTTTTTGTCTCCTGTTGTGAGTGGGTGTTAAACTTTCTCGGAATGTCCCGAGGTTTGCCAAGCGGCCTTGGTATAGCACCGGTAGACCGCCTGTCAAGTTTCCTGCCATTTGGAGTTCGTTTGGTACTCCAACGATTAACCGCATAGCCCGAAACCCCCCTTCTCTTTGCAGCCCAACACCCCTCCAAAGTGGCCCAAAACCCATCAAACTCCTCTCCATGCTCTTGGTCGTTCGATCACGATCGTGTGGGCGAAAACCGCTCCTCATTTGGACTCTCCTAGCTCCCAGAATCTATAAATAGCCCCCTCCCCCGAAATTCGCGGATCAATTCCCCCCGAAACCCTAGCTTCGTCCTCATCCCGCAGCCGGACACGTTCGGACCCCGCCGGACATGTCCGCCCTCCCATCCACCTCACTCTGGCCACTGAGAGGACGCCAGGTCACCCCGCCGCCTCCTGGACCTATCCCGCGCCGCCACGTCGCCTGTCCCGTCGCGCCTCCCTCCGCCGCGGCCCACGGGGCCCGAAGTGGGCCCGCGCGAGCCCGCGCCGCTGCTGCCTGGCCCGTCTGCCCGCCCGTGCCCGGCACCCTGCCC
>NC_041385.1:274366896-274377765 GCF_002162155.2 Triticum dicoccoides | reverse complement strand
TCGCCGGACCCGCCGCCGCCGCCCGGGATTGCCGTCGCCGCCCTCCGCCGCCTCCGCCAGCGACCCTGCCGTCGGGCGCCTCCGTGCGCGCCCGAGCGCCTGGCCCCGCGCCCCGTCGCCCTCAGCCCCTGGTCGCCACCTCCGCGATGCGCCGGTGCGCCGCCGCCCCGCGCCGTCTGGCCACCGGTCCGGCCCGCCCCTCGCCCTGCTCGCCGGCCTCCGCCTCCCCGCGCCGTCCCACGCCGGGATCCGGCCGGATCCGGCGAGATCCGGCCCGGATCCGCCCGTCTCCGCCGTCTCCTCCAACTCCGGCGAGTTTTCCGACCGCCTCGAAGTCCGTGCAAAACTGGAGATTGACCCCGTTTTGCCTAAGTCCTCGAAGTATTTTGACATTATCATGCCATGTTCATCGCATCATATCTCTGCATCCGTAACTCCGTTTCATGCGTGTAATATGTTGAATTGTTCGTCTCAACGAGTACTTCAGTTCATTCCCTTGCATCATGTTCATTTGAGGACATCTTGATGCCTGAATCATCGTTGCAAGAGTGCTTCATGATGTTGTGTGCTGTCTGTTAACAGAACATGCACTTTTGTCATTTTTGCCATGATTGATGTGTGCATCCTATGAGGTTGATGTCTACATGTGTTTTGAACTATGCCATGTCTTCTTTACATAGGTGCTTACCATGTATTTTTGTGATCAATGTGGTGACTAGAACAAGCATGCAAACTAGGCTTCGTGATATTGCTGATTTCAGTCCCTGTTCTGCTGTTATTATGATGCCATGTAAACATGATGCTACAGAGAGATCCATGCATATTTTGAGGTACTTCAGTAATGGTGTTTTGAACATATGGTTATGCTCTATCCATCCCTGCCCTTGGTTGCATTTATGGAGTAGTCTAGCATGTCATTTTCGTGCTCTACTTTTGCTACAAAATGTTTCCTGGCAGATTGTTTACATGTTATTCAATTTTGCCAAGGTTGTTGTAGTTGATCCTTGCATGCTATGAACTTGTTCTTGCCTTGGTTTGTTTCATAAACATGTCTTCTTGCTGATTCTATGATTATATTCTCATGCAATGACTTGTGGTGAGTGAATCGAGCTTGTTAAGTAGGGTACTTGCTGTTGCTGTTTTGCTAGGCTGAATCTGTTATTTCGTGATGCTATGTAAACCTGCTGCTACTAGTCATTCTATGCATAATCTGGAGATGTTCACTAAATATGTTTTGTTCTACATTTCATGCTCTATCCATCCATGCCCCTGGTTGCATTTATAGCCTACTATAGCTTGTTGTTTTCATGCTCCAAAGTTGCTAAATAATGTTGCTGTCAGCCTGTTAACATTAAGTTCAGTTGTTGCCATGATTGTTGTTAGTGATCCATGCACCTTATGGACTTGCTCTTGCCATGCTTAGCTTCAAAAACATGCCTTCTTACTGTTGGTTGCCTTGCCATGCCATGTATTGCTCTGTGGTGAGTGGTACAAGCTCATCTACATGCCTACTTATCGTTGTTCCTGCCATGTTTAAATCTGTAATATAACTTGCCATGTTTACATGGGTGCCATCGTATTTTCTGTTCCTTTTTGGCTCATGGTCAGTAAGAGACTTTTGTTCTATGCAATTAGTAGGTTCATGCCATGTCTTTGTTTTCCATGATAAGTTCCTGTAACCTGTTGTTTTATAGCTCTAAACATTGCAACCTGATGTTAATTTCTGCAAAGTCTATAACTCATATTATTTGCAATTTGGCCATGTGTGTTTGAGCATGTTCTAGTAGTTTCCGGAGATAGCTCAGTGTTCATGTTTTGTAATGCTTTACCTGTACATCATGCCCATGTCTTTTGTTTTCATGTTGAGATGCTGTAGCTTATTGTTTTTATGCTTGCAATATGCCTAGTTGCTGTTTTGGACAGATTGTTGCTATAACTTGTATAGTGTGTGTGTGTTGAACCGTTGCTCCATTTTGAGTGTGCTCTATATCAAACTTGATTAGAACTGCATGTAGCTTCATATTATCATGTTGCATCCTTGTTTTGGTGTGTTTGCTTGATGCTTGGGTGCATTTTGCATCAATGCCATGTTTAACTGGTGTTGCTCATATCTTCTAGGCCGTAGCTCCGAACTTAGTGAACTTTATATGTAACTTGACAAGAATCTCGTGTAGATCATCTTGGTGCATCTTGCTGTTTAATAACTTGAACATAAGGTTTATCCAGATCTGGACCAACTTCGAAATTTGCATATGAGGACTTACCGGAATTGTTATATGTTGTTCCCGGCCTCATTTAAACTTGCTTTGATGTGTTGCTCTTCTTTGCATCATCCCTTGCCATGAGTAGCTTCATGTAGCTTTGTCATGCATCATGCTTGGTTGTGCATCATGTCTTGTTCATGTGTGGTGTGTTCACCATGTTGTGTGCTTCTTTTCGATAGTTTCTGTTTCGTTGCGATCATGAGGATTCGTTCGTCTACGCTTGGTCCGGCTTCATTCGTTCGTCTTCTTCATGGACTTGTTCTTCTTCCTTGCGGGATTTCAGGAAAGATGACCGCTACCCTGGATCTCACTACTATCATTGCTATGCTAGTTGCTTCGTTCTATCGCTATGCTGCGTTACCTATCTTTTGCTCATCAAGCCTCCCATATTGCCATGAACCTCTAACCTTTGACACCATTCCTATGCAGACCGTTGCTTGGCTATGTTACCGCTTTGCTCAGCCCCTCTTATAGCGTTGCTAGTTGCAGGTGAAGTTGAAGATTTCTCCATGGTGGACAGAATTTTGGTTGGGATATCACAATATCTCTTGTATTATTAATGCATCTATATACTTGGTAAAGGGTGGAAGACTCGGCCTTATGCCTGGTGTTTTGTTCCACTCTTGTCGCCCTAGTTTCCGTCATACCGGTGTTATGTTCCCGGATTTTGCGTTCCTTACGCGGTTGGGTGATTTATGGGACCCCCTTGACAGTTCGCTTTGAATAAAACTCCTCCAGCAAGGCCCAACCTTGGTTTTACCATTTGCCTCACCACCACCTATACCTTTCCCTTGGGTCGGCCAACCCGAGGGTCATCTTTATTTTAGCCCCCCGGGCCAGTGCTTGTCTAAGTGTTGGTCTGAACCGAGTAGACTGCGGGGCCCCCTCGGGGAAACTCGAGGTCTGGTTTTACTCGTAGGATGTCTCATCCGGTGTTGCCCTGAGAACGAGATATGTGTAGCTCCTATCGGGATTTGTCGGCGCATCGGGCGGCTTTGCTGGTCTTGTTTTACCATTGTCGAAATGTCTCGTAAACCGGGATTCCGAGACTGATCGGGTCTTCCTGGGAGAAGGTATATCCTTCGTTGATCGCGAGAGCTTATCATGGGCTAAGTTGGGACACCCCTGCAGGGTATAATCTTTCGAAAGCCGTGCCTGTGGTTATAGGTAGATGGGAATTTGTTAATGTCCGGTTGTAGATAACTTGACACCTGATCCGAATTAAAACGCATCAATCGCATGTGTAGCCGTGATGGTCTCTTTTCGGCGGAGTCCGGGAAGTGAACACGGTTTCTGGGTTATGTTTGACGTAAGTAGGAGTTCAGGATCACTTCTTGATCATTGCTAGCTTCACGACCGTTCCTTTTGCTCTCTTCTCGCTCTTATTTGCGTATGTTAGCCACCATATATGCTTAGTCGCTGCTGCAGCCTCACCACTTTACCCCTTCCTTTCCCTTTAAGTTTTGCTAGTCTTCATACCCATGGTAATGGGATTGCTGAGTCCTCGTGGCTCACAGATTACTACAACAACAGTTGCAGGTACAGGTTACGCGATGTTCATGATGCGAGAGCGATGTTTGCTTGTATTGGAGTTCTTCTTCTGCTTCTTCTTCGATCAGGGGATAGGTTCCTGGTCGGCAGCCTGGGCTAGCAGGGTGGATGTCATTTGAGTTTCTGTTTGTGTTTCATCTGTAGTCGGATGATGCTCTTATGTATTGTGATATTGTATTCGTGTGGCGTTGTATGCCTCTTGTATGTATCCCCATCTTTTATGTAATGTTGATGTAATGATATCCACCTTGCAAAAGCGTTTCAATATGCGGGTCTATCCTTGGTGGGACCTTCGAGTTCCTTTTGGATAGGGTCGCATATTGGGCGTGACATTGACGCTTCCAACAAAAAATTACACATTCATGCATGTTACAAGTACGTGCCAATTTTGCTGGCTATTAACGTGAGGCCTCCTTTGGTTTAGAGGAATCTTGTAGGAATTTCATAGGATAGGATTTCTATAGGAAAAATTTATGTAGAGCCTTTTGGTTTATAGGAATGGAATCATATTCCTATGGAGGAATTATTCCTATCCTCCACATTTCATAGGAAAATAAACATTAGCCTAGACTCAATGGAAAAAAAATCCTATGATGTGAATCAAAGGGCATCTCCTTTCCTATTCCTACTCATAGGATTTAAGATACATGTCATCTCATTTCCTATGACTTTCCTATTGCTAAGATTTTCCTACCCTATGAACTAAATGAGGCCTGAATGTATACGTGAACCAACTCTTTGAGCTTGATGTGAATTAATGTATAATTGTGTACTATTGTTTGATCAATCTCTAAGCCCACAATTTTTGGAGCTTGGGATATTGGCCGATCGATGACGGATCAGACCTATAAGTGTACCACGAGCTCATCAGCCCCAACATTTCTCATCGGTGAGTGTTTTCCAAGTACTATAGCTCGCACAGTAGCTAGCCTACCAACACCAAGAATCATCAAAATAGCCTGATATGATAAATAGTTCAAACTTACATCTAACTATGCCATCTATTATATCAAAAGCTGGTGAGGATACATCTGTTTCCATAACTCCGAGAGGGTTCAGATAATTCACTAACAAACAAAAGTAGCAAGTACCACCCACACAAGACAGTGCACTAACCCTAAGATGGTTTGATAACATGCATCGTTCTGGTAATTAAACACAATGCAAACTACCTTGAAGGATTGGCGTGACCAACTATTTCTTGTCATCGATCTCTTGGGCAATGACCACAGCACAAACAACGGCATGGGAATCGATCTCTAGAGCGATGTCCACAGGACGGACAACGGCGTCGGAATCGATCTCCGGGGCGATGTCCACAGGACGGACCGCGACATCGAATCGACCTGCGGGACGATGTCCACAGGACGGACAACGGCGTCGGAATCGATCTCCGGGGCGATGTCCACAGGGCGGACCGCGACATCGAAAACAATCTCTGGGGCGTTGTCCATGGGATGGATCGTGACATCGGAATCATTAAGGACGTCCACCGGCACCTGCAGAACCCTAACACATTAGCAAGCCCATTGCAAATAATCAAAAACCACAACTATGGTAAGCCATTTTTTACCTTGTGCAGCTCACTGGGGGACCCATCCCTCCTGGGGCCATCGTCTTGCTAGAGAAATATTGCTTCTCAACGGCGACTATCTCCTCAAACTTGGCCTTGAGCCTCTCATAGGTGGCCATTAGTGTTTCTGGTGTAGGAACGGTGGGGCCCTTGCTGTTCTTCTAGCTTTATTTGAGGACTTCGTCCGCCAACACTGTCAACTCTTTGGCCAGTGCTTGTTTCTTGGAGTTCTTCGTCTCCATGGGTTGGCCCGCTGACATGGCCAACTCGTTGGTCGGTGCTCGCTTCCTGGAGATCTCTGCCTCGAGTGGGTTGTCCGCCGGCAACTCTTTGCCTAGTGCTCCAGGATCCATCAATAAACTGACAAACAAAAAGCAATGAAAGGAAACCACAATCGCAATGAAAACGGGAAAATAATAGACTGTGAGAATCGGTAGGTGCTTGGCCAAAAGAAGATTCTTGGAATGAAAATATAGTAGCATCACTGATTCGCCTACCTTTCCTTCGTCGGTACAGAAGAAAAATGGCAGAAGTGAGTAGCCAGGAGTGTGGTATTCTTTAAGGGGAGAAAGGCGCTTCAACGAGCGTTCCAGTGAAATGATGGTTACTTCGTCTAGTCCAACTTCGAGGCCACTTTACCACTGCTGGTAAAGGTGTGGGTTTTGTGATATGACGGGTCATGACGGCCACACCGGGGTGACCGGTGAGTCTCGACTATAGCACCTCGCTATGATTTAGTGGATGGCATGCGGGATCTGACAGGTTTGGTGGCTGACTTGTGGGCCTACTAAGCTGACGCGTATGCAGGACTTTGTCAACTTAATCAACAAATGATTCTAGCAGTTGGACTGTTGGATTTTAATCCAAAACCATTCTACTTCTTCAGCCTCTGTTCTTGCTCCTGTCTCCCGTGGGCGGCAATGCTGCCGCGCACCCGAACTAGTCAAGTTTCCCACTCCTCTCCATCTGCGACTCCACCACCGCGTCTTCCGCATCTCCGAGTTGTTCCAGTCTAGGGCCTCGCCATCGTCCCCCGGCCTTGGTGCGCTCGACACGGTGTGGTCAACGTGCTCAACAAACGATAGTCATTGGAAGATACTATACATGAGATGCTGACAGTGGGGACTCACCATGCCCATGGACGCATGCATGCAACTGCATCCTTTTTATCCTGAAAAATAATCTTCTCTCCCCCTGACAGCTGGGACCCACCAGCTACATCTTTGCATGCAAGGAAGTACGTCCTTACTACGGGCAAAAAAATGATTCCCCCCTGACAACTGGGACCCAACAGCTATATCTTCGCACGCAAGGAGCCAAGTGACTGGGTCAGAATGCGTCCTGTTCATCGGGAGGCAACATACTAGGTCAAAATACATCGTGTGTTCATCGGGAGCCAACCGGCTTTGACAGAACATCCGGATGCAAGGCCTGGCGTACCGCAGAACAGAGGAAATGACCTTCTGTTCAACCGCCTACGGTCGAAATGGGATCCTGTTCACCGGGAGGGGTGTGGCGTACCGCAAAACGGAGGAAATGGACTTCTCTTCAACCTTCTACGATCGAAACGGGGTCCTGTTGATCGGGAGGGGTGTGGCGTACCGCAAAACGGAGGAAAAAAACTTCTCTTCGACCTCCTATGGTCGAAACGGGGGTCCTGTTCAACGGGAGGGGTGTGGTGTACCGCAAAACGAGACTCCACGGGGCTACTATTCATCCACCATCGACTTCCTCCAGCCTCCACCTGCTATTGTTCATCCACCATCGACTTCCTCCAGCCTCCACCGGCAAATGTTCATCCAGCCCCCCATGGGGTTCTGTTCGTCCAGCCTCCAACGGCTACTGTTCAACCAGCCCTCCACGGGGTCCTGTTCAACCAGCCCCTACACGGGGTCTTGTTCAACCTGCCCTCCACCGGCTCCCTCCACCGGCTACTGTTCATCCACCCCCACCTCCTCGATCAGGGTCCTGTTCATCCAGCGGCAACGACCTCTACTACCACGGGATCCTGTTCATCTAACCCCCACCAGGAACTGTTCATCCAACCCCAACCACGTATGTCTCGACTCGTTCAACCAACCCCCACGTTCACTATTCATCAAGAGGCAGCAGGTTCGATCGGCTTCAGTTAGCAACAGTAGCGAAGGAATCACTTGGGTTCAGTTAACAACAAGGGATCGATCGGGGTTCAGTAACATAGCTAGTGCAATTGCTCGGGTTCGGTTAGAGCCAACGCCTCACTTAGGTTCAGTTAGAGCGCAACACCTCGCACCCATGCACGTACGTGTATGAGAGAAATGCACAAACCTCCGTTCATCGCTCGGCCCCGACCACCGACCGTAACCAGGAAGTCCCCAAATTTTTCCTCACCCTCGCTTCTACCATTTTTTTCATCATGGACGGCCCAAAGAATGTCATGCAGGTGCGTCTCCGGCCCGCCCAGGACAAAAACCCCATTTTCTGTCATGATTTTTTGTCATAGAAGTAGGAGCCCACCACATCTATGATGATACAGGGTTTTGTCATAATTATCATCATAGAAGTGTCATAAGTATGACATAATTTTTTTTGTTCAGCCCAAAATGTCATGGATGTGTCTTTTTTTTGTAGTGAGCACAAGTGAAGCCAGATAAAGTGGATGGGTCCGCAGAAGGATCCTTAGCAGCAACCTAGGTAGTTTTGGGGTACTGCTCAGGCGTCCAGTAAGAACCATCAACGTTCATTTTCCTCTCGAACCCAACAGCCTCTTTCCTAGGGTTTCAGTTCAGAATATTTTTCTTGAGGACACCGCATAGAGTCTGATGCCCTTTGAGGCTTTTGTACATGCCTGTTTCAAGTAATGTCTTCAACCTAGCACTCTCATCAGCAATAGTAGTGGCATCCTCAGTAGAGGGGTTAGTTGCCACATCATCAATTGAAGATATTGCAACATCAGAGGCAGTAGAACATCCAGCAACATCGACATCATTGTCACGCTCAAGACATTTTAAACATGGTGGAACAAATTCTTCCTGAGCGGAACTGATCTGTTGAGCGAGTAGTGAATCATTCTCTTTTTGAAGATCTTCATGAGACGCTATCAGTTTCTCAAGGTCTTGCTTCCTTTGAAGATAATCGTAGGAAAGCTTCTCACGAGAGGCTGGTAGAGTTTCATGACGACTCTCAAGTTCTTCATACTTACTGCGAAGACTTTTGATGTCTTTGATTAAGGACTGAGATCGATTCATTTCCGCGTCCAACAGGTCATCGCTTTTGTCTAGCAGCTTTTGAATATGTTCCATAGCAGTTTATTGCTCAGTTGCAATTTTAGCAAGTGTCTTATAGCCAGGTTTGGATTCACATTTAGAGTCATCTTCGCTAGAAGTCTGAAAGTAAGTATCACATGAGTTTACCTTGGCACCTCGTGCCATGAAGCAGTAGGTTGGAGCAGAGTCATCCTCATCAATGGCTTCAGCTTCGGCGACGTGACCATTGTCCTCAGTGTTGAAGATGGACTTGGCAACAAACGCAAACGCAAGAACTAGGCTTGCCACGCCTGAATCAGAGTCCTCTTCAGACTCCACCTCCGCCTCCTCGTAAGTAGACTCCTCCTCTGAATCCATCTCATTGTCAATAAATGACAAGGCCTACCAAATGAGCTCTTCTTCCGAGATGAAGACTTTGATAAATACTTTGATGAAGGCTTTGACAAATACTTTGATGAAGGCTTTGAAGAAGACGACTTTGAAGATTTCTTCATCTTCTTGTCATCAGAATCACATTCTTTGCTCTTCTTCTTCTTCTTTGATTCCTTGTCCCATTGCGGACACTCCGAAATGTAGTGGCCTGTCTTCTTGCATTTGTGGCATGTTCTCTTCTTGTAGTCATGAGATGAAGCCTCATCATTTCTTGAGCTGGATCTTGAAGACTTTCCGAAGCGGTTCTTCTTGGAGAACTTCTGAAACTTTCTCACAAGCATTGCAAGATCTTTGCCAATTTCTTCAGGATCACCAAAATTGCAGTCAGATTCCTCTTTAGATGAGGAAACATCCTTTGCCTTCAAGGCACGGGATCGGCCATAGTTGGGGCCATAGGTATAACGCTTCTCAGATAGATGGAACTCATGATTGTTGAGCCTCTCAAGTATATTAGACGGATTGAGATCTTCGAAATCAGGACGTTCTTGTGTCATTAGGGCTAAGGTGAAAAATGAGTTGTCAAGTGATCTCAGGAGCTTCATCACGATCTCATGCTTGGTGATATCAGCGGCGCCAAGAGCACGAAGCTCATTGGTGATATCAGTAAGGTGATCGAACGTGAACTGTCATTCTCATTGTCATTCCTCTTGAAGCGGTTGAAGAGATTGCAAAGAACATCAATCCTTTAGTCTCTCTGAGTTGAGACTCCCTCGTTGACCTTGGACAGCCAGTCCCAGACTAGCTTCACAGTTTCTAGTGCACTCACACGGCCATACTGCCCTTTGGTCAGATGACCACAGATGATGTTCTTGGCGGTTGAGTCCAGTTGCACGAACCTCTTGACATCAGCAGTGGGGACACCTTCACCGACTTTGGGAACACCTGTCTTGACGACATACCAGAGGTCGACATCAATGGCTTCAAGATGCATGCACATCTTATTCTTCAAGTAGGGGTAATCAGTGCCATCAAAGACGGGGCACGTAGCGGAGACCTTGATTATCCCTGCAGTCGACATAGCTAAAACTCTAGGTGGTTAAACCGAATCACACAGAACAAGGGAGTACCTTGCTCTGATACCAATTGGAAGTGCTAGTTGTTGACTAGAGGGGGGGGGGTGAATAGGCGATTTTTATGAAAGTCTTCAAAACACGAGGGCTTTGAAGACAAACAGGCAATACTGAACCTATGTGATATGCAGTGGAATGTAAACTACACTAGGCAAGCAATAGTCAAGCAAGTAGTACAGAGAAAGCACGAAGATTATCAGCAGCTAGGTAGACAGGATCAAAACAGAAGATAGTATGAAGCCAAACAGATATAAGTCTTCACACAGTGACACTAAAAAAAAAAGACACATCCATGACATTTTGGGCCGAACGAATTTTGTTCTGTCATACTTATGACACTTCTATGATGATAATTGTGACAAAACCCGATATCATCACAGATGTGGTGGGCTCCTACTTCTATGACAAAAAATCATGGCAGAAAATGGGCTTTTCATCCTGGGCGGGCCGGAGACGCAGCTGCATGACATTCTTTGGGCCATCCATGACGGAAAAACCGTGGTAGAAGTGAGGGCGAGGAAAATTTCGGGGAGTTCCTGGTTACGGTGGGTGGTCGAGGGCCGAGCGATGTGTGTTTCTCTTGTACACGTACGCGTGTGTGTGCGAGGCATTGGGCTCTAACTGAACCCGAGCGGTTGCACTAGCTATGTTACTGAACCCGAGTGATTCCTTCGCTACTGCTGCTAACTGAAGCCGATCGATGCTGCCTCTGGATGAACAGTGAGCATTTGCTG
>NC_041385.1:274349734-274366702 GCF_002162155.2 Triticum dicoccoides | reverse complement strand
AGTTCCCGGTGGGGGTGGATGAACAGGACCCCGTGGTGTTGCCTTTGGATGAACAGGACCCCGATTGATTGAGCTAGTTGGGGCTGGATGAATAGGACCCCGTCGAGGGCTGGATGAATTGGACGACCCCGTGGAGGGGTGGATGAACAGTAGACGGTGGAGGGGTGGATGAACAGTAACCCGTGGAGGGGTGGTTGAACAGGAGCCCGTGGAGAGGGCTGGTTGAACAGTAGCCGGTGGAGTAGCGCACGGTGGAGGCTGAATGAACAGGAGCCCGTGGAGAGGGCTGGTTGAACAGTAGCCGGTGGAGTAGCGCACGGTGGAGGCTGGATGAACATGAGCTCGTGGATGAACAGTCGCAGGTGGAGGCTGGAGGAGGTCGATGGTGGATGAACAGTAGCCCGTGGAGGCTGGGGGAGGTCGACGGTGGAGATGAACAGTATCCCGTGGAGTCCTATTTTGCGGTATGCCACACCCCTCCCGATGAACAGGACCCCCGTTTCGACCGTAGCGCTCCAACACAAGTCCGTTTCCTCCGTTTTGCGGTATGCCACACCCCTTCCAATCAACAGGACCCCGTTTCGACCGTAGGAGGTCCAACACAAGTCCGTTTCATCTATTTTGCGGTACGCCAGACCCCTCCCAATGAATAGGATCCCGTTTTGGACATGGCCGGTCGAACACAAGGCCGTTTCCTCCGTTTTGCGGCACGCTAGGCCTCGTTTCCATCGGCTATTCCGTCCAAGCCCTCCCTATGAACACGACGACGCATTCCGTTCTGACCCAGCCGGTTGGCTCCCCATGAACACGACGACGACGTTGTTTCTCCGTTCCGACCCAGCCATGTACACCAGCCCTGGCCATACCTATGCGCGAGTAGGCGTTTGAGACCCCTCCTGTATGTACGTATGTGGCCGTATTTTCTTTCTTGCACACCGGCCGTTGTATGTACGTGTACATGCTACATGCCGCCTCTACTACGACATGTGCACGCCTCTACATCGACCAGTATGTACATGTCGGATGTTGGGTTCTGGCAGACCCTTAAGGTTCGAACTCTGGGGTGCGCGCGAAGATCTTCCCCCTACCAATCCACGTCCGATCGCCTTGCGAGAATCTAAGCTAAACGATGAACAACACGAGGGACACAAGATTTATACTGGTTTGGGCCATCGCTGTGGTGTAATACCCTACTCCAGTGTGTGGTGTGGTGGATTTCCTCAGGGGCTGATGATGAACAGTACAAGGGGAAGAACAGCCTCGCGAGAGGTGTTCTTGGGCTGGTGCGATGAACTACTTGGGAGAGTTCGACCGCCTCTTGATCTGATGGGGACTCTATGAGATGCCCTCTACTGTGGTGGCTAGCTCTATATATAGAGGCCCTGGTCCTCTTCCCAAATATTGAGCGGGAAGGACGCCAACAACGGCCATTTTGAAGGGGAACATCTAGTACAAGCTATTTTGACTAAAGTTGGTCTTCGGCTGCCAAAGGCACTGGCGATGATGCTGTCTTGGGCTCCACGGTGACCTCCATCCTGCCGCTCTGCTGGTCTTGGTCTCGTTGCACCAAAAAGGTAACCTTTGCCTGATGCCTCGGTACTCCACGCCTGTGCTTGCCCCTTTTGCACCAAAGAGGAAACAAGGACACTGCGCAGGCCGGCACCCGCCTGGTCTTGATCGTCACGGCTTGCGTCACGAGCACCTCGCGAGGTACCCTTGCCTTGATCTCTCCGCCTCCTCGCGAGTCTGCCTGGCAAGGCTGCTCCTGAGGAAGCCTTGCATCGTCCACCCCACAAGGCTTGGCCCCTCGCGAGGGTCTTGAGTTTGCATTGATGAAGATGCCGTACTGGGCCACCACTCGAGCCACGCCGCAGGCAGGCAAGTCTGGGGACCCCCATTCCCAGAATGCCGACAGTAGCCCCTGGGCCCAAGGCGCGCTCTGACTTGGCTTAGCAGAGAAGCGAAAGGGCAAGTGCAGAGCACCGCGGTCCCCAACAGCCTGTGGCCTTGGGCACTGCGTGGCGGTTGATTGGATATGGGCGTCTCCTCTTACCCATGCTCCCTCATTAGGCGCCTAGCTAGGCGGCCACGAGGCTTGTACACCGTTATTCTCCCCTTGCTGCCTGCGTGCTTCTTGTTCCCCTTTCCTCCTTGAGCCTCTGCTTCCGCCTCCAATCCATCTTGAGTTCTTCCCCCTTTCCATTGCCATGGCGCCAATGAAAAAGGAGAAGGGGAAGAAACCTGCGCCTTCATCCAGCTCGCCTCCGGCAGCTGCTCCCGCCGTCGACCAGTCTCTCATACTCAATCTGGAAGTCTTGGAGAAGGTTTGCTCCGTGCTCGCCTCCAGCTTCAACGAGTGCGGGAGGACGATGGTCTGGCCTGCGTCCCATGCCTCCTTTGACAGGATCGTCACGGAGGTCCGATTCTTTGCCGACGCCCTGTGGGCGAGCCTGGTTCCCCCCTTCTCCGCTTTCTTCAATGCGGTGCTTTCCCATTACGAGATCCATATGATGCATCTCGGTCCCCAATCTATTACTCTGCTTGCTGTCTTCGCCTTTGTCTGTGAGGCCATGGTGGGGATTCCTCCTTCCGTTGATCTTCTGCGCCACTTCTTCTCTTTGCGCCTGACTGACCCTTCCCAATGTTCGGGATGCGTGAGCTTCCAGGCCGTGCCGGAGACGGCCGCCTTGGGGATCGATTTTGGCCTCCCATCTTTGGCGAGCGGGTTCCGGGAGCGATGGTTGTATGTGGACGTTGGGGTGCCCAGCCCCCTGCTCGCGCACCCATCATTGCCTGCTATTCCCAATCCCTGCTGGGGTCACGAGGAGCTCACGAGCCCCCAGCTTGCTTTCGCCTGGCATCACTTCAAGAGGCTGAGGACGCTTGGCGTGACGGCACCTCAGGTGGTGAAGGAGTTCCTCCAGCGCCGCATCGCTCCTCTCCAGCGCCATTCCCATCCGATGTGGGCCTTTTCCAGGCGTCAGGACCGCATGAGGCTCCAGGAAGGGGATCTTGCGCCTGAAATACTGAAGAAGGTACTGAAAGTCCTGACTAGCGACCCCTCACCAGGCAGCATCCGACATGGAGGCTCCCTCTTGTATCTCTGCTCAAACAGGGTTGAGTTCGTGAGGCAGATGCCCCGCTTCGACGAATGGGCGCTGGGCCCGGCTGGCCTTCTGGGGCTGCCATCACCGCAGAATAACAGGGGGTGTGGGTGAGTAGAGGGATGGCCTGGCCAGTGGTGGGAGTAGTAGGGGGCGGTGAGGCCTCCGCGGCATCACAGCCGGCCACGGGAGGCAGGAGCACGCGGCACGACCGGCGCTGCTTTGGGCGGCTGGAGCAAGAAGATCAGAGGTTAAAGAAGCACTACGGCCGTTGGATGGATATCGTACGGTCACTAGAGCTAGAATCGTTCATATTGACTAAGTTGACAAAGCCCTCAGTCCCCGTCAACTTAGTAGGCCCACAAGTCAGCCTCCCACCAAGGTGGGTCCCAGCTAGCAGGGGGAGTATTCATTTTTTTCTGCGTAATAAGGAGGCACTTCCGGTGGGTCCGAGCTGACAGCGGGGGGAACATTTTTTCGCGAAATACGGTGGCCCGTCAGGTGCGTCCCAGGAGTCAGGGGGGAAATGTTTTTTCGCAAAATACGGTGGCCCGTCCAATGGGTCCCTGTTGTCATGTGGAGGAATCATTATTTTCCGCATAATAAGGAGGCACTTCCTTGCTACGACCGTGGACCCAGCTGTCAGCCTCTCCACGTACAGTACACTTCCGATGGAAGTCGTTCCTTGACCCCATTGACCATGCCGCGTTCCGTTGCATGCATGCGTCCATGGGCGTGGTGCGTTCCCACTATCAGCCTCTCACATACAGTCATCTTCCGATGACTCTCGATTGTTGACCATGTTGACCACACCGTGCCGAGTGCACCAAGGCCAGTGGACGATGGCGAGGCCCCAGACTGGAACGACCCGAAGATGGGAAAGACGGGACAGTGGAGTCGCAGATGGAGAGGAGTGGGAAACTTGACTGGTTCGGCTGCGCGGCAGCATAGCCGCGGTGACGCCCACGGGAGACAGGAGCAAGAGCAGAGGTTGAAGAAGGAGCACGGCTGTTGGATTGACATCCAACGGTCCAACTGCTAGAATCATTTGTTGATTAAGTTGACAAAGCCCTGCATACACGTCCGCTTAGTAGGCCCACAAGTCAGCCACCAAATCTAACGGGTCCCAGCTGTGAACGGGACGAATAATTTTTTTCGCATAACAAGGAGGCACTTCCTTCCGTGCAAAGATACATCCGGTGGGTCCTAGCTGTCAGGTGGAGGAAACATTTTTTTCAGCTTAATAAGGAGGAACTTTCCTTGCTGCGACCATGGACCTAGTGGGTCCCAACCATCAGGCTCTCCACGTACAGTCCTCTTCTGATGACGCTCATTTGTTGACCACGCCGCACCGAGTGCAGCGAGGCGGTGGACGACGGCGAGGCCCCGGATGGGAACGACTCAGAGATGGGAAGACGCGGCAGTGGAGTTGCAGATTGAGAGGAGGAGAAGGGTTATAACTAGTTCTGGTGCAGCGTGGGGCTGCAGTCGGTGGATAATAACAGGAGGTGTGGAGGGGTGGAGGGATAGCCTAGCCGGCGGTGGGGTAGCGCTTCGCAGCGATGCGTGCTAAGCAGAGCCGCTAGCCGCCGGAGGCCGGACCAGGCGGTCCCGGCGACGCTGGAGGAAGAAGACGAGAGATTGAAGGTGCATGCAGGCTGTTGGATATAAATCCAATGGCTGTGGATGTCATAATCATTTGTTGACCAAGTTCACAACGCCCTGCGTAGGCTTCAACCTATTGGCCCACATGTCAGCTTGCAAAAATGTGGCATATATTTAACCCATGTTTTCTAGAATGTACAGTCCATTTGCTGGGCTCGATGAACAAATAATTTCGCGTCAATCAGGCCCATTTATATTTTCTAAGAAATTCTAGACCATTTGCACTTCCTTGAAATACACGAATTAGCTGGGCTCGTTATATATAATGTTATGTTAGAAGGAGCAATTAATATCAAAAAATAAACTGGAGAGGCACATTATATATATATAATTAACAAATTAGCGAGTTATTGCTCAAAATAAAAATGAGCGCGTTATTATTACATTGGTCCTTAAAATCTTTGCAAGCTTTTGTACGCTATCACCAGGATTTTCCTTGCCTGTGAGTCAAAAACAACCAGGATTTTCCTTGCCAACTTCTGTTAAACATTTACTTTTATAAGTTAAAAAGACGAGGGATGTTTTTATATTTTATATATAAGTCTCTATAAAATATATGATAATAGTAATAATATAAAAATATATAATGTGGTTATAAGGGAAAACATAAATTGGACACAACATTATCATTCTTATATATGGATAAATAGAACAGAGACCTGTGTTTTATTAAAAAAATACATTGGGCTGCCGATCTTTAATAAAAAGCCCATATGCCAGTATGGACCTCAAAAAATAAGTTGAAACCACTATCTCCGTATGTCGTGGGCTACGCATGTTAAAATACAGAACCTAGGCCTAACTGATACTTGTGAGCCCTCTGGAAAAAATGATACCAGATCCCCGAGCGAACTGGATTAAAGAGGGGGTCGGCGGCACGACTAAAGAAGCACATCAGGAGCGATTTTTTTTCTTCAGTGGATGGCTCTCGATGGCGTTTTTTTACTTGCCTCTGCACCATACAACTTGTATTTTTAGCCTCCCAGTCCATCGTGGTGGACCAGCAGCCCATTTGCTGGGCGGGCCAACCTACAGAAACCAGCACTCGATTTTTCATCAAGCCCCCAAAACAACGCAGTACTATGTTTGTTTTGAGGCCGAAAACATCACGGAAGGGGTTGAGCGGGGGAGGGGGGAAGACAAAGTAAAAAGATTAAAAAGAGCTGACGCGCCATCGCTACCATAACAAAACAGGTGCAATTCTTCTCGGGAAGATGGTGTGACATTGACACCCACAAGTCACATACCCCACAGTAGGCATACTAACAAGTTCACACACAAGTACAACAGAAAAGGTAAACATTCGTATCAAACTCAGGTTCACAGGACACGTTCATATTCACAGCCAACATTCACTATCAATAACTCAAAAGATTCATATATACACAAGTTCAACATGTCTATGCATCCAAATGATTGATAGATCAGACGACAATATTCATACATAATTCACAAAAAGATTCAGATAGACACATGTTCAGTATGTTTATGCATCCAAATGATTGAGATCACAACCAATATGATCCATGGATGAACTTTAATTACATAGGTTACAAACTGGTAAATGGTGTTTAGTCAGAGGTACTTCTTGCTAAAATTAATGCTTGTACGAGTAAACTTTCGAGTACATAAGAGGCAGCACGGACAATCTGAACTTTGCTTGTAGGTTTATCCTCAAATAGTGGCCTCGTGCCGAGGGAGGTTTGCGCAACTTGGCCACTACTTTCATCCAACTAGCTTACTGGCTCATCTTGGTCCTGTAGCTTGCCAAAATTCTACATTGCAGACAAGAAAGGAGGCGGTTGAGAAAATGAACCACCCAAATTTTTTGTGCAGATCAACTGAAATGGAGCATCCCTGGCATGCAGACTAATTAAGTGCCAGATGAATATACGTGTCAACCAACTTGTCTAGAATCTTTGGACTCCATGCCATACAGTTCGCTACCATATCTGCCAATAACCAAAAGGCACAAGTTGGGACAAAAGACTGGACTGTGTTCTTCTAGGCTATGCGCCAAGCAATATTTTTGGCGTTCACTCAGCTGGTTGACGCCGGTTGATACTTAGATGAATATAGGCACTTCTTGTCAACATTGATGCTTGTCTGAGTGAACTTTGGAGTACGTATAGCAGCAGCGTAATTATCTGTCCATCTGATCTTTTTGTGCAGTTCTACTAAAATCACCCAATGCAATGATTTGCCTGCGAGTTTAGGCTCCAAGTTACTCCTTTATAAAATTGGCAAATAGTAGCACAATACCAAATTACCAATACATGACAAGCACAATAATCAGGATAAAGACCAGTACCAACCTGTGTGAGGTAGCATATCAATTAGTATTTCCTTTGACTGGAAGCCGAGATAAGTGAAATGACTGACAGCAAAGGAAGAAAGCAGGCCCAGATTAGCAACTGACAAGAAAGGACGGAAGCTGTCGAGGCAATGAAGCACCCAAAGTTTTTGTGCAGTTCCACCAAAATCGAGCATCCCTGTTGGCACATATATTGAGAGAGTGAGATTACTGTAATAGTGGGACTAGTTGATGAAACATACACTAACAAATTGAAGCACCCTCATTATCTTAGTGGGTAAAGTTAGCAACATAGTAGTCTTGCTTAAAGAGAGGGATTAGTTTATTTAATCAGTGCCAATTATCTCAACACTCAAAGCATTGCAATTTAATAGGTTGCAAAACTTTAACGTGCAAAGATAAAGGAGTTTCTCATGACAGTAGCACGATACAAATAGAGATGACAACAAACTAATATGGATGAAGGCCTTAGGCCCGTACCAACCTGAGAAAAAAAAGCTTCTTCATGTAGTCCCATAAGATATGGTAATGCCATTGGAATCACTCAATAGTATATATTTTTGTGCACTTCAAATGTATGGTTGAAATCACTCTTGTTTACCAGTGCTGAGATTATATCGAAAGATTATCAAGAACTTCCAACAGAGTTAAAGCACTGGATGGGATACAGTTCATTGTATTGTCTTGTGTAGTTCCACTAAAATGTATGATTGGCACAACATGATCCCTGTTTGCAAAAGTAGGAACAAGGTGAAACCTTCATTAGCTTAGTGAGAAAGGTAGAAAGACATTAGCATATTACTCTAATAGCAGCATCAAATTCATGATGTACAATATGCAAAACATTGCCTCATTGAACCAATGGCAATAAATTGACATGCAAAACAATAGCACTATTATGTCATGACACTAATAATATTCCCTCCCTGCTCCACCACATGATTCACCTCCATAGACAAACATACACACGTACATGATTCAGCATAGGGTCCTACTAAAGATTTGTTTAACTCCTAGGCAGCAATAAATTAGTGGTACTTAAGTACTCCTAATTAATTAAGTGAGACAGCAGAAGTGGAAGGCTCCCTGGAGGATCGTCTCACATGTAAGGTAGTTGTTGTCGAAGCCCTTGAATGGCATCGACTAAGGCCTCTGGCTTCAGCAAGATCGCCTTGGCACTGTTTATTCTTCTTCGTCTTCCTCTTCATGCTCTGTTTCTCTTTCTCCTCACCAGTTGGTGAAACCAAGTACATGATTGGCCTTCTATTTCAGAATTGGTTTTGTCAGTGAGGGAGTACAAGTGTACTAGTAAAAAATAGCAATATTTTCTCATGGCAGTCGGAAAATAGAGATGAACACATGCATTTAATATCATTCTTACCTAAAGGAAGGTTATGGCGCCAATATGGATGATGAGGATCGGAACACATATCTCTCTTTGTGCAGTTTCACCGAAATGAACCAACTGTTCCATTCTGACATTCCAGTTAAACAACACAAAAGTCACTTCTTTTAAGAAGAGTTCTGTGCAGTGCACCAAAAGGTCACAACAATAACTAGGTGAATTGGATATCCCTATTTGCACAAAAAGCTACAGAGGAAACAGTCAGAGTCTCAAACAATTACAGGCAAAAACATTTGGCTAAACTTGTCATGGCTTATAACAGTGGCATGGCTTCATTTTTACCAGGGACATTAGATTAAGAACAACTAAATATTTGGTATAAGGGCATGGGACAGTGGGTGCACCAGCAGTCCAGCACCATGTACGTAAACAGGGGCATAAAGTGGTGATTCATAGTTTGTTGCCCCGAGAAACAAACATCCAAGAAACATATCTGGGTTGGTCCCATTTTTGTTCACTCTAGCCACCTACTCCTATGTGTGGATAGCAAATCTATTCCTGGTCATACCACTGTGTACATCGTTACCCCTATATTTCCCTTTTCGACCAAGAGACCGGTTGGATGACCAGTCTGTACTACTTTCACCCCCTTTGCTTCCTGTTTGTACCAAGTCCAATGTACATACTAAATTCCCCCACCCCCACTTTATTTCTTGTTTGAACCAAGTACTCCCTCCGTTCGGAATTACTTGTCATCAAAATGGATGTGTCTAGAACTAAAATACATCTAGATATATCCATTTCAATGACAAGTATTTTCGGACGGAAGGAATACAAGATTCGACTCCATGAAGTTGCTTTACCTCTAACAATAGAAAAAAAATAGGTGACGTTGGACCATCCGATCAAGAGGGGCTGAGAGGTAGAAAATGATGCACATGCAGCGACGTAGCGAGCTGGGGAAGTAGAGCTAAGGTGGTTTCGAACGAAGATATACCTGAGGGTCGTCGGGATGTGGATAGGTGGGCGGCGGGAGGCCGGATCCGCCCACACTAGGGCAACCCCGAAGGGATCGGAGGACCTCCCACGCCGGCGCTCGGCCAGAGATAACGGTGCGGCCGGCAGTGGGTCTCCTCCCTCGCTTTCGACGACAGCCTAAACGCCGCCCCTCCTCTCCTTCACCGGCGGAGGGGGATACATCCGGATCTGTAACCTGCGGTGAGGATAGAAAGACAATGTTTTTGAAGGGAGAAAGATAGTGTTACCACCCCTATCTTGTTTAGATCTGGAGAGGATGAGAGTGTGTGAATAGAGCAACCCTAGCAAGCAAGCGCGGAGGCTCCGGCCTATATATATGTAGTGGGGTAGTTTTCCTTTTTCACTCCATCAAAATAATCGTTGAAAATTGTGTACTACGTGCCAGGTCGCCGTTTTTTAGCCGTTGATTGGTTTTTGAGATAGCTACCCGCTTGTTCCAAGTGGTGTTATGGTGTGCTAGGTCGCACTTTGTATCGTTCAAGTCTGATACAAGTCCCTCCATTAAATGAACAACCACCCCCTCAAAAAAATTGTGAACAAGCCCATGAATAAAATTATCGGAAATGTGGGTTGCCCCAACATGCATTATTATTTATATTTTCTACTCCCTCCGTTCCTAAATATAAGTCTTTTTTATTAGCCACACCTAAGACAAGAATTTTTTATTAGCAGCGAACCCTACATGTCATAGACACAAAAAGTGTGGCAAGATTCCCTTAGGCAAGCCAAAGTGTGTCTAACAATTTGAGCAACTCAAGTTAAGCAAGTGTGGGAAAAATAATGTGGCAACATAAGACAAAAAAAGTCACAATCCAAACAGCCCCGTAATTTTTTGTGACATGCATGAAAATTTGGTTAGTTAAATTTATAGTCAAAATTTGGCAAGGTGCATCAAATTAACACATGCAAGTATCAAAAGGAAAGTCACGGCATGCATGCATGCATTGTACTCCCTCCATTTCCAAATATAAGTCTTTTTAGAGATTGCAACAAGTGACTACATACGAAGCAAAATATGTCTACATACATCCGTATGTTGTTGTCCATTTGAAATGTGTAAAAGGACTTATATCGAGTGTAGTGCTTTGATGTGTCGCGTCAACTCATACAAGACCGAGAAGTTTGATTACTACAACGCCCTCTCCCTCGCGGACTGAGCTCCAGTACCTTAACTGCACCTGCCTTTGGCTGCATGACAGGTGGGCCAACCACCTGTTGGGCCCACCTATCATAGATGCAAAGGCAGGAGCAGTAAGTCAATGAAGCTGCGTCCCTCCCTTGCGCATGAGCGTGGTGGCTGGCAGGACTAGTAGAAGCTTTCGCTACACACTATCCCTCCCGCACAAGGTGGACGGACATGCAGTAGTGGATTCGATACTGTAGAAGTAGGGGTAACATCATTGTTCGCCTTCTCGAAGAGGCGAAGAGCCAAGCGCAACCCGAACGTGGCAGTTGCGAACGCTCGCGTGATGCGGTGCCTTGGAGCACGCATATAGCTAGGCTCTTGCATGAGACAAAATTGCTATTTGAGCCCACTATTGTAGTAGTACTAGTACTTGCTACTCCTTTCGTCTAGGTGAGTAAGTCATCTTAGGCTACTTCCAATGCATTGGTGCTTAGCTTTTGTAGCTAAGCTTCCCTCATTCAATTGTTTAACAATTAAACTCAATCATCCATTGGTTGATAGTCATTCTGCATAGGTCCACACGCTTAGCACCGTTTCCTCTTGGGGTCACCATAATGCTCTCTCTCCTCCTTAATTTCTTTGCCACATCACTTTCTTGCCTATGTGGCACCCTTAGCACCTGTACACCATGGAGCACTGGGAAGGACCTTAGGTTGTGCACCATGACCAAGGAGGAGGGGGAAACGAGAGGCCTTAATGTTTATTTGCTAATTAATAGCATTGCATACAATGAACTAGCTACTGCATGTCGTTTTTGGTAGTCTCAAGTCATTAAAAGCATGCACACCTCTCATCTCTTATTGGTTGATATGTCAAGAAACAAGAAACAAGGTAGAAGTTAATGCACCGCACCTAAGTGTTTTGGGATTATTTGGTTTTTTAAGATGACTTACACACATAGACGGAGGGAGTAGTATAGCCCTGTAAACCGGAAAGGAGTATTTGCCTTTCTAGAGATTTCAACAAGTGACTAGACTACACCGCGTGCAGTACTCCCTCCCTTCCGGTTTATAGGGCTCAAATCTCGAATCTCATGAACCAAGGCATTTTGCGATTGGAGGAATGTATCTCGTACTTTACAAAACTACCCTAATTAAACTCATGCATTAATTACCTAGTTCTCTCATTTTCCTCTCTGCCTTGGTCGCGGTGCACAATATTGAGCACTCCTATATGACTAGCCACTCTATCTACATGCGGGACATGAAAGCATCTGGGCCCATGTGCCATCCACCAAATCACAGCGAGGTGCTACAGTCGAGACTCACCTGTCACCCCGGTGTGGCCGTCATGACCCGTCATATCACAAAACCCACACCTTTACCAGCAGTGGTAAAGTGGCCTCGAAGTTGGACTGGACGAAGCAACCATCATTTCACTGGAATGCTCGTTGAAGCCCTTTCTCCCCTTTCTTGAAGAAAACCTTACTCCAGGCTACTCACTTCTGCCATTTTCTTCTGTACCAACGAAGGAAAGGTGGGCGAATCAATGATGCTGCTATATTTTCATTCCAAGAATCTTCCTTTTGCGAAGCACCGACCGATTCTCACAGCATATTCTTTTCCCTGTTTCATTGCGATTGTGGTTTCCTTTAGATTGCTTTTTGTTTGTCAGTTCATTGATGGATCCTGGAGCACTAGGCAAAGTGTTGCCGGCTGACAAACCACCGGAGACAGCAATCTCCAGGAAGCAAGGACCGACCAATGAGTTGACCATGTTGGTGGGCCAACCCATGGAGATGAAGAACTCCAAGAAACAAGCACTGGCCAAAGAGTTGACGACATTGGTGGACGAAGTCCTCAAAGGAAGTTGGAAGAATAGCAAGGGCCCCACCGTGCCTACCCCAAAAACTCTGATGGCCACCTATGCGAGGCTCAAGGCCGAGTTTGAGGAGATAGTCGCCATTGAGAAGCAGTATTCCCCTGGCAAGGTGATGGCCCCCATCGAGGACGAGGAGATGGCCCCCGGAGGGATGAGATCCCCCGGTGAGCTGCACAAGGTAAAAAATAATGGCTTATTACCATAGTTGTGGTTTTTGATTATTTGCAATGTGCTTGCTAATATGTTAGGGTTGTGCAAGTGCCGGTGGACGTCCTTGATGATTCCGATGTTGCGGCCCGTCCTGTGGACAACGCCCCAGAGATCGTTTTCGATGTCGCGGTCCGTTCTGTTGGCATCGCCCCAAAGATCGATTCCGATGCGCTGTCCATCCTATGGACGTCGCCCCAGAGATCGATTCTGATGTCGCGGTCAGTCCTGTGTACATCGCCCCAGAGATCGATTCCCATGCCGCTGTCCATGCTGTGGTCATTGCCCGAGAGATCGATGACAAGAAATAGTTGGTCGCGCTAATCCTTCAGGGTAGTTTGCATTTCCCTATGTTTAATTACCAGAACGATGCGTGTTATCAAACCATCTTAGGTCTAGTGCATTGTCTTGTGTGGGCGGTACTTGCTACTTTTGTTTGATAGTGAATCATGCGAACCCTCTCCGAGTTATGGAAACAGATGTATCCTCACGAGCTTTCGATGTAATATATGGCATGCTTAGATGTAAGTTTGAACTGTTTATCATATCAGCAGGGCTAGTTTGATGATTCTTGGTGTTAGTAGGCTAGCTATTGTGCGAGCTATAGTACTTGCAAAACACTCACCAAAGAGAAATGTTGGGGCTGATGAGCTCGTGGTACGCTTATACTTATCCGTCGTCGATCGAGCAATAGCCCAAGCTCCTAAAATTGTAGGCTTAGCGATCGATCAAACAATAGTCAACACGGATACATCATGCCTCATTTGGTTCATAGGGTAGGAAAATCATAGCAAAAGTACAGAGACGTACAACACAAAATCATAGCAGTACAGAGAAGTACTCCCTCCGTTCCAAAATAGATGACCTAGGCGGGCTAGTTTGGCCTAGTGGGTTTCAGTGATATGACGTGGTACAGTGGCATCCAGTCTTTGCATGTTGTAGCAGTATTGCAGGTACAGTAAGTTTTCTTGAAGAAGCGGAGTTCAACAAAGTCATGATGGTTCCTTCATCCGAACAACTTACAGTGGGAAAGGTTGGGCCTGCGATACGACCGGGGTAGACCAGGATAATTTTGTGCATGGCAGGTGGACCAGGATGGTCAACGTCCCACATGTTGGTGAATGAAAGTATTCTTTCCGATATAGAGGACGAGCAACGAGTATTCATTGTTTATTTTATGAAAGCTATTGTCTCCACTGTTACGACGGAGGAGTGTGAAACATGGCATCCCAGTGAACTTGGCATGTGCACCGCTCCCTCCTTCCTCATGTAATGCTACCATACTGTTGACTAGAAGGTTGGCTATAAGGTTACAACTTTTTCTCACTTTCTCTCTATCTATTTTCTCTCAAATGTTTTTTACCTTTCTTTTTTAGACACAATTGTTTTTATGCCTTTTTTATACCTAGGAGCACGTGTAGAGACGGGCTCTTGTAGAGCCCACTCCTTGACTTTTTCAATGCCTCTCTCTCCTTGTGACGCCCCCGATTCAATCGTACACTAATCATGCACGCAAATGTGTACGATCAAGATCAGGGACTCACGGGAAGATATCACAACACAACTCTACAAATAAAATAAGTCATACAAGCATCATAATACAAGCCATGGGCCTCGAGGGCTCGAATACAAGTGCTCGATCATAGACGAGTCAGCGGAAGCAACAATATTTGAGTACAGACATAAGTTAAACAAGTTTGCCTTAAGAAGGCTAGCACAAACTGGGATACAAATCGAAAGAGGCGCAGGCCTCCTGCCTGGGATCCTCCTAAACTACTCCTGGTTGTCGTCAGCGGGCTGCACGTAGTAGTAGGCACCTCCGGGGTAGTAGTCGTCGTTCTGACGGTGGCGTCTGGCTCCAGGGCTCCAGCATCTGGTTGCGACAACCAGAAAGAAAGGAAAGGGGGAAAAGGGGGAAGAAAGCAACCGTGAGTACTCATCCAAAGTACTCGCAAGCAAGGAACTACACTACATATGCATGTGTATATGTGTAAGGAGGCCATATCAGTGGACTGAACTGCAGAATGCCAGAATAAGAGGGGGATAGCTAATCCTGTGGAAGACTACGCTTCTGGCAGCCTCCGTCTTGCAGCATGTAGAAGAGAGTAGGTTGAAGTCCTCCAAGTAGCATCTCCAAGTAGCATCTCCAAATAGCATCTCATAGCATAATCCTACCCGGCGATCCCCTCCTCATATCCCTGAGGTAGAGCGACCACCGGTTGTATCTGGCACTTGGAAGGGTGTGTTTTATTAAGTATCCGGTTCTAGTTGTCATAAGGTCAAGGTACAACTCCAAGTCGTCCTGTTACCGAAGATCACGGCTATTCGAATAGATTAACTTCCCTGCAGGGGTGCACCACATTCCCCAACACGCTTGATCCCATTTGGCCGGACACACTTTCCTGGGTCATGCCCGGCCGCGGAAGATCAACACGTCGCAGCCCCACCTAGGCACAACAGAGAGGCCAGCACGCCGGTCTAAACCTAAGCGCACAGGGGTCTGGGCCCATCGCCCATAGCACACCTACACGTTGCGTACGCGGCCGAAAGAAGACCTAGCCTAGTGGCGTTCCAGTCCAATTCGGCGCGCGCCGCTCCGTCGCTGACGTCTGAAGTGCTTCGGCTGATACCACGACGTCGGGATACCCATAACTACTCCCACGTAGATGGTTAGTGCGTATAGGCTCGTAGCCAACTCAGATCAAATACCAAGATCTCGTTAAGCGTGTTAAGTATCCGCGAACGCCGAACAGGGCCAGGCCCACCTGTCTCCTAGGTGGTCTCAACCTGCCCTGTCGCTCCGCCACCAAGTAACAGTCGGGGGCCGTCGGGAACCCAGGCCCACCTCTACCGGGATGGAGCCACCTGCGCCTTCAGCCCCCAACTCCGAACAGTATCACAAGTAATGTAACAGTTTAAAGTATATAGTATATGCCCGTGATCACCTCCCGAAGTGATCACAGCCCAGTAGTATAGCATGGCAGACGGACAAGAGTGTAGGGCCACTGATGGAACACTAGCATCCTATACTAAGCATTTAGGATTGCGGGTAAGGTATCAATGACTGTAGCAGCAATGACAGGCTATGCATCAGAATAGGATTAACGGAAAGCAGTAACATGCTACACTACTCTAATGCAAGCAGTATAGAGAAGAGTAGGCGATATCTGGTGATCAAAGGGGGGGCTTGCCTGATTGCTCTGGCAAGAAGGAGGGGTCGTCAACTCCGTAGTCGAACTGGGCAGCAGCAGCGTCGGTCTCGTAGTCTACGGGAGAGAAGAGGGGGAAGAAACAATGAATACAATGCAAACAAATGCATATCGATGCATGACATGACAAGTAACGATGCTAGGTGCGCCCAATCGCGGTAGTTGGTGATACCGACGAAGGGGGGAAACATCCGGGAAAGTATTCCCGGTGTTTCGCGTTTTCGAACAGATGAACCGGAGGGGAAAAGTTGCGAGTTCGATAGGTTAGGGGTGTGTGGCGGACGAGCGGACTGCGTATCCGGAATCATCTCGTCGTTCTGAGCAACTTTCATGTACAAAGTTTTTCCATCCGAGCTACGGTTTATTTTATATTAATTTTTAAAGTTTTTAAATCATTTTCTAACTTATTAATTATTAATTAAATTCGAAAATAGTATTATTGCATCAGCATGACGTCAGCATGACATTATCAGTCAACAGAGGTGTTGACTGGTCAAGCTAACATGTGGGTCCCGCATGTCATTGACTGTTAACTAAACCTAACAGGTTAATTAACTAAACCAGATGATTAGGTTAATCTAATCAGGATTAATTAAGTTAATTAAATCTTTAATTAATTAACTAATTAATATTTTATTTATTTACTTTTATTATTTTTTTAAACGTTCAGGGGGCGTGGGGCCCAGCTGTCATAGGCCCTAGGGGCCATAGTGGGTTTGGGTGCTGCGGGCGCCGCAGGTGCGGGCGTGGACGTTCGGGCGGCTGGCCCCGGGCATGGGCGCGAGCACCCGAGTGGGTGAACCCGGGGCGTAGGTGGAGGTCACCAGGGCGCGGTGGGGCGAGGCCGTGGCCTCGGCAAGGCTCGCCGGCCGACCGCGGCGAGTGAAGGCAGACACAGGGGCGGCGCGGATGGCAGGAGGCGCGGGCTGGCGGCCTCCGACGAGCAGCGAGGCGCGGCCAGACGTCGCTGATGCGACGGGCATGCGGGCGCGTCGTGCACACGGCACGGGCACGAGGGGGGGAAGGTCAGGGGCGGAGCGGCTCGTGCTAGTGCGCGGGGACGAGCGGGAGGCGGCGCC
>NC_041385.1:274340876-274348494 GCF_002162155.2 Triticum dicoccoides | reverse complement strand
AATGGCCCAGGGGGAGGGGGGCTTTGCCTTTCTTTTCTTTGGTTTCTATTTTCCTTTTATTTCTTTTCTGTTTTCTTTTAGTTTTTTATTTTATTATAGTTTTGTAAAATACCAAAGTTGTACCTAATTTAGTTTTAATAAATATTCCACTGCCCCAATAGTTTTGGGAAATGAAATAACTTAGTTAATATTTTATTAATTGAAAAAGGCATTTATTTATTTGTTTTTGTTATTGTTTTGTTTATTTTTGAGCATCTAACTATTTTATCAAAATGTGGTTTCTCCACCATAATTACTCATGATTTATTTGACCCATCTTGAACATTTTAGTTTTAACTTTTGAAAACTTTATTTGTTTGACTTGATTTTGAATTTGACTTTGAACGAGATTTGAATCATCGTGAGATTAGCAACAGTAATCGTGGTGACGTGGCCCCGTTAGCAGAGGTTTACTGTAGCTTGATTATCCGGGTGTCACAATTCTCCTCCACTACAAGAAATCTCGTCCCGAGATTTAAGTGGGAAGTAAAGGGGGAAGGTTCGGGTTACGAAATTCTAACGAATCTTCTCGGTCTTGGTTGCTCTTCTCGAAGTGGCCGATCCATTACATTGATGTCTTCATTTCTCTGCTTCAGGTCATCATGATGAAGTCGGCGGTCTTTTCTTCAGGAACTCCATCGTACTTACGAAAGAATAAAGGGGTGGCATTCCGGGAGAACTGACCTCTGCAAGGTCGACTATCTGGTCAATAACATCAAGGAAGGTGGCGGAAGTAACTCTCGAATTAAAACTTACAAAAATATTGAGAGCAAAGTAAGGAGGTGTCATGGGAAGTTTCGAGCGGGCAGGCAATCATTCGATGCCTGAATAGGGCGTGAAAAGGGGTTCAAGCAACGGGAATAAGTATTGCGTCTGATACCAGAATAGATCACTAGGCAGGGGGCCCGTGAACTACATACAAAGTCAAGCTCTAGGAATAACTTTGGCAACGGGGTGTTCAGGAGAGTCAGGTTTCGATCCCGTGGAACTGTGGGTTATGGGTCCACCATGTGAGTTAAAGTAGGAAGGGCGGTGACATCTTGCACGATCATGTAAGCAAGGCATGTCAGAGGAGAGTCTGAGGGTCATGTCGGCAACAACATAGGTACCAAGGGCGAGGGACGAAGAGAACCATTTTCCTGCTCGTTGAAACGAGGCGGACCAATAGGCAAGGTTCCCGTCCATCGGTGGTTACCAGAATGTCAACAACAATAGTAACAAGGTCTTACTGACAGAGTTGTACATCGAGGTGTTTGCACAAGCAGTGGATTATTACTGCTTATATCATATAGATCATAGAAAAGGTTTAAACAAACCAATGGAAGGAAAATATGATCATCAGATTAAACAAAACAATGGAAAGGAAAATATGTTTAAACACATATTTCAAGGGTATATCCTTCCCAAGGACAAGCAGAGCATGATATCCATGTCAGGATATAATGTAGAAAACTCTTTAGGTAGGGGAGAGATTTTTCATGACATTGCCCATACAACGGTGTTTGGGTAATTGAGCAAGAAACATTTAGCATTGGGCTTCAAATGGTCTTGTTGAAAATCGGAGTACCATAGACATGCTTCGAGATAGCATTGACATGGTCATCAGGTGAAGATCAGACTTTGGAAACACGAAGGATCCATCAGGAATAACTTGTAGAATAAGTCTTACAATTTCCTCATGGATGAATGGATAACCTTGCTGAAAAGGAATCTATAATGATAGGTCCTCCAGCCGGGGGGGGGGGGGTGCTAGGCATGACATCATGTTACCGGGTCATCAAAGGATCAACATCATAACTCTTGGAAAGTTGTCCCAACCATCATATCTGACCGAGATTCATATCCAATTGGTGTCATGAAACCTCAGACTCAGGGGGTCCGAGAGGAAAAAGGTGCAGCACAAATCGTCGAAATGACATTGCAAGATCCTCGAGAAATGAACTATGGGAGCGGGTTTCTAAAGCAATAGTTCATCATTAAACCAAGGAGAGGACAAGGAGGTGTCTGGTGAACTCAACGGCAATTCATCGAGATTCCCAAAAGATGGATTTCCACAATTAAGTGAACAAGGAGATAACATTGGTCAGATCAAATGATATAAGGAAGTATGCTCGAGGAAAACATACACAATTAAACATTGGTTGAAAGGTGCGCCCGAAATATGGGTTGGGTTGCACGACCAATGTCAGAATGGTGATTCAATAGTCAATAGCCTAAGAATGAACTTTCGACCATTAACTTCAAAAAAAAATAGGGTTGCTAGAAGGAAAGAATCCAAACAACACCGTTCACTTGTTGGAATTAACACGGGGACCAATAAAGAATGGTGATGGTGAGAAGTATTTCTATGCCAAGAATTCTCAAGGTGGAACAAATCTCAGAACATTCTTGACATAAAGGATGGTAATACTCCAAGGTAAAGAAGAACAATTGCTGGATAGCAAGGAACTCAAGGTATAACACCAAACATGAACAAGCTTGTGTTGGTGGGAAGGCAATAAAGTGGTCGACGATAATACAATTCATCGAGGGCAAGGATGTTATTTCTCATCATGAATTCAATTGATATCCTGGATGAGCTCAGAATGTTGATGATCACGACACCTTTGTCGCGAGAGTTCATGAAGATGTAATCGATCGGTAACGACATCAAGTCAAGTAATGATGAAGTGAAAGGTTATTGGAACCAAGGGTACGACACAAACTCGAAACCAAGCTTGTTGTTCAAGGCGAAATGATATGACGATGAGGATCGACAAAGGTTAGTTCATCGTCGAAAATTGGTGCTCCGAGAATAAGGACCAGGTAGCACAGTTAGAATCGTCACGACAATGATATAGCCAAACAGGCTAGGAATGGCGTGATCGGGTACAAACTCGTACTTATAGAAGCTTACTGAAGAGTTGTTGAACCGAAGAGCGGACTCGGTTCAGTTATCGGTGTCTTTGAGTGTTCAATAACTCAGAGCCCGCGAAAAATTGGAATCAGTGGGAAGGTAGCACTTGATGAAGAACTCATAAGGAGTTATGCAGTTCCATGATAATCTCGAGATACCAGGGGGGTAATACTCGACACAAGATCAAAGTAAAGATTGGACGGGTGTATTAATCCATAGAAGACAATTGTTTTAACTTGTCCGAGAAATGAGATCAAAGAAGAACAATCATGGTCGGAACCACGATTGCAGAAGGCCAGATCCTAGATATAAGATGAACTTATACCAAAGGAATAATTCATTTAAGAGAATCTTTAATGATAAGATCTACATCGTGTCCATGGGCATGAACACAAGTTCAAGGTCGACTCCCACTTCTCCAATGCATAACCTTCCATTCACTTCTCACGTTCGATGAAGTTGCAGTGTTGAAATTTTATCTGGTGAAGCACCAGAAGAGTATGACTCGTGAAAACTTTCGGGTTCACACGGTTTAGAGAAGGCATATGTTCAACCCATAGGGGCTTCTTAGAAACATATACCACAAGTTTCAAGAGTAAATAACACAAGCCCGAAAGCAGAGCATGGTTGGCCAAGCAGAGGATACAACTTAACAAAGGCATTATGTATCAGGGGAAGAACTCACAAAGTGATCAGATGTGAAGGACACTGTCGGATAACAATCCAACAAAGGACTTGATGGTCCACAAAGGATCTGATACGAGTATCGGTACTCAACTAGAGGAAGGAGAATGCAAGGAGATCAGATTATAGAAACAACTGACTAACTCAATTGTCAAATGCAAAGGAATTATGATTTCCAAATCAAGGGATCAGAAGCAATGCTCTGATTAGGGATGGATAAGTTGAATAGCCTTAGGGTACAATCAACGACAATTGGATTGGTCGAGAACCAATTCCAGTTAAAAGAATGGAAGCTCAGCCGGAAAGGTAATTTATAAGGATCAATGATGATTGCGTGTATTCGCAGAATATTGAGTCAACAGACTCAAAATGATAATGACAAGGAATGTCATTAAGACTACGAGACTTATGGGATTAACCATAATGCAAGCAAGCAATAATTTCAAGAGCCAAAGGCTCCCGAGAATTTTCGGAAGATCGAATATTATTTTGAAGACTTTTGTAAAACACATGAACAACTGGGGATAAGCGGATACTCGACAAGTGCGAGAATTATCCATAGGGGTATTCAGGTGACAAGGAATTGCAAGACAGTAGGCACAAGATATTCTCGGATCAATAGAGAGAATTTCGGGGTATCTTGTAATAACAAGATCAACTGGGAATAAAAGTAAGAACGTCAAGTGTATGTATTTATCCATAGGGATATTTCGATGGTAGGGAATTGCAAAGGCAGCGGGCACAAAGTCTCAAAAGAGTTTCGGCGAGTAACTTCGAAATCTTCTGGTGCAGCCGGCGATCACCTGGACTGAAGGGGCTCTCCGGGAGAAAGTATTTTCGAGAACCTAAAGTCAGATTTTAGTAAAAATCGTTTAACCCGAGTAGAAGAGAGTTCAGAGTCCCAGAGTAAAGGTCGAGGAGTAAAAGATCCTAGTACCACCCAATGGCGACGTGGGCCCGTAAGGCACACAGCCAAGTTAGTAAAAGTTTTGCAATGGCTAGACTCAACTTCGGCCAAGGAGTTGGAAAGGGGATTCCTATAGGCAGTCGGCTCTGATACCAACTTGTGACGCCCCCGATTCAATCGTACACTAATCATGCACGCAAATGTGTACGATCAAGATCAGGGACTCACGGGAAGATATCACAACACAACTCTACAAATAAAATAAGTCATACAAGCATCATAATACAAGCCAGGGGCCTCGAGGGCTCGAATACAAGTGCTCGATCATAGACGAGTCAGCGGAAGCAACAATATTTGAGTACAGACATAAGTTAAACAAGTTTGCCTTAAGAAGGCTAGCACAAACTGGGATACAAATCGAAAGAGGCGCAGGCCTCCTGCCTGGGATCCTGCTAAACTACTCCTGGTCGTCGTCAGCGGGCTGCACGTAGTAGTAGGCACCTCCGGGGTAGTAGTCGTCGTTCTGACGGTGGCGTCTGGCTCCAGGGCTCCAGCATCTGGTTGCGACAACCAGAAAGAAAGGAAAGGGGGAAAAGGGGGAAGAAAGCAACCGTGAGTACTCATCCAAAGTACTCGCAAGCAAGGAACTACACTACATATGCATGGGTATATGTGTAAGGAGGCCATATCAGTGGACTGAACTGCAGAATGCCAGAATAAGAGGGGGATAGCTAATCCTGTCGAAGACTACGCTTCTGGCAGCCTCCGTCTTGCAGCATGTAGAAGAGAGTAGGTTGAAGTCCTCCAAGTAGCATCTCCAAGTAGCATCTCCAAATAGCATCTCATAGCATAATCCTACCCGGCGATCCCCTCCTCATATCCCTGAGGTAGAGCGACCACCGGTTGTATCTGGCACTTGGAAGGGTGTGTTTTATTAAGTATCCGGTTCTAGTTGTCATAAGGTCAAGGTACAACTCCAAGTCGTCCTGTTACCGAAGATCACGGCTATTCGAATAGATTAACTTCCCTACAGGGGTGCACCACATTCCCCAACACGCTTGATCCCATTTGGCCGGACACACTTTCCTGGGTCATGCCCGGCCGCGGAAGATCAACACGTCGCAGCCCCACCTAGGCACAATAGAGAGGCCAGCACGCCGGTCTAAACCTAAGCGCACAGGGGTCTGGGCCCATCGCCCATAGCACACCTGCACGTTGCGTACGCGGCCGAAAGCAGACCTAGCCTAGTGGCGTTCCAGTCCAATTCGGCGCGCGCCACTCCGTCGCTGACGTCTGAAGTGCTTCGGCTGATACCACGACGTCGGGATACCCATAACTACTCCCACGTAGATGGTTAGTGCGTATAGGCTCGTAGCCAACTCAGATCAAATACCAAGATCTCGTTAAGCGTGTTAAGTATCCGCGAACGCCGAACAGGGCCAGGCCCACCTGTCTCCTAGGTGGTCTCAACCTGCCCTGTCGCTCCGCCACCAAGTAACAGTCGGGGGCCGTCGGGAACCCAGGCCCACCTCTACCGGGATGGAGCCACCTGCCCCTTCAGCCCCCAACTCCGAACAGTATCACAGGTAATGTTACAGTGTAAAGTATATAGTATATGCCCGTGATCACCTCCCGAAGTGATCACAGCCCAGTAGTATAGCATGGCAGACGGACAAGAGTGTAGGGCCACTGATGGAACACTAGCATCCTATACTAAGCATTTAGGATTGCGGGTAAGGTATCAATGACTGTAGCAGCAATGACAGGCTATGCATCAGAATAGGATTAACGGAAAGCAGTAACATGCTACACTACTCTAATGCAAGCAGTATAGAGAAGAGTAGGCGATATCTGGTGATCAAAGGGGGGGCTTGCCTGATTGCTCTGGCAAGAAGGAGGGGTCGTCAACTCCGTAGTCGAACTGGGCAGCAGCAGCGTCGGTCTCGTAGTCTACGGGAGAGAAGAGGGGGAAGAAACAATGAATACAATGCAAACAAATGCATATTGATGCATGACATGACAAGTAACGATGCTAGGTGCGCCCAATCGCGGTAGTTGGTGATACCGACGAAGGGGGGAAACATCCGGGAAAGTATTCCCGGTGTTTCGCGTTTTCGGACAGATGAACCGGAGGGGAAAAGTTGCGAGTTCGATAGGTTAGGGGTGTGTGGCGGACGAGCGGACTGCGTATCCGGAATCGTCTCGTCGTTCTGAGCAACTTTCATGTACAAAGTTTTTCCATCCGAGCTACGGTTTATTTTATATTAATTTTTAAAGTTTTTAAATCATTTTCTAACTTATTAATTATTAATTAAATTCGAAAATAGTATTATTGCATCAGCATGACGTCAGCATGACATTATCAGTCAACAGAGGTGTTGACTGGTCAAGCTGACATGTGGGTCCCGCATGTCATTGACTGTTAACTAAACCTAACAGGTTAATTAACTAAACCAGATGATTAGGTTAATCTAATCAGGATTAATTAAGTTAATTAAATCTTTAATTAATTAACTAATTAATATTTTATTTATTTACTTTTATTATTTTTTTAAACGTTCAGGGGGCGTGGGGCCCGGCTGTCATAGGCCCTAGGGGCCATAGTGGGTTTGGGTGCTGCGGGCGCCGCAGGTGCGGGCGCGGACGTTCGGGCGGCTGGCCCCGGGCATGGGCGCGAGCACCCGAGTGGGTGAACCCGGGGCGTAGGTGGAGGTCACCAAGGCGCGGTGGGGCGAGGCCGTGGCCTCGGCAAGGCTCGCCGGCCGACCGCGGCGAGCGAAGGCAGACACAGGGGCGGCGCGGATGGCAGGAGGCGCGGGCTGGCGGCCTCCGACGAGCAGCGAGGCGCGGCCAGACGTCGCTGATGCGACGGGCACGCGGGCGCGTCGCGCGCACGGCACGGGCACGAGGGGGGGAAGGTCAGGGGCGGAGCGGCTCGTGCTAGTGCGCGGGGACGAGCGGGAGGCGGCGCCGGTCAAAGGGGGAAGAGAGGGGGGAGGCGGGCCTCACGTTCGAGTAGAGACCAGGGGGCGGCGAGGCTCGAGGTAGCCGTTGTGGAGGAGGACGGGGACGACCGACGGAGACGAGGAGGA
>NC_041385.1:274325382-274340580 GCF_002162155.2 Triticum dicoccoides | reverse complement strand
GGGGGGGGAGTGGGAGATCGGGTGGGTAGCTAGGGTTCCGGGAGGGGTTATACAGGGGGCATGGGGTGGGCCTCCTAGAGGCCTGGATGCCCAGTTGGGCCGAATGGCCCAGGGGGAGGGGGGCTTTGCCTTTCTTTTCTTTGGTTTCTATTTTCCTTTTATTTCTTTTCTGTTTTCTTTTAGTTTTTTATTTTATTATAGTTTTGTAAAATACCAAAGTTGTACCTAATTTAGTTTTAATAAATATTCCACTGCCCTAATAGTTTTGGGAAATGAAATAACTTAGTTAATATTTTATTAATTGAAAAAGGCATTTATTTATTTGTTTTTGTTATTGTTTTGTTTATTTTTGAGCATCTAACTATTTTATCAAAATGTGGTTTCTCCACCATAATTACTCATGATTTATTTGACCCATCTTGAACATTTTAGTTTTAACTTTTGAAAACTTTATTTGTTTGACTTGATTTTGAATTTGACTTTGAACGAGATTTGAATCATCGTGAGATTAGCAACAGTAATCGTGGTGACGTGGCCCCGTTAGCAGAGGTTTACTGTAGCTTGATTATCCGGGCGTCACACTCCTCCACATAAGCAGGCTTATAGCCCAGTATTTTACTGGTACTACTTGCTATGCATGCATGCGGCGAGCAACTGGCGTCTGAGGGGCCAGGGCGGTCAAAGCGGGATTGGAAGCGGTCCAGACTCCAGCGTGGCCCACCTCACATTATCACCATATATTTCATGGAGTCCTTGCGCGGCGGGCGGGTGATCTCTTCTCCCTCCCCCATCTCTCTCTTCTCAGCTGACGCCCGCTGAGCGATTAGGTTTCGGCTATCGACAGTTTATTCAATTGCAGTCCCACATGTCAGTGAAATTGCAAGACAACGCATGTCCCCTCTAGTGAGCGGCGTGCGAGCCGGACTGTCGGGGGTGCGACATGTACGAGTTGTAAGTGTGTCGCCTTTTCCTTTAGAACTTGCAAAGCGTAACATTTTCGCGTGATCAATCGATAGAAATCTTGAACAGAGTGACGAGGGTGGTGCTTTCCCGCTAGTTAGGTGGGCTAGTTTGAGTGATATGACGTGCTATAGTGCCGTCCACTTGCTCCATTTTTATGTAAGCAAGAGTTTACACTCTTACGCGGGAGGAGTGCAAAACACCACAGATCTGATTTTGATTGAGGGATAACTGTTCCCTGCCAAATAGTGATTATAGCATGATAGTTAGGGCACTCCAGCGCTGGCCCAGAAATTTACACCAGCATCTGTCCGAGGACACTGATGGATGCCATCCGATGCTGCCCGCATACCTTTTGACAACTATATGAACTAACCGGACGAAATTCGTGCAAACAAAGCAAATTTCAAATTAACCAGATGAAATCCATTACATTTTGAAAACTTTTCCTACAAACTAAACAAAATTCATTACATATTTCGCACAAACTGTACTAAAACCTACTGTAAACCTAATCTAAATGATCGCTGGCGCCCGACCACCATGTCCGGCCATGAACCCGAGAAAGACGGCCATTGCCTTTGCCTCCTCCTCATCCACCTCGATAACCTCCTCCTCCGGAGCACAAGGTTCTGAAGATTTCCGCCTCCATGTTGCCGTCAAGCAGCTAATCAGCCGCCGATGTTTACCCCACCAAGCTTGGCTCGACTAAGTGGAGTAGCGGTGGCCTTCCTGGGACCAGAGCGGTGGCGACCTACCGTGTACTACTCTTCCTCGTTGTCGGATGGGCCCACGCACGCGCGCCGGCTTCGTGGTCATGGTGGCGGAGGGTGGCCGGGGGGGGGGGGTGCTGGCAATCTCCTTCATTTACTCCTGCGACACTATGTCGAAGAGAGCTTTGGAGCGCGCCCGGAGTGGAGCCACTGATGTCCCTCGTCTGCTCCTGCGACAATACTTCCAAGAGAGCTTTGGAGCGCCAGGAGGCCATGGTTGGAGTGGTGCCAACAAAAGGAAGGGACCGGAGGAGAATGAGTGTGTGTTTTTGGCTATGTCTGGGAGCTGGGGCCCAAGTGAATATAGCGGGCGAATAACAATGAGCCACGACAGACGGATGGACGGCTTGTCCCAGAGTAGGTTCGTCGGGCGTGAATGCAGACGCTGCTTTAGTGACTTAACTGCAGATGCATTGGGTTACTGGCATGTGGGCCCAACGGGCATCTGGCTCGCATGTCAGTGACACACCAACTGCACCTGCAGTTAAGTCCGGTGAACGTGGCATTGACGTTCTGGAGAGATGGTGACCGTTTCTGGCAGGAAGCGCGCGCTAGTGATGGAAGGGGTTTTGGTAGGCCAGGGCGGTCAGACGCTGGCGTGGTGGTAAAGTGTGAACTCATGGACAGGTAGGCCCGCGTAGATAGATAAAGAACATGAGCTGATGAGGCACATGCGAACTTTTTGACTGGTCAACTAGACAAATACGGAGCTATACGTTGAGCCAGTGACCTTATAATCACCATATCTCGTATATAATGATCAAAGTGAGCTATCAAGACAAGTTCGATGACCGCTAATGCATTTTACTCAGTAATAAATGACCAGGATTGAAGGGGAATCCAAATTTCCTTCGTCTTCTGTCCTTGAGCTCTTGACAAACCAATACACTATACGGTTGTCCGGCCACTCCACCCCAGAGCTCTCATCAAGCGTCGTTCATGCCACCGCACCGCACACTAACCAGTAAGGAAGCGATGGCATCCCGCCGCACCGAGTTCCTCGCCGCCCACAACCGCACACAAAATGGTAGGGAAGCGATGGCATCCCGCCGTGCCGAGTTCATCGCCGCTCGCGACCTCACACCTATGTGGGAGGAATTTGAAGATGCCAAGGCCGAATGGGCGGTAGAGCAAGAGGCGGCCAAAGCCGCACAAAGGGAGCGGAAAAGTCAGAAAGTACTCAAGAAAAGAGGGGCCCGCCGTCGCAAGAAAGAAGAGGACGCACGCGCTGCTGCAGAGAGGTCGGCGGAGATCCAAGCACGGTGGGGTGTCACCGACAAAGGCGGGAATGAGAACGACGGCGTCTGGCCAGCATGTGAGAAGTAGTAGTACTAGTAGTTAGTGTGTGTGTCTTTGTCTGAGTACGAGCATGTACCAGTACTACTAGTTGCTACTGTAGTTTTTAGAGCAAATTACCAGTACATTAGCCTAGACTAAATGGAAAAATTCCTATCCTATGCATCAAATGGCATCTCTTTCTCTATAGGAATTGAGATGCATGTCATCTCACTTCCTATGATTTTCATATTCCTATAAAATTCCTATCCTATGAACGAAAGGAGGCCTTTATTGGAGTAACTACTGTATCTAGCAGTACTGCTAGTACAGTAGTTTTCTTCAAGAAGCGGAATTCAACGAAGTCATGATGGTTCCTTCGTCCGAGTAACTTCAAAGTGGGAAAGGTTGGGCCTGTGATTTGACGGCTCATTAGTCATTATTACTGCGGCCCGACGACCGGGGTGACTCTCCCTTGGAGTTCTGCGTGCATGGCAAGTGGACCAGGATGGTCGACGTCCCACATGTTGGCGAACGGAAGTATTCTTTCCGATATCAAGGAGCAAGGAAACCGCGTGGTATAGTGTCACTGCTGATTGGTTCTAAAAAAATAGTATCACTGCTGATTATAATAAATTTTTTATTTATGTTGAATGCTAGCGATTCAACTCTTACGATGAAGAGTGCCAAACACGGCATGTGCTGGATGTCCCACATGTCAGTGGAAGGAGTGGGGCATGAACAACGTGGTAGAGCCCAGCGCAAAAAAAAACAGCGTGGTAGAGCGTCTCCACTTCTTCCACTTCTGGGTCGGAGACCACACGTAGTAGTACTAGTGGTATGAATGATACAAAGTGCAACCTGGAGAGAAAGACATGTCTAGTTGGAAGGTCTGGGGCATACACGTAAACAAATATAAAAGTTAATATGTGCCTCCAAGTAATATAGTAGTAGTAGAGTACTTAGGCACGTACTCCATAACATCACCGTGCATTGCATGTACAACATTTAGTGGTAGTACGTAGTAAGAGACAAATGACGCCCAAGAGTTCCCTTCTCGACCCACTTTTGGGTGTTTGGTAGAGTGTATGGACGGTGCATGCGTCCACACTAGTTTAGAACAAATACACTAGAAGCATGCATGAAGAGAGCATGCATGAAGAGGGGTGTTGAGTTGAGCATGCATGAAGAGGGAACTACTATGCTGAGATGAGAATGCAACCAAACACACCCTATATGCCACACATGTTCATACCATTTGTGCCTTTCTACTTCACTTACTACGCTACATTACTCAGGTTCGTACGTCCACTCCTGGGTATATGTCTGTCCCGTAGTTCCAGTCCCATGTGTTCTTCATATAGATGGAACGATCCTTGTATGACACGTGCACCTTGATGCTAGATGTCTCGTGTGTTGGCAAAAGGATGAACAAAGCTCACGTAAAAAAATAGAGTGGAAGAACATAGATTACCGACGACCGAGAAGGAGCAAGGAACCTCGTGGTGGAGCGTCTGCACTCATAATATTTAATATTATTCAGCGATATAAAATCAACCAATCATCTCCACAGTGGACTGGAAGAGTACAAAACACGGCAGCCCAGTGTAGTTACATCATACTAGTACATGGCTAACCCACACGATCACCATATTTCTTGGCTTCCGTGCGACACCTATCTCTACTAATCCAGCAGCCTGTATCGCTTCTCCCTCCTTGTCTCTCTCAAAGTGTGGCGGGCTGGCGTTTTTGCCGTCTATTGAGGTCGGTTAACTCATCACATGTTAGCGACATGCCAAGAGCATTCTAAAAAAATTCCTTTCATGTTCCGTTTTCAAAAAGAAAAAAATCCTTTCACGCACGAATTTGACTGTATGCTTTGAGCAACTTGCATGTCCTATACTGCTCCTATTTGGATACTCTAACTTAGCTAGAGGTTAGACTAACTCATGACTAACCCTGAACTAACTGTAGCCAAAGAGGTGTTTGGGTGACAGGGTTAGATTGGCAATAAATGCACTTGATGGAGAGAGAAAGGTGATTTTTCAGTGGTCCCAATGAGAACTATCTCCAGTTAGCACCTCTTGGGTGGGATAGTTTTTTTGGTGGGTTCGGTGCAACTTGCTCCAATTTAAACCCTCATGCTTGGATACTTTAGGGCTATTTGAGCCCCAACTAGCTCAAACTAACTCTAACCCATGGATCCAAACAGGGCCTATGGCCAGCCTTGACGCGGAGCAGCCACGTGCACTGGGAAGTGGCGCTCTCTCGGCCGTCGTGCCACTTCAAAGCCGATGCTAGTAAGAGGTCGCCTCTGCTCTGGCCGGGCATTAATGCAGCACTAACGCTCCAGGGTGACGCTGACCATTTCGTGCGGGAAGCGCACGCTGGCAAGGGAGTATAGGTTGTGAACCGTTTCAAGTGTAGTACTGGTAGTTTGCAAAACTACTCAATTATTGCACTCAGTTTCCTAAGAAATTGTGGTAAAAACGTTACTCCACAGCCCGATTCCCTTCTCCTTCCTCTTCCACCGCCCGCGCATGTCCGCGAGAAAGCGACCGGTCAACCCTTATATAGGAGTGCTAGCACAAAAAGATGCATGCATGACCACTAAAATTTCCAGATTAAAGCGCCGCTCCGGCGATAGTATGGCGTATGTTGTTACCTTTGGCCGGGCCATGGCTACCAGGCAACGGCGACCAGAGAAGAGGCGGCGGGAGGGGAATGAATGCAACTACTGTTTGGGTTCGCCGTCTGACTTAAATAAATGCGCAACATCACATGTACCCGCGGGTGCACAAATTGTAACATACGTGTCTGCTTAAGTGGGCGTCACGTAACTGGTGTGTGTGTGAGAGAGAGAGAGAGAAAGAGAGAGAGAGAGAGAGATTCTGAGAGACAGAGTGCATGTGTGCGACTCTACTCTTCGGACATGTACTCAGCCTGTTGCATCAGGATATAAGTATAATGGTATTTACTTTAGCTAGTGATTTACGTGGCCATGTTAACGTGGTTGTGTAAAAAAAATGTCACTTCCTGCTCGTGATTTGCGTTATATAATTACAAGCAAGATGTTCGTGCATTGCACGGAACATCAATATGCATTTTTTTACAAAACACATGTTGTGATTGACCCATGCCGGAGTAATCCCATGTGTAAAAACTAATGATATCACGAGAATTTTATTGGAAAACTGGTATCTCGAGAATGTCATCGAAAAAATGAAAGATGAGAGATAAGGTGAGGAGGAGTGGAGCGTGGTGGTGACTGGTAGTCGGAATGGGCGGAGGCATGGGGATGGACGGCGCTGGCAGGCGGCAACTATCGGCATTCTAGGAACGGCAGTCCCCAGACTTGCCTGCCTGCGGCCTGCGGCGTGGCTCAAGCAGTGGCCCAGTACGGCCCGTCTTCATCAACCCAAGCTCAAGACCCTCGCGAGGGGCCAAGCCTCACGGGGCGGACGATGCAAGGATTCCTCAGGGGCGGCCTCACCAGGCAGGCTCGCGAGGAGGCGGAGAGATCAAGGCAGGGGTACCTCACGAGGTGCTCATGACGCAAGCCATGATGATCGAGACCAGGCGGGTGCCAGCCAGTGCAGCATCCTCGTTTCCTCTTTGGTACAAAGGGGGCAAGTGCAGGGGCGGAGTACCAAGGCATCAAGCAAAGGTTACCATATCGGTGCAACAAGACCAAGACCAGTAGAGCGGCAGGACGGAGGTCACGGTGGAGCCCAAGACGGCATCATGGCCACTGCCTTTGGCAGTCGAAGACCAACTTTAGTGAGGATAGCTTGTACTAGCTATTCCCCTTCAAAATGGCCGTTGTTGGCTCCCTTCCCTCTCAATATTTGGGAAGAGGACCAGGGCCTCTATATATAGATATAGCCACCACAGTAGGAAGGGCATCTCATCGGGGGACGATCGAATCCATCCCAAGTAGGACACCGCACCAGCTCAAGAACACCCCTCGCGAAGCTGTTCTTCCTCTGTACTGTTCATCATCAGCCCCAAAGGCAATCCACCACCACACACACTAGAGTAGGGTATTACACCACAAGGGTGGCCCGAACTAGTATAAACCTCGTGTCCCTCGTGTAGTTCATCGTGTAGCTTAAATCCTCGGCGAGGCGTTGGGACGTGGATCGGTAGGAAGTAGATCTTCATGCGCACCCCAGAGTTTGGACCTTAAGGGTTTTGCCGGAACCCGATATCCGACATTTGGTGCGCCAGGTAGGTGTGCGCCGGAGCTCTCCCTTCTGTCGACCCGCTCTCCATCAACACCGCGCTTCGTCCTCATGGCGGACAACGCGCCACCCGCTTCGGCTGCCTATGCCAGCACTGGGCCCAGGGGGCTCCGAGCCTTGGCCCCCGCTTTGCGGCAGGTGCAGTGGCCGCACAAGTTCAAGCTAGAGATGCCGCCGCGCTACAATGGCGCGACGAATCTGCTGGCTTTCCTGCTGGCATACGAGGAGGCCGTCCTCGAGGCTGGGGGCGACGACAAGGTCATGGCTAACTGGTTTCTCTCACCGTCGTTCTGCGCATGTGGCTGCTCCACCTGCCAACGGCTTCTGCGGCCTCCTGGGAGGAGCTGCGTGGCCTCTTCCTCGCCCATTACGCTGCGCCGGCGCCCCCGGTCATCGCAGCTCTCCTGGGCGGCTCATAGGCGCCACCCTCGGGCCGCCACGTCAAGCCATTCGTCCGCTAGATCGGTGCTGCCCTCACGCGGCACGGAGCTCCTCCGGGTTGGGCGGCACCCAAGGCTGACTTGACTTTCAGCTTGGACGACCACCCCGCCAACACCACCTGCTCGGGTGCGTTCCCGATGCTTTGCATGCCCACCATCTGCCAGGTGGCCGTCACCAGGACCCTCATTGACGGAGGTGCCGGCCTCAATGTGCTCTCGGTGGAGGCCTTCAGCCTCCTCCACGTCTCGCTGGAACAACCTCGACCCAGCAATCCCTTCTCGGGCGTCAGAGGCAGTTCCTCCGGCTCCCTGGGGTAGATCCGCCTTCTGGTGACCTTTGGCACCCACTACAACTTCTGCACGGAGCTGGTCAACTTCGACATCGCCCACATCGGCCTCCCGTACAACACCATCCTCGATTACCCTGCCTTGGCCCAGTTGATGGTGGCAACTCACCCGGCCTACAACCTCATGAAGATGTCCGGGAGTAGCGGCGTCCTCACCATAGCTGGAGATACAAAAGATGCTCTGCATGCGCTCAAGCTCGCCCTCAAGACAGCCGCAGTGGCGCAGCCCGCCAGTGCCGACACCCCCAAGGCCAAGGGGGCAGCACCAACCAAGAATAAGCAGTTGTTCACCCAAGACAAGGCGGAGACTAAGCAGGTACCAGTTGATGAGGACGGATCCTTCGGCGCCACCTTCACCATAGGCGCAAATCTCGACCCCGACCAGGAGGAGGCTCTGGTGAAATTCCTGCGCGCGAACAAGGAGGTGTTCGCGTGGGAACCCAAGCAGCTAGTGGGGGTCCCAAGGCAGGTGATCGAGCATCAGCTGAATGTGTGCCCCAATGTGCGCCCCGTGAAGCAGAAAGCAAGGCGGCAGTCCACCGAGAAGCAGGCCATCATCATCCAAGAAACCCGCAAGCTAGAAGCTGCAGGTGTCATTCGCAAGGTTCGCTACCCCGAGTGGTTGGCAAACCCTGTTGTTGTACCGAAGAAGGGAGGAAAGGAGCGCATGTGCGTCGACTTCACCAACCTCAATAAGGCCTGCCCTCAAGATCCATTCCCACTCCCCCACATCGACCAAATTGTCGACTCCACCGCTGAGTGTGATCTGTTGTGCTTCCTGGATGCCTTTTCGGGCTATCTCCAAATCAAGATGGCGATAGAAGACATGGAGAAGACGTCCTTCCTGACCCCGTGCGGGGTGTACTGTTACACCTGCATGCCGTTCGGGTTGCGCAACGTGGGCGCAACTTTCCAGCGACTGATGCATATCGCCATGGGCCGGCAGGTCGGGAGAAACACCGAGGCCTACGTCGATGACATTGTGGTGAAGTCTCGAGAGGCGAAGACCCTGATACAGGACCTAGAAGAAACCTTCGCGAGCCTTCATGAAGTGGACCTGCCGCTCAACCCAGAAAAGTACGTGTTTGGTGTTCCCTCTGGCAAACTTCTGGGCTTCCTCGTCTCCCACAGGGGGATTGAGGCCAACCCAAAGAAGGTCAAGGCAATCGAAGACATGAGTCTGCCGCAAACCCTCAGGGAAATGCAGAAGCTCGCCGGACGTGTAAATGCGTTAAGGCGCTTCATCTCCAAGCTGGGGGAGCGTGCCCTACCCTTCTTCAAGCTGATGAAGAAGAAGGGCCCGTTCGAATGGACACAAGAGGCCGATGAAGCGTTCCAAGATCTCAAGAAGTACCTGACCAGCCCTCGAGGGATGGTGGCGCCATGCCCTGAGGAGCCCCTGGTGCTCTACCTCTCCGCCACGCCCCTACTCCGCTAGCGCATCTCTGGTGGCGGTCCGGGAAGAGCGCCAAGCCAAGGCCGCATCACAACCGAACACGGTCCCAACCGCGGCAACACTAGACCGAGAAAGCCTCGCGAAGACCAGGACTCAGCAAATGGGGACCCGCCTCAGCAGGAAGACACCCCCGGGGCTGAAGGGGCCTCACCAAGCAGCCAGGAGTTGGGGGCTTCGGTGTCTCAGGAGTCACTCAACTCTCCGGAGGGCACGGGCTCCTTCGGCGCACCCACCCTCGTCGAGCATCCTATGTATTTCATCAGCATGGTGCTGCGGGACACAAGGGCACGATACCCCATGCCTCAGAAGCTCTTGCTTGCACTATTGGTGGCCTCGCGTAAGTTGCGGCATTACTTACAAGGTCACCCCATCAAGGTCGTCTCAGCCTACCCACTTGAGAGGGTACTCAGGAGTCCCAACTCCGCTGGAAGGGTCGCTGAATGGAACATCGATCTGCAAGCATTTCAGTTTGAATTCAGCACGACCAGGGTCGTCAACGGAGATGCACTTGCAGATTTTGTGGTAGAATGGACAGAGGCGCCAGGGCTTGAGGTAGGCGAAGATCGATCACTTTCCCCATGAAGTGAGGCACCGGATGGCTGGGTCATGTTCTCCGATGGAGCATTCTCACGACATGGCGCGGGGGCTGGCACAGTGCTTATATCCCCCACTCAGGACAAGCTCTGTTACGCCATGCAGCTCTGTTTCTAGCAGGGCGAGAAGGTTTCCAACAATATAGCAGAATACGAGGGCCTCATTGTAGGCTTAAAGGCCACAGCCGCTCTAGGGGTGAAGCGCCTCGTCATCAAGGGCGACTCACAGCTCCTCATCAACTTCTCCAACAAAGTGTACAAACCCAAGGACGAGCACATGGAAGCGTATCTCGTAGAGGTACGCAAGATGGAAAAGCAATTTTGGTGGCTGGAGTTGCAGCATGTGCCCCGCGGCAGCAACCAAGAGATCGATGACATCGCCAGGAGGGCATCGAGGCGGCTGCCTCAGGAGCCTGGCGTTTTCGAGGAATGACTCTTCAAGCCCTCGGCAACACCGATGCCATCCAGCACAGTGCAACCCCGGGAAGAGCTCCCTCAACCACCTGCCATAGGAGCCCCAGCCTGTGGCCCAACGTCGGGAGCACGCTTACTCCTGGCGCTGGAGCCCCAGGAGGGATGCTGGACTACGGAATTCAAGGACTACCTGATGCAAGGGACTCTACCAAAGAAGGAGAAGGACGCGGAACGCGTTGCCCGGCAGGCCACGACCTACTACATCTAAGACGGGGAGCTCTACCGGAAGCGGCCAAAGGATATTTCCCTGCGTTGCATCTCCAGGGAACAGGGGAAGGAGTTACTGGCTGACATACACGATGGAGATTGTGGACACCACTCGTCATCACAGACTCTCGTCAGCAAGGCATGTCGCAGCGGGTTTTACTAGCCTACGACACTCAACGACACAATGGAGCTGGTGAAGGCTTGCGAAGCGTGCCAATTCCACGCCAAGCAGATTCATCAGCCAGCCCAAGGCCTGCAGACCATCCCACTATCGTGGCCGTTCGTGGTTTGGGGGCTGGATATCCTGGGCCCGTTTCCTCGAGCGCCTGGGGGCTACCGCTACCTCTACGTCGCCATTGACAAGTTCACCAAGTGGGTGGAGGTAGAAGCCGTCCACACCATCCCAGCTGGTTCTGCAGCCAAGTTCATCAAGGGCCTCGTGAGCCGATTCGGGGTGCCTAATCGCATCATCACCGACAACGGTTCACAGTTCACCAGCAATATCTTCAAAACATATTGTGCTAACCTTGGAACACAGATATGCTACACTTCGGTGGCACACCCTCGAAGCAACGGCCAGGCTGAACGCACCAATGCAGAGGTCCTGAAAGGCCTCAAAACCAGGACCTTCAAGAAGAAGCTGGAGGCCTGCGGCAGGGGCTGGTACGATGAGCTCCAGTCCGTGATTTGGTCCATCCGCACTACCGCCACCAAGTCGACTGGCGAGACCCCGTTCTTCCTCGTCTACAGAGCAGAGGCGGTCCTCCCTCATGAGGTTAGGTGTCGCTCCGCGCGGGTCCTGGTGTTTGATGAAGCGCAGCAGGACGCCATGCCAGGGATGTACCTTGTGCTGGGGGTGGAACACCGTCGGGAGGCCGTGCTACGAGCAGCAAGATACCAGCAGGCGCTGCGGCGGTCCCACTGCCGCAACATCCGCCCCAGGACTCTTGAGGTAGGTGACCTCGTGCTCAGGCAGGTGCTCTCCAGGGAAGGGTTGCACAAGCTCTCGCGCATGTGGGAGGGCCCGTTCAAGGTTGTTCATGTTTCCATACCTGGTGCCGCACGCTTGGAGACCCAGGAAGGGGTGCCCATCCCGAACGCGTGGAACATTCAGCACCTCCAGAGGTTCTACCCTTGAAGTAAGGCCCAGTGCCTGTAAAGAAGGCCCAGTGCCTATAAAGAAGGCTCGGTGCCTGTGAAGAAGGGCCTAGTGCCTATAAAGAAGGCCCAGCGCCTGTGAAGCTCGCCGCCCCAAGAAAGGCCTGGTGCCTGTGAAGAAGGCCCAGTGCCTGTGAAGCTCCCCGCCCGTGACACTCTCACGTAATAATGAGTTGGGGCTGTACACGCCCCGGAGTCTCCGGAGTGCCGCCCTTGGGCCTCGAGGGCTCCCGCCCACGCCCAGTGGCAGCACTTAGCTCCGCGCTGGTGACAAGACGTCGAAGACTAGACTAGGTGCCGGACGCGGCTTTTCATTTGCTTTCCGCAGTTGGCTTGTTCTCCCTCATTTGAACTTTTATTGGAGTTGCTTCCAGTGTTGTTTGCCATTCCCTGTCCCTGTTCTCTGTCTTTCGCTCGGCTCATTGTCTTTCTCGCAAGCCTCGCGAGGGGGCTACGCGGGAGCCGTCGTGAGCGTTTTCTCTCCTGATTTCGTGAGGCTCCCTCGCTCAAGTTCGCAGCGGGAGCAACCCTCCCGGTCCATGCCCCACGGGCATCGCGACGCAAAACGCAGGACCTAAGCTGGTCACCCTCGCGACAAAGGTTCGAAAGCTATTCTCCCGCCTGATTTTTGCAGACCTTAAGACGCCCGGCGAGGCCTCAGGCAAGTACCTCGCGAAGCAGAAACTGCAGTGAACTTCCCAAGCTAAGTTGTTCCTACACGCAAGCGTATAGCCGCAACACCATAACACAACACGGGAACGATAAAAATAGCATGGGATAGTCTTGCGCGCCCCCCCGCGGGGGTCCATACTTCTCTCTCTCAACGCAGGAAAAGGAGAAAAACAAAATAAACACGGCGAGCCCCGCAATGGCTCATGAGGGAGGATCCGCATCGCCCTCCCGGGCTCAATCAGACTCCTTCTCGCGCTTCACTGAGGTGCGAAGGCGGGACGACCCGCTACCGCCCTCGAAGCAGGCGCGGTGATGTGGTGGCTGATCACGGCCACCGCTGGAGGAGCTGCCACCAGAGGAAGAGCCGCTAAAGCTCGACGAGCTGCAGACACCGCCTGGAGCGGGCTCGCCTTTTCCCTCGTCATGGCCGTCGCCAAGGCCAAGCACCTTGTCGCCTTCATCATCTTCAGGGCAGCACCCAATACGGCAGCCATCTTCTCCAAACACCCTCACGTAGAGGGTCGCGTCGCCATCGAACTTGAAGTGGAGGGTGCACCGCCGGCCTAGGACACACACGCGGGCAAACGTCTACCAGCCACGGGCCAGGGCCACGTTCCCAGCGACGGAGATCTCCACCGCAACCCAGGAGGCGCTGCTGCAGTAGCCGTCCGCTTGGAGCCAGAGCCCGCCAAGGGCATCGGCCGGCAGTTCACCGACGAAGAAGCAGGGGAGCTGGAGCCAGTTGTCGGCCAGATTGGTCGACCACACGACAAACTCCGGCAGCACCTCTGCCGAGTGAAAGCATGGCCGGGGAGGTCACACGGCCATGGCGCGCCTTCCCCCGCCAACCGGGCGGCCATCACCATGCAAAGGACCATCGCCGCGACCACGGGCAGCTGCTGCAGGAGTCGCAGGGTGCTTGCGGGGACGACCTTGGCCGCATTTGGGTGGAGGGGAGCCAGGCCCTTCCTGGCAAGCCTTCCCCTTTTCCACGTCCGAAAACCTCTTCGTGGGCGCCATGGGACATGGCGAGCAACTGGAGCAAGGAGGAAGGAGAAGCAGGCGGGGGGAAGTGAGATGTGCAGCGGGGTGCCTGCTCCCCCCCACATTTATAACCCGAGGGAGGCCAACCGTCGGCCTCCACGATCGCAGGTAATCATGACTCTTTTTTGCATGCAGCAGAGACTCGTCAAATCGGGCAGTTGCCGAGGCAGCATGGGGAAGTGGAGGCTCCCACGTCCAATCAACCGCCACGGGGCGACCAAGGCCGCATGTTGTTGGGGCCTGCGGCGCTCCACACTTTCCCTTTGGCTTCGCTGCTAAGACAAGGCCAAGCGCGCCTTGGGCCCGGGGGCTACTGTCGGTGTTCTGGGGATGGGGGTCCCCACACTTGCCTACCTGCAGCCTGCGGCATGGCTCAAGCAGTGGCCCAGTACGGCCCATCTTCATCAACCCAATCTCAAGACCCTCGCGAGGGGCCAAGCCTCATGGGGCGGACAATGCAAGGCTTCCTCAAGGGCGGCCTCACCAGGCAGGCTCGCGAGGACGCGGAGAGATCAAGGCAGGGGTACCTCGTGAGGTGCTCATGACGCAAGCCATGGTGATCGAGACCGGGCGGGCGCCAGCCGGTGCAGAGTCCTCGTTTCCTCTTTGGTACAAAGGGGAAAAGTGCAGGCGCGGAGTACCGAGGCATCAAGCAGAGGTTCCCATATCGGTGCAATGAGACCAAGACTAGCAGAGCGGGAGGACGGAGGTCACGGTGGAGCCCAAGACGACGTCATCTCCAGTGCCTTTGGCATTCGAAGACCAAATTTAGTCAGGATAGCTTGTACTAGCTGTTCCCCTTCAAAATGGCCGTTGTTGGCTCCCTTCCCGCTCAATATTTGGGAAGAGGACCAGGCCCTCTATATATAGAGATATCCACAATAGTAGGAAGGGCATCTCATCGGGGGACGATCGAATCCATCCCAAGTAGGACACCGCGCCAGCTCAAGAACACCCCTCGCGAGGCTGTTCTTCCTCTGTACTGTTCATCATCAGCCCCAGAGGCAATCCACCACCACACACACTAGAGTAGGGTATTACACCACAACGGTGGCCCGAACAAGTATAAAACTCGTGTCCCTCGTGTTGTTCATCGTGTAGCTTAGATCCTCGCGAGGCATTGGGACATGGATCGGTTGGAAGTAGATCTTCGTGCACACCCCAGAGTTCAAACCTTAAGGGTTTTGCCGGAACCTGATATCCGACAACAGCGGCCACCATGCTAGATTGTTCCAGAGACTTCCTTTTTTAATTGCTGGGCAATGAGGTTGTGGGAGATAAGGATGTGTAGAGATGTGCGGGTATCTTTTGTAAAATTATCATAGTTTGCTTTCTATCCATCAGATAGAGATCAGATGGTCTATATTACAAGATGGCACGCACACCATCATCGCCAACTCGGTTTTTTATAAGGGTACAGATGATAAGTTTGCTAACTACTAAAGTAAAGTGGAATTTGTCCATGTTATACAAGTAAATTAAGGTGATTGTTTATCATACGGGTAAGGTTGGATGAAGGGTGGTAGGAACAAATGCTCCGCCTAGAGCATGTGCA
>NC_041385.1:274321605-274324622 GCF_002162155.2 Triticum dicoccoides | reverse complement strand
TCCAGGCGGAAGTTATGTGCACACAAGAAGAGAACGATTCGATGTGGCATTAGTGTTGAGGGTAATTAACTACGTATGGAGACATAGAGACCTTGAACGTGCATGTGTGAGAGGTATACATGTATACGTGGGATATGTGTGTGTGTGTGTGCGCGCGCATGATCGAGATAAAATAAAGAAGACATAAGTCATAAGATCAATGACATGGGAGAGACGGATTGGTATGACAAAATGCATGCATGTGAGAATGCAAGGAAGAAGGCCCGACAATTGAGCATGTGTTTTTGTCTTTAAGAGATAGTGGCGTGGGCTGGAGCATGCATCTATGGCGAGCAGAGGAAGTGAGGCACAACGATTGTGCAAAAGAGATCAACCTATAAATGCATATGTATGGAGAGACATATATAGTGTGGGTGATAGGAAGCAAGAATCTGTGCGAGATAGAAATGTTGACGGAGAAACTATAGATAGATACAGAGATGGAGATGCTAGCTGGAGGGACATCCTCTAGTTTGAGTGTTGGAGATGACCGCCGGGTGGTTCAGAGGGTGAAGTTATATATGTGTGTGAGAGATAAAGATAAAAAGAGGGCACTTGACTGCATATAGAGAGAAACATATGTAGTGTGCATGATAGGAAGCAAGAGTGAGGGTGAGAAAGAAGGTTGATGGAGAAACAGATAAATAGAAAGATAAAGATGCTAGCTAGTGTGCATTAGAGTTAGGAGTCAAGTGGATTAGAAGGCTGAGTTATGTGTGTGGTTGTGAGAGAGATAGAGAGAGGGTGCATGTGAGTCACATACAAACAAATATTAGAGAGAAAAATCCCGAGAGACGGAGTTTTGTGTCTGCGAGAGAGAAAGATATTTCACAATGAGAGTGATAGCTAGAGAGACATATGAGGGAACGCAAGATATCTCTAGGGAGAGAGTGTGTGTGTGAGCAACATACAAGAGAACAGTGGAGAAATATGAGACCCTGGGAGACAGAGTTTGTGTTTGTGTGTGAGAAAGAGATATTTAAGAGGAAGAGTCATAGGTTCTCATACCTAAGGAGCGAAAGACATCTCTGTATGAGGGGTGTGCGAGTGACGCACAGGGGAATAGTAGAGAGAAATGAGACCCCGGGAGACAAAGTTTTGTGTTTGTATGAGAGAAAGAGATCCCACATGGAGAATCATAGTTAGAGACGCATAGCAGGGAGCGAGGTATACTTAGAGAGAGATAGAGTGATGAAGGTCGAGGGAGAGAGTACCATCAGTGTGTTACAAAGATAAAAGATCATTGTCGACATACAGGTAGCACAAGAGATACCTGAGAGACGATGAACGCGTATAGGTCTAGAGAGATAGTCATATATAAGCATGAGTGATAGGTATACGAGACGAATATCTGGATTAAAGGGGATTCAAATATTTAAACTGGAGATCACGACATCGATAATATCATAACACAAATTGGTGTATCAAACATGCATATTCATTTGAATTTGGGCACACGTGTAATGTTATATAGTTAATCAATATTGGTGATCCATAGATTCTTTAATTAGAAACAATGCATGGTTTATATGCAATTGATGTCTAAACGGGATTACACTATATGTTGCGTGTGTGAAACACATTATACATGTTTGAGAAGTAAATAAACCCGCATGAAACACACATTAATTGGAGACAGTTAGCAAGGAATGCATACATTGGATTTCAACATACAGTGGTTTCAAATATTTGAAAATCCAAATTGATGGATACAACCTTATGAATCCGAGATCATGCCATTTCTAAACCATATTTATGTATAAATGGTGTTGTGCTTTTGAAATTATATATGAAAAAATGATGTATATAGAATTTTATTCCAATCGAAAATGGATCCTGCCCGAAAAAAATAGAATACAAACGGGATTCAAATTGAGTTGGCACGGTAAACGTGCACTCTGCAAAATTTGAATGAAGCAGGGAAAGTCGCAGTAACTGCCCGAAACCAAAATCTGCGAGATGGAAATTACTATACTGCTTATCCCTGCCACGCAAAGCCTATGTGCTCGATTTCTATAGGTTTCGATAGGGGTAGGTTTGTAATTTCACTCAAACGTGACATAACCACCTCTCACCTGGATTCATACATGGTGGGCGCCAAAACACAGTGTGTCCTCGGCCGAAATTGACTCCCTCCCTGATTCATACACGGTGGGCGCCAAAAACAAACTCTCATCGGCAAATATTCGGTGTATTCGATATTACCGTCCTATCCCCAACCGATTAATATTGCTGTGATGTAGGAAATTTGAAACGGGGGCTACGTTTGTAAATTTCCTCGCATTTGAGACAAGCGCACCCTGAAGACATGGTTCCCCCTTCCTCTCTACCTCCATTTCCCCATTTGTACTCCATGGGCGCCAAAACACCCTCTCCACCCCAGCCTCCTCCGTCCGCCACCCCATCCACTGCCGTCCTCCTCCACCATGTCGGAGCTGATACCCCGATGCCGTTGTCCATTACAAGAGATCGACCTCTCTCATCCACGGCTTCAGACCAGGATCCTTGCATCCCGTCCTCTCGCTTCATCCCTACCGTCGTCCACCTTGCCGGCGCCGCTCCTACGACCGTCTCGTCCACCACACCCCACCGCCACCGTCTACCCTCCTAGATATGCTTCCACGCCACCGACAGCCGTCGCTACCGCAGCACCATCAAATTCTCAGCAGATGCATACACGCCGCCGCACCAGAGGCGGTACTCTTTTGTATCTGCTCAACTTATTTATCACTGTAAGAAAATAGATTGCCACTGCTTTACTCTGATTTCTTGTCCATCACTTACTTGCTAGTTGAAAGCAAACATTGGTTACAAAGTTGCCTTTTTCCGGTTTGCACCTTCAGATCCGCCATGGCACGCTCAACACTATACTCCCAATGCTTATAATTTTCCCCTTTTATATTCCATACTAGTTAAATCATAGTAGACTAAATTTCAAAATTGGGTCAGTCGATTTTTCAGAGCTCGCCGGAGTTCAT
>NC_041385.1:274173835-274321212 GCF_002162155.2 Triticum dicoccoides | reverse complement strand
AGTTCATCAGTGCGAACGAAGGGGCTCGGGTGGGGACGGTGGTTGTGTGTGTGGGGGGGGGCGGTGGTGGGGCCTCACCAAACAAAGAAAACTTGACGTGGGTGGGGGCGGGGGTGGCGGAGGAACACAGGCGGTGGGGGACGGTGGTCCGGCCTGCGGCCTGTGCGGTGTTCTGTATGGGAAGAATCAGAGACGAGGAAGAATAAGGGTTAGGAGATGTAGGATCTTCATCCAACCGCCTGAAATGGTCGAGAGACAGCAGGGAGTTGCATTCTTAATGTGCTCTGGTTCATCATGTGTGGGCACTGCGCAAAGAACTTTTTATTATCCAAAATCTGCTTGCTTTTCTTTAGCATGTTCCTCTTTCGTTCTTCTTTAATAAGTACTCTCTCCGTTCCTAAATACAAGTATTTGTATAGATTCCACCATGGACTACATATGGAGCAAAATGAGTGAATCTACACTCTAAAATGTATCTGGATACATCTGTATGTGATCCATAGTGAAAATCTCTACCAAGACTTATATTTTGGAACGGAGGGAGTATGATAGTAGTACAATATGTTCCTTGTACTGAAGATGAGCAGGGACATTTGCAGTGTAGAGGTCTATACGGTTGGTTGTGATGGACACTTTGAACTCTTCGGGCCTCTTTGATTCGTAGGATTTTGTAAACATGGGAATAGGATTTGTAGTGGCCTGCCCACTTGAATCCTATAAGAATAGCAAGGAAATGCAGGGAGTTATGTCGCCTTTGAGAGTTACATTCATATTAACAGTACCGCACCTTCAGTTGAAGAGAGCTGGTATCCGAAGCCTTTCTAGTCGTACCGGCAATACCAGCAGATATATTCTAGCAAGTTCCACTTTGCTGAGGTTTTCCCGTTATATCTACACTATGATCTGTGTAGCTGCTTTGTGTCGCACTAGCAACAGTCCACTCTTGAAGCTAAACACTGCAATGACTTACAAAATTGGCACCAAGGCATTGAGTGCCATTCTGGATGCAATGAAACTCATACGCTCCTCACCTGTTGACTCTTGTATAGAATATGATCCTAATGCCTCTTGTTCAAAATTGCCACATATAGAGAGACAACATGGAATTGCATTTCTTTGGGCACTGTGATTCATCATGAGTGGCAACCAACATTGTAGGGAATGAAGCGGAACCTCAAGAACATGCTTCCTCTTCTGTTCTTTAACATGTTCCTCTTTGTTTATTCTGTATTTAGTACGTACAGTATGTTCCTTGTCAGGAAGGGGAGCAGAGACATCTGCAGTCAATAGCTGATAGAGCTGGCCTGTACGTGATCAATAGGCTTTCAATTACTAGCGGCAATACAACACCGTATTTTCTAGCTAGTTCTAGTTTCCCGATTTATATATCATGCTTATGGTGTACCCCTTTTATGTGCACTATGATCTGCCTAGTTGTTGTGTGCTCTTGTTATCATGGTTTGGCAATAAACTTTCTATACAGTATATTATGAACCTATCATCTGGCAACTATCCTTACTTGTGGAGCCTATTTTTTTGTGTACTTGTGCCAGATTATATAAATGCACGCACCATATTACAGCACACATGAGCTCTCTTATCAGAATGCAGTGATAGCACACAAGTGTTTACAGGGGCGCCCTTATATTAGAATATCATCTGCATTACAAAGATAATCTCACAACTATTTATGTTTTCATGGTTCTCAGATATTATACGTAATTATAGTGAATATCAGAATCCGCGCATCATAAGAATATTGTGGAACACTGCAATGACTTACAAAATTGGCACCAAGGCATTGAGTGCCATTCTGGATGAAATGAAACTCATACGCTCCCCACCTGTAGATTCTTGTTCAGAATATGATCCTAATGACTATTCTAACCTCGAGGAGTCAAAGGCAGATGGCCTGTCATGTTCACCCATCAAGGTGCCTATTCTAATTTGGCAAGGTTTTATTGATTGCGCGTATCTTGCATATGTTGTCTTGCATTTCTTCTACTTTGTTTCACCGCCATCTGCTTAGTTTACTCATCATATATGTCGAGATGCCATGCCCATCCATTATCAATACATATTCCATCTGTCATCATGCCATGTTTTTCCACTCAAATGTTGTTCTTGTGCATCAGACATCAAAAAGGAAGAGGGTGATTGACGAACCTGAAGGAGCACCGGCAAAGTCCTTGAAAATGTGGTTGTGCCAGAGAAATCAGACAGCACCCCACTTATATTGGTTGTACAACCAGTGACACAAAACGTAGGACCGACTCCAGTAGACTATACCCATACTTCACTGGCCGCACCACTAGCCCCCCCCCCACACAGGACCTGCACTCCAGCAAAAGGTATGCCGATTTCAGTTGCCATAGCACCAGCCGTACCATAGAAAAATCCCACTCCAGCAAAAAGTACAGCAAGTCCACCGGCTGAAGACCTATCCCAACTGCAGAGACGACCAATTCCTGCAGATTGGAACCCAATTCCAGTTATTCCCAGTTTAAAAGACAATGCTTCCAATGTTGTTAGGGACTACGTGCATATATTCCCATCATGGGAAGATTACAGTGAAGACAAACACCATTTTCACATCTTCCTGTCCCACTTACGTGTAAGTGCTATTATTCATGGTGATTATTTTCCTATTTACTGCTGATTGAACACATCAATGATTTACATTAAATTGTTGTAAGTAGGCGAGGGTCAATCTGGATAGTCATGACGAGCAAAGCTTGCTTGCGCTTTACAAGGAAGCATTGCAGCAGTATCGCTGTTACCTAAGGAAATCACACTTTGATGGCAAGTCTATAGACGAATTTCCGGTGAAGTCTCCTGTGCTAAATTTAGAAGACATTGAATGGAAAAACCTTGTTATGCACTGGTCTCGTTCCGAGGATGAGGTAAAACCTTGATGGCAAGCATATTTGCATGACAATTTGACTTCTACTTTTCCGCATGTGTATGGATCTTTTTTGCAGGAAATCTGCTCGAAAAAGAATTCCGGTTTGAAAAGAACGACATGATATCGCAAATATGCTGCCCGCTGCTTTGCTCTTGTTAGTACCTGTTGTCCTGTATCACTGTACTTGCATACATTCCTGGTTCATTATGTCACAACAGTATGCATGATAGCTTGCTTATGAATTGTTTGCCCCAAATTATCTGATCTGTATGAATGGTTACATTAGTGTAGAATATATCCAATGCCAATAAAATTTTTTAGCTCTGCATTGTTCTTGTAAGTACGGCTGTCCTTTATCAGTGTACTTATATTGACAGGTAGTTGTTCATGTACCATCACTCCGCAGCTTATTTTCCTTTGCCCTCCATTTTCTACACATAAGATCTATATTTACTCTTACCATAAGGTTGGATAACACTGATGGTACTGAAGAAGTTTAGCTCTGCATTGCTCTTGGCTGAACCTTTTGCCTGTATCACTGTACTTACATTTATAGCTACTTGGTTATGTAGCATCACTCTTCATCTTATCTTAAATATTCTCCATTTTTTCCTTATATTGTCACATCTATATTTACTCTTACAAAATGTAGAATAAAGGCAATGCTTATGAAGAGGATTTTGTGGTAAACTTCTTGAATTGCTCCCCCCCATCAGAATGGACAATGGATTTATAGAGCCTGCCTTCACCAATAATGTAAGTTTGTCCTTCTCAAGCCTTCAAACTTTGCTGTGGATATTTGGTTAGGCATGACTGCAACAACTGTTTATTTTTGGTGTTTGCATCAAATTGCATGTTTAAAGTTTATTATGTAGTTCATAAACAAAAGTTTGTCCTTCTCAATTTATGTTTTCAGTTGTACAACCCCAAGTTCCTTCTTCATGCCATGTAAATTAAACTATACAGAGCAAGTGATCTTATTTTGCCAATCTGAAATGGGATAAATTGATAGCACACTAACCATTGATACTTATGAGTTCTTGATCTGTAATCCAGTAGTGTCGCGAAGCTGCCAACTCCTTCACAATGTCATTTCCTGCCATGTCTTGACCTGAACAATACCATATTGTGTTAATGCTATTTTAAACTGTGTCACTTTATTCATCAGTAAGAAATGTGATGAATTGTCAGCACTGATACTTATATGTGCAAAACATGTCATCTGTCTGCTTGTTTATATTTCAAAGTGAGAACGATATAAGTGTCAAACAAGTGCAGTCTCATCAGCTTGCTCAGCTACTTGCGCTTTAGCTCCCGAGCAGGGCTACCCTTTCTTGAACTCTAATGAAGTGCTGTCGGTTTTGTATATTATTTTGTCGGCATGTTTAATTGCACTGGTGGCGATCTTTGATGCCCAGTGTATGTAATCTGCTGTCTGCTTGTGCTTTATTATCATAGTGACGAACTTTGATGCCTAGTGGATGTAATATGCCGTAATTTCTTCATTGTATAGTCTAGATTTTTTCTTATTCACGATGCTGCAATTATTTTACTATATATATCCTGTCTTCGCAGTAAACCGGCCAAACCGTAAAATTACGGTACATACTCAGGCCGTCATGCAAATCACTATGCATGATCCGCATCATGGTGTTGGTGAACGTAGTAATTTCAAAATTTTCCTACGCACACGCAAGATCATGGTGATGCATAGCAACAAGAGGGGAGAGTGTTGTCCACGTACCCTCATAGACCGAAAGCGGAAGTGTTAGCACACCGCGGTTGATGTAGTCATACGTCTTCACGATCCGACCGATCCAAGTACCGAACGTACGACACCTCCAAGTTCCACACACGTTCAGCTCGATGACATCTCACGAACTCCGATCCAGCAGAGCTTTGCGGGAGAGTTTCATCAGCATGACAGCGTGTTGACAGTGTCGATGATGATACCGACGCAGGGCTTCGCCTAAGCACCGCTATGATATTACCGAGGTGGAATATGGTGGAGGGGAGCACCGCACACGGCTAGGAGAGATCAACAGATCAACTTGTTCCTCTAGAGGTGCCCCCTACTCCTGTATATAAAGGAGCAAGGGGGGAGAGGCGGCCGGCCAAGGAGGGCGCGCCAAGGGGGGAGTCCTACTCCCATCGGGAGTAGGACTCCACCTTTCCTTGTTGGAGTAGGAGAAGGGAAGGAAGGGAGAGAGGAGGAGAAGGAAAGAAGGGGGGCGCCGCCCTCCCCTCCTTGTCCAATTCGGACTAGAGGGGGAGGGGGCGCGCGGCTGCCCTGGCCGCCTGTCCTCTTCTCCCACCAAGGCCCATTAGGCCCAATATACTCCCCGGGGGGTTCCGGTAACCCCCCGGTACTCCGGTAAATGTCCGAAACGTCCCGAAACACTTCTGGTGTCCGAACATAGTCATCCAATATATCGATCTTTACGTCTCAACCATTTCGAGACTCCTCGTCATGTTCGCGATCATATTCGGGACTCCGAACTACCTTCGGTACATCAATAACACAAAAACTCATAATACCGATCGTCACCAAACTTTAAGCGTGCGGACCCTACGGGTTCGAGAACTATGTAGACATGACCGAGACACGTCTCTGGTCAACAACCACTAGCGGAACCTGGATGCTCATATTGGTTCCCACATATTCTATGAAGATCTTTATCGGTCAAACCGCATAACTACATACGTTGTTCCCTTTGTCATCGGTATGTTACTTGCCCGAGATTCGATCATCGGTATCTCAATACCTAGTTCAATCTCATTACTGGCAAGTCTCTTTACTCGTTATGTAGTGCATCATCCCGCAACTAACTCATTAGTCACATTGCTCGCAAGGCTTATAGTGATGTCCATTACCGAGAGGGCCCAGAGATACCTCTCCGAGAAGCGGAGTGACAAATCCTAATCTCAAAATATGCCAACTCAACAAGTACCTTCGGAGACACCTGTAGAGCACCTTTATAATCACCCAGTTACGTTGTGATTTTTGGTAGCACACGAAGTGTTCCTCCGGTAAACGGGAGTTGCATAATCTCATAGTCATAGGAACATGTATAAGTCATGAAGAAAGCAATATCAACATACTAAATGATCAAGTGCTAAGCTAATGGAATGGGTCAAGTCAATCACATCATTCTCCTAATGATGTGATCCCGTTAATAAAATGACAACTCATGTCTATGGTTAGGAAACTTAACCATCTTTGATTAATGAGCTAGTCAAGTAGAGGCATACTAGTGACATTATGTTTGTCTATGTATTCACACATGTACTAAGTTTCCGGTTAATACAATTCTAGCATGAATAATAAACATTTATCATGAAATAAGGAAATAAATAATAACTTTATTATTGCCTCTAGGGCATATTTCCTTTAGTCTCCCACTTGCACTAGAGTCAATAATCTAGTTCACATCATCATGTGATTTAACACCAATATTCACATCTGTATGTGATTAACATCCATAGTTCACATCGTCATGTGACCAACACCCAAAGGGTTTACTAGAGTAAATAATCTAGTTCACATCGCTATCTGGTTAACACCCAAAGAGTACTAAGGTATGATCATGTTTTTCTCGTGAGAGAAGTTTAGTCAACGGGTCTGTCACATTCAGAGCCGTATGTATTTTGCAAATATTTTATGTCTACAATGCTCTACACGGAGCTACTCTAGCTAATTGCCCCCACTTTTAATATGTATCCAGATTGAGACTTAGAGTCATCTGGATCAGTGTAAAAGCTTGCACCAATGTAACTCTTTACAACGAACTCTTTTATCACCCCCATAATCGAGAAACATTTCCTTAGCCCTCACTAAGGATATTCTTGGCCGTTGTCCAGTGATCTACTCCTAGATCAAAATTGTAATCCCTTGCCAAACTCAGAGCAAGGTATACAATAGGTCTGGTACATAGCATAGCATACTTTATAGAACCTATGACTTAGGCATAGGGAATGACTTTTCATTATCTTTCTATTTTCTGCCATGGTCGGTTTTTTTTGAGTCTTACTCATCTTCACACCTTGTAATACATACAAGAATTCCTTCTTTGACTGATCCATTTGAACTCTTTCAAAAACTTGTCAAGGTATTTACTCATTGAAAAATCTTATCAAGCGTCTTGATCTATCTCTATAGTTCTTGATGCTCAATGTGTAAGTAGCTTCACCGAGGTCTTTCTTTGAAAAACTCTTCTTCAAGTATCCTTTTATGCTATCCAGAATTTTGATATCATTTCCAATCAACAATATGTCATCTACATATAGTTTTAGAAATGCTACAGAGCTCCCACTCACTTTCTTGTAAATATAGGCTTCTCCAAAAGTCTGTATAAAACCATATGCTTTGATCAACTCATCAAAGCGTATATTCCAACTCCGAGATGCTTACACCAGTCCATAGATGGATTGTTGGATCTTGCACATTTTGTTAGCACCTTTAGGATTGACAAAACCTTATGGTTGCATCATATACAACTCTTCTTTAATAAATCCATTAAGGAATGCAGTTTTGACATCCATTTGCCAGATTTCATAAAATGTGGCAATTGCTAACATGATTCGGACAGACTTAAGCATCGATAAGAGTGAGAAAATCTCATCGTATTCAACACCTTGAACGTGTCGAAAAACCTTTAGCGACAAGTCGAGCTTTGTAGATAGTAACACTACTACCAACGTCTGTCTTCCTCTTGAAGATCCATTTATTTTCTATGGCTTGCCGATCATCGGGCAAGTCCACCAAAGTCCACACTTTGTTCTCATACATGGATCCCATCTCAGGTTTCATGGCCTTCAAGCCATTTCACGGAATCTGGGCTCATCATCGCTTCCTCATAGTTCGTAGGTTCATCATAGTCTAGTAACATGACTTCTAGAATCGGATTATCGTACCACTCTGGTGCGGATTGTACTTTGGAAGGCCTACGAGGTTCTATAGTAACTTAATCTGAAGTTTCATGATCATCATCATTAACTTCCTCACTAATTGGTGTAGCAATCACTGGAACTGATTTCTGTGATGAACTACTTTCCAATTCGGGAGAAGGTACAATTACCTTATCAAGCTCTACTTTCCTCCCACTCACTTCTTTCGAGAGAAACTCCTTCTCTAGAAAGGATCCACCATAGAAACGAATATCTTGCTTTCGGATCTGTGATAGAAGGTTTACCCAACAGTTTCCTTTGGGTATTCTATGAATACGCACTTCTCCGATTTGGGTTCGAGCTTATCAGGTTGAAACTTTTTCACATAAGCATCGCAGCCCCAAACTTTAAGAAACGACAACTTTAGTTTCTTGCCAAACCACAGTTCATAAGGCGTCGTCTCAACGGATTTTGATGGTGCCCTATTTAAAGTGAATGCAGCTGTCTCTAATGCATAACCCCAAAACGATAGTGGTAAATCAGTAAGATACATCATAGATCACACCATATCCAATAAAGTGCGGTTACGACATTCGGACACACCATAACACTATGGTGTTCCAGGTGGCGTGAGCTGTGAAACTATTCCACATTGTTTTATATGAAGGCCAAACTCGTAACTCAAATATTCTCCTCCATGATCAGATCATAGAAACTTTTATTTTCTTGTTACGATGATTCTCCACTCTGAAATTCTTTGAACTTTTCAAATATTTCAGACTTGTGTTTCATTAAGTAGATATACCCATATCTGCTCAAATAATCTGTGAAGGTCGGAAATAACGATACTCGCCACGAGCATCAACACTCATTGGATCGCATACATCGGTATGTATTATTTCCAATAAGTCAGTAGCTCGTTCCATTGTTCCAAAGAATGAAGTTTTAGTCATCTTGCCCATAAGGCACGGTTCTCAAGCATCAAATGATTCATAATCAAGTGATTCCAAAAGTCCATCTTTATGGAGTTTCTTCAAGCGCTTTACACCGAGATGACCCAAACGACAGTGCCACAAATAAGTTGCACCATCATTATCAACTTTGCATCTTTTGGCATCAATATTATGAATATGTGTATTACTACGATCGAGATCTAACAAACTATTTTCATTGGGTGTATGACCATCGAAGGTTTTATTCATGTAAACAGAACAACAATTATTCTCTGACTTCAAATGAATAACCGTATTTCAATAAACATGATCAAATCATACTCATGCTCAACGCAAACGCCAAATAACATTTATTTAGGTTTAACACTAATCCCAAAAGTATAGGGAGTGTGCGATGATGATCATATCAATCTTGGAACCACTTCCAACACACATCGTCATTTCACCCTCAACTAGTCTTTGTTTATTCTGTAACTCCTGTTTCGAGTTACTAATTTTTAGCAACCGAACAAGTATCAAATACCCAGGGGCTACTGTAAACACTAATAAGGTACACAACAATAACCTGTATATCAAATATACCCTTGTTCACTTTGCCATCCTTCTTATACACCAAATATCCAAGGCATTTCCGCTTCCAGTGACCATTTCTTTGGAGTAGAAGCACTCAGTTTCAGGCTTTGGTCCAGCTTTGGGCTTCTTTGCGGGAGTGACAACTTGCTTGCCATTCTACATGAAGTTCCATTTCTTTCCCTTTGCCCTTTTCTTGAAACTGGTGGTCTTGTTAATCATCAACACTTGATGCTCTTTGTTGATTTCTACCTTCATCGATTTCATCATCATGAAAAAACTCGTGAAACGTATTCGTCATCCCTTGCATACTATAGTTCATCATGAAGTTCCAGTAACTTGGTGATGGTAACTAGAGAACTCTGTCAATCACTATCTTATCTGGAAGATTAACTCCCACTTGATTCAAGCGATTGTAGTACCCAGACAATCTAAGCACATGCTCACTAGTTGAGCTATTCTCCTCCATCTTTTAGCTATAGAACTTGTTGGAGACTTCATATTTCTCAACTCGGGTATTTGCTTGAAATATTAACTTCAACTCATGGAACATCTGATATGGTCCATGACGTTCAAAATGTCTTTGAAGTCCTGATTCTAAGTTGTTAAGCATGGTGCACTAAACTATAAAGTAGTCATCATATTGAGCTAGCCAAACGTTCATAACGTCTGCATCTGTTCTTGCAATAGGTCTATCACCTAGCGGTGCATCAAGGACATAATTCTTCTGTGCAGCAATGAGGATAAACCTCGGATCACGGACCCAGTCCACATCACTGCTACTATCATCTTTCAAGTTAGTTTTCTCTAGGAACACATATAAAACATAGGGAAGCAACAACGCGAGCTATTGATCTACAACATTATTTGCAAAATACTATCAGGACTAAGTTCATGATAAATTAAAGTTCAGTTAATCATATTACTTAAGAACTCCCACTTAGATAGACATCTCTCTAATCATCTAAGTGATCACGTGATCCAAATCAACTAAACCATAACTGATCATCACGTGAAATGGAGTAGCTTTCAATGGTGAACATCACTATGTTGATCATATCTACTATATGATTCACGCTCGACCTTTCGGTCTCAGTGTTCCGAGGCCATATATGCATATGCTAGGCTTGTCAAGTTTAACCTGAGTATTCTGCGTGTGCAAAACTGGCTTGCACCCGTTGTAGATGAACGTAGAGCTTATCAAACCCGATCATCACGTGGTGTCTCGGTACGACAAACTGGCAGTGGTGCATACTCTGGGAGAAGACTTTTACCTTGAAATTTAGTGAGAGATCATATAATGCTACCGTCAATCAAAGAAAAATAAGATGCATAAAGGATAAACATCACATGCAATCAATATAAGTGATATGATATGGCCATCATCATCTTGTGCTTGTGATCTCCATCTCCGAAGCACTGTCATGATCACCATTGTCACCGGCGCAACACCTTGATCTCCATTGTAGCATCGTTGTCGTCTCACCAACTATTGCCTCTACGACTATCGCTACCACTTAGTGATAAAGTAAAGCAATTACAGGGCGATTGCATTGCATACAATAAAGCGACAACCATATGGCTCCTGCCAGTTGCCGATAACTTTGTTACAAAACATGATCACCTCATACAATAAAATTTAGCATCATGTCTTGACCATATCACATGACAACATGCCCTACAAAAACAAGTTAGACGTCCTCTACTTTGTTGTTGCAACTTTTACGTGGCTGCTACGGGCTGAGCAAGAACCGTTCTTACCTACGCATCAAAACCACAACGATATTTCGTCAAGTTAGTGTTGTTTTAACCTTCACAAGGACCGGGCGTAGCCACACTCGGTTCAACTAAAGTTGGAGAAACAGACACCCGCCAGCCACCTGTGTGCAAAGCACGTCGGTAGAACCAGTCTCGTGTAAGCGTACGCGTAATGTCGGTCCGGGCCGCTTCATCCAACAATACCGCCGAACCAAAGTATGACATGATGGTAAGCAGTATGACTTGTATCGCCGACAACTCACTTGTGTTCTACTCGTGCATATAACATCTACGCATAAACCTGGCTCGGATGCCACTGTTGGGGAACGTAGTAATTTCAAAATTTTCCTACGCACACGCAAGATCATGGCAATGCATAGCAACGAGAGGGGAGAGTGTTGTCCACGTACCCTCGTAGACCAAAAGCGGAAGCGTTAGCATAACACGGTTGATGTAGTCGTACGTCTTCACGATCCGACCGATCCAAGTACCAAATGTACGGCACCTCTGAGTTAAGCACACGTTCAGCTCGATGACGTCCCACGAACTCCGATCCAGCAGAGCTTTGCGGGAGAGTTTTGTCAGCATGACGGCGTGATGACGGTGTCGATGATGCTACCAACGCAGGGCTTTGCCTAAGCACCGCTACGATATTACCAAGGTGGAATATGGTGGAGGGGGGCACTGCACACGGCTAGGATAGATCAAAAGATCAACTGGTGTCCCTAGAGGTGCTCCTGCCCCCGTATATAAAGGAGCAAGGGGGGAGCGGCGGCCGGCCAAGGAGGGCGCACCAAGGGGGGAGTCCTACTCCCACTGGGAGTAGGACTCCACATTTCCTTGTTGGAGTAGGAGAAGGGAAGGAAGGGAGAGAGGAGGAGAAGGAAAGAAGGGGGGCACCCCCCCCCTTCTTGTCCAATTCGGACTAGAGGGGGAGGGGGCACGCGGCTGCCCTGACCGCCCCTCCTCTTCTCCCACCAAGGCCCATTAGGCCCAATATACTCCTTGGGGGGTTCCGGTAAGCCCCCGGTACTCCGGTAAATGTCAGAAACCTCCCGAAACACTTCCGGTGTCCGAACGTAGTCATCCAATATATCGATCTTTACGTCTCGACCATTTCAAGACTCCTCGTCATGTCCATGATCATATCTGGGACTCCGAACTACCTTCAGTACATCAATAAGACAAAAACTAATAATACCGGTCGTCACCAAACTTTAAGCGTGCGGACCCTACGGGTTCGAGAACTATGTAGACATGACCGAGACACGTCTCCGGTCAATAACCAATAGCGGAACCTGGATGCTCATATTGGTTCCCACATATTCTACGAAGATCTTTATCGGTCAAACCGCATAACTACATACGTTGTTCCCTTTGTCATCGGTATGTTACTTGCCCGAGATTCAATCGTCGGTATCTCAATACCTAGTTCAATCTCGTTACCGGCAAGTCTCTTTACTCATTATGTAATGCATCATCCCGCAACTAACTCATTAGTCACATTGCTTGCAAAGCTTATAGTGATGTGCATTACTGAGAGGGCCTAGCGATACCTCTCCGACAATCGGAGTGACAAATCCTAATCTCGAAATACGCCAACTCAACAAGTACCTTTGGAGACACCTGTAGAGCACCTTTATAATCACCCAGTTACGTTGTGACATTTGGTATCACACAAAGTGTTCCTCCGGTAAACAGGAGTTGCATAATCTCATAGTCATAGGAACTTGTATAAGTCATGAAGAAAGCAATAACAACATACTAAAGGATCAAGTGCTAAGCTAACGGAATGGGTCAAGTCAATCACATCATTCTCCTAATCAAATGACAACTTATGTCTATGGTTAGGAAACTTAACCATCTTTGATTAACGAGCTAGTCAAGTAGAGGCATACTAGTGACATTATGTTTGTCTATGTATTCACACATGTACTAAGTTTCCGGTTAATACAATTCTAGCATGAATAATAAACATTTATCATGAAATAAGGAAATAAATAATAACTTTATTATTGCCTCTAGGGCATATTTCCTTCACATGGGCCCCGTCATCTTGGTCCGTTAACAGGCCTAAATGTAAACTGGCCCACTAGTATATTCGGGCCTTTAATAGGGCGAGTAAACCGCCGGCCCTATTTTCCCAAGAAAACTCAATGGGGTATTAGGAGGCTGAAAAGTAGGTTGGGCCTGAAACATGCCGAACAGCTCACGGGTCGGCAGCAGGCTGAAATGGACCCTGGCCCATGATTGTGCCAATCAAATTATGGGATTATAACAGGCCAAAATTGTCTCAGTCCTTGTTTGGCCCAATCAGATTATCGGCTGTGAGCATATCGGATGCAAACGGGGCCATAGTTAGGCCCAACTATATGACGGGCTTTTAATAGGCCAAAATATATATAGGGCTGAAATGTTAAACGGGCCTTTAACAGGCCAAAACTAATATCATGTCGAATTACTGAATGGCCCTTTATCATGTGGGCCCACAAGCATAGCGTCCTGTTGATGGGCCGAATCTGATATGGGCCATAATTTAGCCCAAAGCCTCTCAAAGGGCCGGAGCTGATCTAGGCCATAATTTGGCCCAGAACATGGTAGGCTTTTAACAGGATGTATCTCATACAAGCCTTTATTAGGCCCGGAACGTGGCACACTATTAATGGACCGGATCAAATATGGGTCGGCATTTGGCCCAAAACATGGCAACCTGTTAATGGGTCGGCCTACTAGTGTCATCAAAATCTTTTGGGCCTTCAGCTGGACCGGCCCATTATGGTCGGCGGAATCTCGTGGGCCTTTAGCTGGACCGGCCCATTATGGTCCGCAAAGTCTTGTGGGCCTTTAGCTGGGCTGGCCCATTATGGTCCGCAAAATCTCGCGGGCCTTTAGTTGGGCCGACCCATTATGGCCAGCAAAAACTTGTGGGCCTTTAGCTGCGCCGGCCCATTATGGTCCGCAAAATCTCATGGGCTTTTGCTGGGCCGGCCCATTATGGACCACAAAATCTTGTGGGCCTTTAGTTGGGCCGGCCCATTTAAACTTTATGGGCCACTTTTGGGCCGGCCCACGTGTCAACATTTCATAAGCGCATCTCGCCCATTGGATGAGTGACACATGTGCCAATGCGGAGCTGACACGTGTTTCCTCCAGCCAATGATGATTTTACATGTGGAAAATCCCCATTGGTCCGGGCTGTTAACAGGTTATTGGATCCAAAACCGGACCCGATAGCTTAACGGTGTTTCGTTACAGTGGATGCCACGTGTCGGTCACCCTTGATGAAAGCACTTCTGTGACGTGCGATTTATCATCATGGAAGTGGACACTTCCATGATGATAATTTTGGTAATGTCATGGAACGCTTCTACGACAGCACAGGTATGACTATCTTGATTATGTCATAAAATCGTCATGGATGTACATGCATGAGAAAAACGCGACCTACTATGACAAACACGTATCATCACGGAAGTGTATTTTTTGTAATGTGAAGTCAAATGAATCAAGTAGGAAAGCAATGACTTCATGAAGACAAACTGAAAAGTAAGGAGAGTAGGGGATAGAACCAGTTGATTGGTGTAGACAAGGATTTGGTAGACCAGTTCTAATTGTTGTGACAATTGTACATCTGGTTAGGGAGGCTGAGATTGAACTCAGAAGACAGTGTTTTCACCTTATTCCCTAGAGTGAAGAACACTTAGTCCTCGACCTATCACTCAGGTAAGTCTTCAAGGTAGACTTCCAAACCTTCATAGACTTTGTTCACCGGCAATCCATAATGACTATTGGATGCTCAGAACGCGACGCCTAACCGGCTGGAGGATTCATAGTCCTCAAGTGTAACAAGTCTTCAAGTCACGCAGATAGAAAGACTTCAGAGATGCCTAACACTCTTTGCTCTGGGTGTTTTGGGGTTTGTCCTCACAAGGATCTCTCTCTCAAAAGCTTCGGAGGTGGGTTGCTCTCAAACGACAAAAGCCGTGCACTAACTCTGAGCAGCCACGAATTTATGGTGTAGGGGGTGGGCTATTTATAGCCAAGTGGAAACCTGACCTGATTTGTCCGAAATGACCCTCGGTCACTAAGGAACCGACACATGTCCAATGGTCGGATTTCAAACACACACGACAGCTTGGCTTGGGCTACAAGCAAAGCTGACTCCTCTAGCTCTAGATAAGATTTACTCTCATTGTCTTCGCTCGAAGACATAGGATTTGGTTGAGAATCACATCAGTCACTCTGACTTTGTTCACTTGGACCCCACTTAACAGTACGGCGGTTCCTATGACTCATAAAGAAGAAAAGGAAACTACAAACAACTATGTTTTCGCACTCCATAGTCTTCAAGTGAATGTCTTCATACGTCATAATCCTCATCATGAATGTCTTCACGAACCACCATTGACTTCAATATCTTCACACATTTTTATGGGTCATCTCTGGTTGAAAAACCGAATCAGTGAGGGACTATTACTTGTGTTATCCTGCAAATCTCACAAACACATTAGTCCCTCAACCATGTTTGTTGTCAATACTCCAAAACCAACTAGGGGTGGCACTAGATGCATTTACAATAAGTTTCACCAAGACAATTGTGAGTGACAAACATAATACGAGAAACACTTTCAAGTAAAGTAGGTTTCTTGGAGGATATGATAGCGTGAGCATCAAGAAATCAAGGGACGAAATAAATGGTAAGACTATTTGTACATTTTATCTTGCATCCGACAAGATGTTTCAGGTCTTCAAGATTGTCTTTAGATTCCAATGCATTTCGTCAGGAAACCTGACCCTGCACGAAAAGATTTGTTCTTAACCACCCATATATGTAAGGGTGTCTTAGAACCAAGGAGTCTAAGGGCAACATATTGAATGAAATATGACCTAGAGGCAATAATTGTCAGTGTTCTGGGAATGGGGGTCCCCAGACTTGCCTGCCTGCGGCCTGCGGTGTGGCCCAAGCAGTGGCCCAGTACAGCCCGTCTACATCAACCCAAGCTCAAGACCCTCGCGAGGGGCCAAGCCTCGCGGGGCGGATGACACAAGGCTTCCTTAGAGGTGGCCTCATCAGGCAGGCTTGCGAGGAGGTGGAGAGATCAAGGCAAGGAGTACCTCGCGAGGTGCTTGTGACGCAAGCCATGACGATCGAGACCAGGAGGGCGCCAGCCTATGCAATGTCCTCGGTTCCTCTTTGGTGCAAAGGGGGCAGGCGCAGGCGCAGAGTACAGAGCATCCAACAAAGGTTTCCATATTGGTTCAACGAGACCAATACCAGCAGGACGGCAGGACGGAGATCACCGTGGAGCCAAGGACGGCGTCATCACTAGTGCCTTTGGCAGTCGAAGACCAACTTTAGTCAGGATAGCTTGTACAAGCTGTCTCCCTTCAAAATGGTAGTTGTTGGCTCGCATCCTGCTAAATATTTGGGAAGAGGACCAGGGCCTCCATATATGGAGATAGCCACCACAGTAGAAAGCATCTGGATCTCACCTAGAGCCAACAGAGACGGAGCCATTCCTCTCCAAGCACACCACCACAAGAACACCCCTCGCGAGGCTGTTCTTCCTCTATACTGTTCACCATTAGCCCCAGAGGCAATCCTCCACACCATACACTGGATTAGGGTATTACACCACAACGGTGGCTTGAACCAGTATAAACCTCGTGTCCCTTGTGTTGTTCATCGTGTAGCTTAGATTCGCGACGAGGTTTTGGGGTGTGGATCGGTAGGGAGTAGATCTTCGCGCACACCCCAGAGTTCGAACCTTAAGGTTTTGCCGGAACCCGATATCCCACATTTGGTGCGCCAGGTAGGGGTGCGCCGGAACTTTCTTTCCGCCGTTCTGTGTCCCATCGTTCGTCACATCCATGGCAGACGCTCGCCAAGCTCGCGCCGAGCGTTGGGCTGCTCTCGCAACCCGCATCGCCCAAACGGCCCCCATCGGTGGGCCTCCTCGTCGTTCCCCGTCGCCTGCCGCCAACGCCGCCACCGGCCCAGCGGGGAACGAGCATCAAGCATCGTCGCTGCATCCCTCGGTGCGGCGGGAAGGCCGCACCGCCACTCCGTCGCTAACTCCAGCCGGTCCATCGTCTCACGCTCGTCGCGCTCCCACGGAAGCGCAGGCCGCATTGCTCCTGGCGTGTGAGCTCCTGCACTACCGCCCCGTCGATGACCTCTATGAGGAGTGGCTCGCTCGCATCACCGAGCTCGTCAGCGCCGCAGGGGGCTCTCCTGCGCCATCCCTCTCGCTGCCTCGCCCTCTGTCCTGCGTGGGAGACGCAGCTCAGGAGGCGCCTCCGCCACCTCCTCCCCAAGAAGGCGCCCTGGCTCCAAGGCGCGCGGCCCCTGGACGGGACCCACCGCGTCCAGTGCCCGCGCGACAAGAAAGGAGCTGCCAAGAAATCCATCGGGCCCAAGAAGGCGCTCGCGTGCTCCTTGCTCTAGCGCGTCAAGACCGCATCCCTGCGCTAGCACACCATGACCCTGTGCTGCCCTGGCGGCGATGCGCGAGAATCTCCAAGAGCAGGCCCCACGACTGCAAAGGGCTCCGGTGGCCACGGCAGGCTGTCGCACCTTCACCATCGAGCTATGCAGCATCGCCTAGCCGGGCAAGTTCAAGCCGGATCTGCCTCCTCGCTATGACGGCACTGCCGACCCCGCGTAGTTCCTGCAGCTCTACGAGCTGGGCATCGAGGTGGCCAACAGGGACGAAAAGGTCATGGCGAACTGGTTTCCCATGGCGCTCAAAGATGGTGCCCGCACCTAGCTCCTGAACCTCCCTCCCGGCTCGATCTCCTCTTGGGACGAGATGCGTAGCCGTCTCATCGCCAACTTCTAGGGCACACACGACCGTCCCCCGGCCGTGGGTTACCTGCACCGCATCAAGCAGCAACCTGGAGAGACCCTGCAGAAGTACATCCACCGCTTCAACAGCGCTCGCCTCAAGATTCCCAAGGTCACTGAGGAGGCCATCATCTCAGCGTTCTTTGACGTCGTCCGTGACGTCAAGAATAAGAAGGAGCTTGCCATCCACGAGGATCTGTGCACATCCCTAGAGCTATTCAACCTGGCGACCAAGTGCGCAAGAGCTGAGGAGGGGCGCCTCTCCCTCCTCGAGCTTCCAACTGCTGACCCAGAAGAAAAGAAGGCCAAGGCCAAGGACGTGAAGCGCAAAGGAGCAGCTGTGCTCGCAGCAGAACCAAACACGAAGCGCGGCAGGGACCAGCCGGAGTCGTCCAAGGGCGACCGATTCTGCGCCTGCCACAACCTCTACACCCACAACACCAACGAATGCCAGGAGCTCAGATCCGTTCGAGAAGGACGCATCGGTCGAGGCCCCGACCGGGGCTACGGCTGAGGAGGAGGAAGAGGTGGAGGACGATGGGACGACCGGGGCCCTCGCCAGGAGTGGCGTGACCGACCTCGCGAGGATTGCTGGAAGGACCAGCCTCGTGAGGGGGTTGGAGGGATCAGCCTCGCGAGGATCGCCCGCAGGGCAACGCAGGCCTTCCTCCTCTGCCACCACCGTCGAGGAGGAATGATGACCACCACCAAGACGAGGGGGCTGGGGGCTTCCAGGAGCCACGTGCTATCACTTGCATCTTGGGCGGAGCCCAGGCCCCAGCCTCTCAGCGCATCTTCAAGCAGTTTGCTCGCGAGGTGAACGCAGTCCTCCCCAAGCTCGAGGCCACGCGCCCTCTCAGGTGGTCCACGTGTGCCATCATGTTCAGCTTGGCAGATTAGCTCAAGTGTGCGGCTACGGCTGGCATCCTCCCGATGCTTTGCTCCCCAGTCATCAACAACGTGCAAGTTACCAGGACTCTCATCGATGGCGGCACAGGACTCAATGTTCTGTCCGTCGAGACGTTCAACAAGCTTCAAGTGCTATATGATCAAGTTTAGCCAACCAAGCCCTTCTCAGGAGTCACTGACGGCTCCACCACTCCGATAGGGCAGGTTCGCCTCCCTGTCACTTCCGGATAGTGCAAGAACTACCGTACCGAGCTCATCGACTTCGAAGTTGCCCACATTCACCTGCCATACAATGCCATCCTCGGGTATCCAGCCCTGGCCAAGTTCATGGCGGTAACTCACCATGGTTACAATGTCCTCAAGATGCCGGGAAGCGGCGGAATCATCACAGTCCCCTGCGAAGAGAAGGATGCGGTGTGCTCTCTCGAGCGTGCCTTCCAAGATGCATCAGTCGAGGACCTAGATAGCAGGAGCGAGAACCCTCCTGAGGCAGCTCCTAAGAAGAAGAAGACATCACCCAGCTCAAGGCCTGAGGAGGTTGACATCTACAGAGGCGCCGCGTCAGGATCTGTGCCCGTGCAAGGGGCGCCTCCCTCCGTCGCATAGGAAGGCGCGCCCGGCTCCCTCTTCGGGCAAGGCTCGGGGGCTCTCTTCTGGAGGGCGTCAGACTTTGCCAAGATCACGAGGGAGGCACTCGGGCACCACTTGGAGGCGTGCTTTGCGGCATGTTTCCCTCAAGAAGTCATGGGGAAGGAGGGCCCAACCCTCAGGAGTTCATCACCAAGGCCACTCAGGAGCTGTAGGAATCAAGAGTCATGTGCAGCGATCGCCACCACCTAGCGTAGCTCCCTATCCAGGCGAGGATGGCGGCTGCGCGTATGCATCGACTACCCAGGGCTCAGCCGAGTCACTTCTCAGGAGTGCTTCTGGCCTTCGCGTGTGGGACGCTGCGAGGGTCCGCCGCACAGCTACGTTTGCATGCCTTTTGGCCTGCCGAACGCGGCTGCCGCTCACCAGCATCCTCTGTGAAGCATTCTGGTAGCTCAGGAGGCCAGGCACCACGCGGTCCTGGCGGAGATGGATATGGTCCTCGAGGAACCGCCCGGACCCCCAGAGCCTCCCGAGGCTCAGGGCTCCGATGACTCGTGAGGATCGGCCTCTTCATCGCGCACCGTCAGCTACTCCAACACCCTCTCTACAATGGTATCAGGTTACATCTTTTGAGTTCATTTCAGCTAGGAGCACCCTCAGGGCTGCATCATTCCTAGGTCGTGTGGGTTTGTCCCTGCGGCATGTATCCCTTTTGCTTATTTCTTTAGTTTACCTTGCTAGGGGCGCCCCTCGGGCTGCATCATCCCCAAGCCGCTCAGGCCTGACCCAATGGCATGTATCCTTCCTACATTTGTCTAAGCTGATTTGCCTTTCATGCTTAACCTGCCTGTCATAATCGTCTGCTCGATTGACACCTACCTTTGGAGCCGCTCGTTCTGGCACGACACTTGCGCACGGGTCTGTCCCTACAACGTCGACAAATCTAAGTGGTCGAGCTCTGGCCCGTGACAGCCCCGCAAGCGTCACCTCACCAAGCCCCCAGTGCCCTCACCACTCTCTCGGAGCAACCAATGGCCGGCCGGCAATCGTAATGGCAGCCCGTGCTTTTTTTTGTGTTAGTTTGCAGGAGCTTCCTAAGGACTAATGCGGGGGCGTCGCGAGCTCTCTCTCTCCCTTACCTGTGCGATCCGCTTGCGCGTTAAAAGGGGGGCTCCTGAGCATCGCAACTCAGAATCTCTCACTGGCTCTCCAGCCCTCACCCCCTGGCCTTGTCCACGGCGTCGCGACCTGGCATACCAGCGGCGGCTGAGCTCGCTCGAGGGCCGGGACCTGAGGACATAGAGCACGAAGGAGAGTACGGGGAGGGGAGGAGAGGCTTACGAAGGCCTAACCCAACTACATCCCAGCTGCAGGCAATCAAGTCCAGCGCCTCGCGAATGATCAACTCCATGTCCTCGAGATAAGTCTCCCCCTTGAAATAGCTAATTGATGCGACACAAAGCCTCCACTTAATGCGGTTCTATGATGGCGATGTTGCCTTCCTTTCTCACCTTTCGGCGGCTACTTGAGCGCTAAAGGGGACCTCCTGAGCATCGTGCCTCAGGGGCTCTTACTGAACCTCGGGCCACTCACCTCCTGGCCTTGACCACGGCATTGCGACCTGGCATACCAGCGATGACTGAAGCCTGCCTGGGGACCGGGACCTGTCAGCGTAGAGCACCAAGTAGCCGCGAGGTTAGAAAGGGAGAACCAAACCGGGACAAGACGAGCATTCGCACCGCTTCATAATAAGGATAATATCAACAAAAGACATCACGGACCCTTTTACATGCCCCCACAGGGTACTTTCTCAATTCCTCACAGGGAACAAAAGGTGCGAATCCTAAGGAGCCCTAACTACACGCGCCCCCATGGCCGACGCCATCATCAACAGTGGGCCATGGGAGGCTGGCGCCAACCCCATCCAGATCAGCCGCGGCGACGGCCTGATGCAGCTGCCTTGCTCTGGGCACGACGCGAGCTCGGGGGCACGTAGCTGTGGTCGCTTGTCTCCGGAGTCGCGAAGAGCTTGGGAGAGTCGCTGGACTCCCAAGCATCGCCGCTGCTACCAGAGGAGCCGTTGGGGAAGCGGGCGGCAGGCCTAGCCCTTGCCACATCGATGTCCTAGCGGCTTCTTCTGGGACAGCACTCCAGCCGGCAGCCTTCTGCATCAAAGACCTTGAAGAGCATCAAGGAGGCGCCATCATATTCGAAATGAATCACGAGGGCACCCCCTATTTGGCAGACCCGGGCAATCTCGCCCTAGCCTTGGGTCATGAAGACCTTGCCCTGAGCGATGACTTCAACCTCCGCTCCGGTCGCTGGGGTACCGCAGTCGGCATGCTACAGCCAAAGCTCGAGAGGCCCCCTCGGCGGCCTCTCAAAGGGGAAGAAGGGAGGAAAGCGGATCCAGGTGCTCGGAGGCATCACAACATGGAGCACGAGCTCACGAGAGGTGTCCGCGGCGTGGACTCCAGGAGCAACGGCCCGCACCGCCATGGATCGCCGGCCTCGGCAGCGGCACAAGCAGTGGCGCTTGGTGTCTCCTTCTCTAGGGCCCTCGGCCCGGGCGTACAGGGGTAGCGGAAACCCAGGAGGTGGCCGCTTGTACCAAGGCCTCGACGTCTCCAGCCTTGCGACCTCGTCGCGGCGGCCGGGGACCGGCCGTTTCTTCGGTGGGAGCGGGTCGGGCCCCTTCCGGGGGGGCTTTCCTTTCTCGTCGGCTGAGAACCGGCGGATTGGTGCTATTGGCAGCAAGATGGAGGAGGAGCAAGGAAGAAGAAGCGAGCGGAGCAAGAAGAGATCGACAACGGGGGCTCGTGCCTCTCCATACTTATAGTCCATAGGAGGCCAACCGTCGGCCTCCACGATCGCAGGTAATCATGACTCTTTTTGCATGCAGTAGGGACTCGTCAAATCAGGCAATTGTTGAAGTAGCATGGGGAAGCAGAGAAGCCCACATCCAATCAACCGCCACGCGGTGACAATGGCCGCAAGCTGTTGGGGCCCACGGCGCTCCGCACTTGCCCTTTAGCTTCGCTGCTAAGCCAAGTCCGAGCGTGCCTTGGGCCCGGGGGCTACTATCAGCGTTCTGGGAACGGGGGTCCCCAGACTTTCCTGCCTGCGGCCTGCGGCGTGGCCCAAGCAGTAGCCCAGTATGGCCCGTCTACATCAACCCAAGCTCAAGACCCTCACGAGGGGCCAAGCCTCGCGGGACGGACGACACAAGGCTTCCTTAGAGGCGGCCTCATCAGGCAGGCTCACGAGGAGGCAAAGAGATCAAGCCAAGGAGTACCTTGCTAGGTGCTCATGATGCAAGCCGTGACGATCGAGACCAGGCAGGCGCCAGCCTGTGCAGTGTCCTCGTTTCCTCTTTGGTGCAAAGGGGCAGGCGCAGGCGCAGAGTACCGAGGCATCAAGCAAAGGTTTCCATATTGGTGCAACGAGACCAAGACCATTAGGACGACAGGACAGAGATCACCATGGAGCCCAAGACGGCGTCATCACCAGTGCCTTTGGCAGTCGAAGAGCAACTTTAGTCAGGATAGCTTGTACTAGCTTTCCCCCTTCAAAATGGCCGTTGTTGGCTCCCATCCCGCTCAATATTTGGGAAGAGGACCAGGCCTCCATATATAGAGATAGCCACCACAGTAGGAAGCATCTGGATCTCACCTAGAGCCAAGAGAGACGGAGCCAATCCTCACCAAGCAAACCACCACAAGAACACCCCTCGTGAGGCTGTTCTTCCTCTGTACTATTCACCATCAGCCCCAGAGGCAATCCACCACACCACACACTGGATTAGGGTATTACACCACAACGGTGGACCGAACCAGTATAAATCTCGTGTCCGTTGTGTTGTTCATCATGTAGCTTAGATTCGCGACGAGGTTTTTGGGCGTGGATCGGTAGGGAGTAGATCTTCGCGCGCACCCCAGAGTCCAAACCTGAAGGGTTTTGCCGGAACCCAACATCTGACAATAATAAAGTTATTTCCTTATTTCATGATAAATGTTTATTATTCATGCTAGAATTGTATTAACCGAAAACTTAGTACATGTGTGAATACATAGACAAAATATAGTGTCCCTAGTATGCCTCTACTTGACTAGCTCGTTAATCGAGATGGTTATGTTTCCTAACCATAGACATGTGTTGTCATTTGATGAACGGGAACACATCATTAGGAGAATGATGTGGGACATGACCCATCCGTTAGCTTAGCAATATGATCGTTACAGTTTCATTGCTACTGCTTTCTTCATGACTTATACATGTTCCTCAGACTATGAGATTATGCAACTCCCGAATACCGGAGGAACACCTTATGTGCTATCAAACGTCACAACATAAATGGGTGATTATAAAGAAGCTCTATAGGTGTCTCCGAAGGAGTTTGTTGGGTTGGTATAGATCGAGATTAGGATTTGTCACTCCGTGTTTCAGAGAGGTATCTCTAGGCCCTCCCAGTAATGCTCATCGCTATAAGCATTGCAAGCAATGTAACTAATGAGTTAGTTGCGGGATGAATTATTACAGAACGAGTAAAGAGCCTTGCCGGTAATGAGATCAAACTAGGTATGATGATACCGATGATGGAATCTCGGGCAAGTAACATACTGCTGACAAAGGGAACAACGTATGTTGTTATGCGGTTTGACCGATAAAGATCTTCGTAGAATATGTAGGAGCCAATATGAGCATCCAGGTTCCGCTATTGGTTATTGACTGGAGATGAGTCTCGGTCATGTCTACATAGTTCTCAAACCCGTAGGGTCCGCACGCTTAACGTTCGATGACGATATGTATTATGAGTTATGTGTTTTGATGACCAAAGTTTGTTCGGAGTCCCGGATGAGATCCCGGACGTGACGAGGAGTCTCAAATTGGTTGAGACATAAAGATTGATATATTGGACTATGTTATTCCGACACTGGAAGTGTTTCGAGAAGTTTCGGGTAAAACCGGAGTGCTGGAGGGGTTATCGGAACCCCCCAGAGGAACTAATGGGCCACCATGGGCCTTAGTGGAGAGAGAGAGAGAGGAGGGAAGCCAGGGCAGGCCGCGCGCCCCCCTTGGAGTCTGAATTGCACAAGGGAAGGGGGGCGGCACCCCTTTCCTACTCCCTCTCCCTCTCCTTCCTTCCCCCTCTCTTCCTTGAAGTGGAATCCTACTAGGACTAGGAAGTCCTAGTAGGACTCCTCCTCTTGGGCGCGCCCCCTAGGGACAGCCGGCCTCCCCTCCCTCCTTTATATAAGAGGGCAGGGGGCATGATACATCTCCAACGTATCTATAATTTCTGATGTATTCATGCCATGTTTATAATATTTTTACATGCTTTCGGTATGATATGGTTAGAACTAACCCGAACTGACGTTGTTTTCAGCAGGACTACCGAATTAGTGCACCTATACAATTTACCATTGTATTGGGTGTGTTGGGGACACAAGAGACTCTTTGTTATTTGGTTGCAGGGTTGTTTGAGAGAGACCATCTTCATCCTACGCCTCCCACGGATTGATAAACCTCAGGTCATCCACTTGACGGAAATTTGCTACTGTCCTACAAACCTCTGCACTTGGAGGCCCAACAACATCTACAAGAATAAGGTTGTGTAGTAGACATCAAGCTCTTTTCTGGCGCCGTTGCCGGGGAGGTTAGTGCTTGAAGGTATATCTTTAGATCTTGCAATCAAATCTTTTTGTTTCTTGTTTTATCACTAGTTTAGTATATAAAAGAAAACTACCAAAAAATATGGAATTGAGGGTGCCTCATATGTTTCATCTTTTTAATGTCTTTCATGAAAATGATGGAAAGGAAAATTGTGCTCAAGTTCTAGAAGAAGAAACCAATAAAATATTTGGCACTAAATCTTTGTATCATGAGCATGATTGCAATGTTGTTAGTATGAACTCTTTGAATATCCATAGTACTAATGATGATTGCACTAGTCATGATGAAAATGTCTCTTATAAGCATGTCAACTTTTGTGGAGTGCATAGATTTGTTAGTACACACCAAATAGGGAAGATAGATTTTGCAAGAGGTATAAGTATTTAGAAACTCAATGGCTACAAGAAAGGCTAGATGTTTGTGCTCAAAATTTAAATTTTCTTAGCCATCCTTGTGAACTTTGCAATGAACGTGGTCATTTGAATATCCAATGCAAATTGTTTCATGATCGAATCATGTCCAAAAATTGTGATGACTTGATTTTCCTTACGCATCATAATGAACTTAGTGTGCTTCTAGGTTATGAAGAAATGAAACGTATAACTAAGGATATTCCAGAATTTGCCCTTGAGAGAGTTCTTGGTTTTGATCTAGAGGAAATTTATATGTATTGTGCGGTTAATTGCATTGAAAATCCTTATATTGCCAATTACATAAATACAAGAAAACAAATAGAAGATGAAGAGAATACTAATGAAAGGGAAGAGACTTCCCAATACCCTCCTATTATTTCTTATGATGAATCACGTAACGAGGAGGAGCCTTCTATCCAACCAATCTCATTAATAAGGAGATCCAAAAAGAGGATTAAACCCACACATGATGCGAATAAGAAAAAGAAAAGACGGAGAAGCAAAGGTAAAAAGGCATCCCTCCCAAATGATGTTGCTCCTACTACTCATTGTGATGATAATAGTTGCTATACTATTGGTGCAATCCATACTATTAATGATGAGAGTGATTATGCTTATGATATGAAAAGGCCCAAGCTTGGGGATGCTATGTTTGATGAGAATGACATGTTTGAGAATTTATTTGCTGCAATTAATGTTTGTCCCAAGATTGGGGATGTTATGCTTATTGAAGATGATGTTTTTAACCTCCCAAGTTTTGATATGCAAAATTATTATGATGACAGCATGCCTCCTATTTATGATGATTATATTGATGAAAGTGGACTTGGAGAAGTCATGACTTTATTTAGTAATGATTCCACTATATTGGAAGAGGTTTTGTAGGATCAAAAGTATGTCTAGAGGGGGGTGATTAGACTACTTGACCAAATAAATATTTAGCCTTCTCCCAATTTTAAGTCTTGGCAGATTTTAGCAACTTTACACAAGTCAAGAAATCAACCTACACATACAACTGTAAGAGTATAGCAGCGGAATGTAAAACATTGCACATGAAGGTAAAGGGGAGGAGTTTGGAGGGAGCAAACACAATGTTAACATGGAGATTTTTGGCGTGGTTCCGATAGGTGGTGCTATCGTACATCCACATTGATGGAGACTTCAACCCACAAAGGGTAATGTCTGGGCGAGTCCATGGAGGGCTCCACCCACGAAGGGCCCATGAATAAGCAACCTTGTCTATCCCACCATGGCCATCGCTCACGAAGTACTTGCCTCACTAGGGTAGATCTTCACGAAGTAGGCGATCTCCTTGCCATACAAGCTCCTTGGTTCAACTCCACAATCTTGATGGTGGCTCCCAAGTGACACCACTCTCCAAAAGGTAACAGATGGTGTGTTGATGATGAACTCCTTGATCTTGTGCTTCAAATGATAGTATCCCCAACACTCTGTTGGGGAACGTAGCAGAAATTCAAAATTTTCCTACGTGTCACCAAGATCTATCTATGGAGAAACTAGCAACGAGGGAAGGAGAGTGCATCTACATACCCTTGTAGATCGCTAAGCGGAAGCGTTCAAGAGAACGGGGTTGAAGGAGTCGTACTCGTCGTGATCCAAATCACCGGAGATCCGAGTGCCGAACGGACGGCACCTCCGCGTTCAACACACGTACAGCCCGGTGACGTCTCCCACGCCTGGATCCAGCAAGGAGAGAGGGAGAGGTTGAGGAAGACTCCATCCAGCAGCAGCACAACGGCGTGGTGGTGGTGGAGGAGCGTGGCAATCCAGCAGGGCTTCGCCAAGCACCACGGGAGAGGAGGAGGAGGAGAGGTAGGGCTGCACCAAGAGGAGAAGTTCTCATGTGTTGGGCTGCTCCAAAAACCTCCAATATATATAGGGGAACGGGAGGGCTGCGCCCCCTCGAGGGTTTCCACCCCCTAGGGGCGGCGGCCAGGAGGGGAGAGAGGGGAGGCGCCCACTAGGTGGGCCTTAAGGCCCATCTGGACTAGGGTTTGCCCCCTCCCACTCTCCCTTGCGCCTTGGGCCCCTTGTGGGGGGCGCACCAGCCCACCTAGGGGCTGGTCCCCTCCCACACTTGGCCCACGCAGCCTTCTGGGGTAGGTGGCCCCACTTGGTGGACCCCCGGGACCCTCCCGGTGGTCCCGGTACATTACCGATATCGCCCGAAACTTTTCCGGTGACCAAAACAGGACTTCCCATATATAAATCTTTACCTCCGGACCATTCTGGAACTCCTCGTGACTTCCGGGATCTCATCCGGGACTCCGAACAACATTCGGTAACCACATACTAGCTTCCTTTATAACCCTAGCGTCACCGAACCTTAAGTGTGTAGACCCTACGGGTTCGGGAGACATGTAGACATGACCGAGACGTTCTCCGGTCAATAACCAACAGCGGGATCTGGATACCCATGTTGGCTCCCACATGTTCCACGATGATCTCATCGGATGAACCACGATGTCAAGGACTCAATCGATCCCGTATACAATTCCCTTTGTCTAGCGGTATTATACTTGCCCGAGATTCGATCGTCGGTATACCGATACCTTGTTCAATCTCATTACCGGCAAGTCTCTTTACTCGTTCCGTAACACATCATCCCGTGATCAACCCCTTGGTCACATTGTGCACATTATGATGATGTCCTACCGAGTGGGCCCAGAGATACCTCTCCGTTTACACGGAGTGACAAATCCCAGTCTCGATTCGTGCCAACCCAACAGACACTTTCGGAGATACCTGTAATGCACCTTTATAGCCACCCATTTACGTTGTGACGTTTGGTACACCCAAAGCATTCCTACGGTATCTGGGAGTTGCACAATCTCATGGTCTAAGGAAAAGATACTTGACATTAGAAAAGCTTTAGCATACGAACTACACGATCTTTGTGCTAGGCTTAGGATTGGGTCTTGTCCATAACATCATTCTCCTAATGATGTGATCCCGTTATCAACGACATCCAATGTCCATAGCCAGGAAACCATGACTATCTGTTGATCACAACGAGCTAGTCAACTAGAGGCTCACTAGGGACATATTGTGGTCTATGTATTCACACGTGTATTACGATTTCCGGATAATACAATTATAGCATGAATAAAAGACTATTATCATGAACAAAGAAATATAATAATAACACTTTTATTATTGCCTCTAGGGCATATTTCCAACAGTCTCCCACTTGCACTAGAGTCAATAATCTAGTTCACATCACCATGTGATTAACACTGACAGGTCACATCACCATGTGACCAACATCCAAAGAGTTTACTAGTGTCATTAAACTAGTTCACATCATCATGTGATTAAGACTCAATGAGTTCTGGGGTTTGATCATGTTCTGCTTGTGAGAGAGGTTTTAGTCAATGGGTCTGCAACATTCAGATCCGTATGTACTTCGCAAATCTCTAGGTCATATTGTAAACGCTGCTACCATTCTCCACTTGGAGCTATTCCAAATGGTTGCTCCACTATACGTATCCGGTTTGCTACTCAGAGTCATTCGGATAGGTATTAAAGCTTGCATCGACATAACCCTTTACGCTGAACTCTTTATCACCTCCATAATCGAGAAACATGTCCTTATTCTTCTAAGGACAATTTTGACCGCTATCTGGTGATCCACTCCTTGATCACCTTTGTACTCTCTTGCCAGGCAAGTGGCAAGGCACACATCAGGTGCGGTACTTAGCATAGCATACTGTAGAGCCTACATCTAAAGCATAGGGGACGACCTTCGTCCTTTCTCTCTTTTCTGCCGAGGTCGAGCTTTAAGTCTTAACTTCGTACCTTACAACTCAGGCAAGAACTTCTTCTTTGATTGATCCATCTTGAACACCTTCAAGATCATGTCAAGGTATGTGCTCATTTGAAAGTATTATTAAGCATTTTGATCTATCCTTATAGATCTTGATGCTCAATGTTCAAGTAGCTTAATCCAGGTTTTCTATTGAAAAACACCTTTCAAATAACCCTATATGCTTTCTAGAAAATCATTTCTGATCATCAACATGTCAACAACATATACTCATCAGAAATTCTATAGTGCTCCCACTCACTTCTTTGGAAATACAAGTTTCTCATAAACTTTGTATAAACCCAAAATCTTTGATCATCTTATCAAAGTGCACATTCCAACTCCGAGATGCTTACTCCAGTCCATGGAAGGATCACTAGAGCTAGCATACCTTTTAGCATCCTTAGGATCGACAAAACCTTTCTGATTGTATTACATACAACCTTTCCTTACGAAAACTGGTAAGGAAACTCGTTTTGACATCCATCTACCAGATTTCATAAATGCAGCTAATGCTAACATGAATCCGACGGACTTAAGCATTGCTACGGATGAGAAAATCTCATCGTAGTCAACTCCTTGAACTTGTGAAAAAACTCTTCGCCACAAGTCGAGCCTCATAGACGGTGACATTACCGTCCACGTCCGTCTTCTTCTTAAAGATCCATTTATCTCAATGGCTTGCCGATCATCGGGCAAGTCCACCAAAGTCCATGCTTTGTTCTGATACATGGATCCTATCTCGGATTTCATGGCTCCTAACCATTTGTCGGAATTTGGGCCCACCATCGCTTCTCCATAGCTCGTAGGTTCATTGTTGTCTAGCAACATGACCTTCAAGACAGGATCACCGTACCACTCTGAAGCAGTACGCGTCCTTGTCGTCCTACGAGGTTCGGTAGTGACTTGATCCGAAACTTCATGATCACTATCATAAGTTTCCACTTCAATTGGTGTAGGTGCCACAGGAACAACTTCCTGTGCCCTGATACACACTAGTTGAAGTGATGGTTCAATAACCTCATCAAGTCTCCACCATCCTCCCACTCAATTCTCGAGACAAACCTTTCCTCGAGAAAGGACCTGATTCAAGAAACAATCCCTATTGCTTTCAGATCTGAATTAGGAGGTATACCCAACTGTTTGGGTGTCCTATGAAGATGCATTTTATCCGCTTTGGGTTCGAGCTTATCAACCTGAAACTTTTTCACATAAGCGTCGCAGCCCCAAACCTTTAAGAAACGACAACTTAGGTTTCTCCAAACCACAGTTCAAACGGTGTCGTCTCAACGGAATTACATGGTGCCCCATTAAAGTGAGTGCGGTTGTTTCTAATGCCTAACCCATGAACGATAGTGGTAATTCGATAAGAGACATCATGGTACACACCATATCCAATAGGGTGCAACTATGATGTTCGGACACACCATCACACTATGGTGTTCCAGGCGGTATTAATTGTGAAACAATTTCCACAATGTCTTAATTGCGTGCCAAAACTCGTAACTCAGATACTCATTTCTATGATCATATCATAGACATTTTATCCTCTTGTCACGATGATCTTCAACTTCACTCTGAAATTACTTGAACCATTCAATAATTCAGACTTGTGTTTCATCAAGTAAATATACTCAGTATCTACTCAATTCATCCGTGAAGTAAGAACATAACGATATTCACTGCATGCCTCAGCACTCACTGGACTGCACACATCAAAATGTGTTACTTCCAACAAGTTGCTATCTTGTTCCATCTTACTTAAAACGAGGCTTTTCAGTCATCTTGCCCATGTGGTATGATTTGCATATCTCAAGTGATTCAAAATCAAGTGAGTCCAAATGATCCATCTGCATGGAATTTCTTCATGCGTATACACCAATAGACATGGTTCGCATGTCTCAAACTTTTCAAAAACGAGTGAGTCCAAAGATCCATCAACATGGAGCTTCTTCATGCGTTTTATACCATTATGACTTACATGGCAGTGCCACAAGTAAGTGGTACTATCATTACTATCTTATATCTTTTGGCATGAAAATTTGTATCACTATGATCGAGATTCAATAAACCATTCCTTTAGGTGCAAGACCATTGAAGGTTTTATTCAAATAAATAGAGTAACCATTATTCTCCTTAAATGAATAACCGTATTGCGATAGACATAATCCAATCATGTCTATGCTCAACGCAAACACCAAATGACAATTATTCAGGTTTAATACTAATCTTGATGGTAGAGGGAGCGTGCGATGTTTGATGACATCAAACTTGGAAACACTTCCAACACATATCGTCAGCTCACCTTTAGCAAGTCTCCGTTTATTCCGTAGCTCTTTTATTTCGAGTTACTAACACTTAGCAACCGAACCGGTATCTAATACCCTGGTGCTACTAGGAGTACTAGTAAAGTACACATTAACATAATGTATATCCAATATACTTCTATCGACCTTGCCAGCCTTCTCATCTACCAAGTATCTAGGGTAATTCCGCTCTAGTGACTATTCCCCTTATCACAGAAGCACTTAGTCTCGGGTTTGGGTTCAACCTTGGGTTTCTTCACTGGAGCAGCAGCTGATTTGCCGTTTCATGAAGTATCCCTTGTTGCCCTTGCCCTTCTTGAAACTGGTGGTTTCACCAACCATCAACAATTGATGCTCCTTCTTGATTCCTACTTTCGCGGCGTCAAACATCGTGAATACCTCAAGGATCATCATATCTATCCTTGATATGTTATAGTTCATCACGAAGCTCTAGCAGCTTGGTGGCAATGACTTTGGAGAAACATCACCATCTTATTGGAAGATCAACTCCCACTCGATTCAAGTGATTGTTGCACTCAGACAATCTGAGCACAAGCTCAACGATTGAGCTTTTCTCCTTTAGTTTGCAGGCTAAGAAAATCGTCGGAGGTCTTATACCTCTTGACGTGGGCACGAGCCTGAAATCCTAATTTCAGCCCTCGAAACATCTCATATGTTCCGCGATGTTTCGAAAAACGTCTTTGGTGCCTCTACTCTAAACCATTTAACTGAACTATCACGTAGTTATCAAAACGTGTATGTCTGATGTTCGCAACATCCACAGACGACGTTTGGGGTTCAGCACACTGAGCGGTGCATTAAGGACATAAGCTTTCTACTGTCCGCATAATCGCTACTATCAACTTTCAACTATATTTTCTCTAGGATCATATCTAAAAAGTGGAACTAAAGCGTGAGCTTACGACATAATTTGCAAAGATCTTTTGACTATGTTCAGGATAATTAAGTTCATCTTATGAACTCCCACTCAGATAGACATCCCTCTAGTCATCTAAGTGATTACATGATCCGAGTCAACTAGGCCATGTCTGATCATCACGTGAGACGGACTAGTCATCATCGGTGAACATCTTCATGTTGATCGTATCTACCATACGACTCATGCTCGACCTTTCGGTCTCTGTGTTCCGAGGCCATGTCTGTACATGCTAGGCTCGTCAAGTTAACCCTAAGTGTTTCGCGTGTGTAAATATGTCTTACACCCGTTGTATGTGAACGTAAGAATCCATCACACCCGATCATCACATGGTGCTTAGAAGCGACGAACTTTAGCAACGGTGCACAGTTAGGGGAGAACACTTCTTGAAATTGTTGTAAGGGATCATCTTATTTACTACCGTCGTTCTAAGTAAACAAGATGCATAAACATGATAAACATCACATGCAATCAAATAGTGACATGATATGGCCAATATCATTTTGCTCCTTTTGATCTCCATCTTCGGGGCTCCATGATCATCATCGTCACCGGCATGACACCATGATCTCCATCATCATGATCTCCATCATCGTGTCTTCATGAAGTTGTCTCGCCAACTATTACTTCTACTACTATGGCTACCGGTTAGCAATAAAGTAAAGTAATTACATGGCGTTGTTCAATGACACGCAGGTCATACAATAAATAAAGACAACTCCTATGGCTCCTGCCGGTTGTCATACTCATCGACATGCAAGTCGTGATTCCTATTACAAGAACATGATCAATCTCATAGATCACATATATTCATCACATTCTTCTTGAACATATCACATCACAAAGCATACCCTGCAAAAACAAGTTAGACGTCCTCTAATTGTTGTTTGCATGTTTTACGTGGCTGCTATGGGTTTCTAGCAAGAACGTTTCTTACCTACGCAAAACCACAATGCGATATGCCAATTGCTATTTACCCTTCATAAGGACCCTTTTCATCGAATCTGTTCCAACTAAAGTGGGAGAGACTGGCACCCGCTAGCCACCTTATGCACCAAGTGCATGTCAATCGGTGGAACCTGTCTCACGTAAGAGTACGTGTAAGGTCGGTCCGGGCCGCTTCATCCCACAATACCGTCGAAACAAGATTGGACTAGTAACGGTAAGCATATTGAACAAAATCAACGCCCACAACTACTTTGTGTTCTACTCGTGCAAAGAATCTACGCAATAGACCTAGCTCATGATGCCACTGTTGGGGAACATAGCAGAAATTCAAAATTTTCCTACGTGTCACCAAGATCTATCTATGGAGAAACTAGCAACGAGGGAAGGAGAGTGCATCTACATACCCTTGTAGATCGCTAAGCGGAAGCGTTCAAGAGAACGGGGTTGAAGGAGTCGTACTCGTCGTGATCCAAATCACCAGAGATCCGAGTGCCGAACGGACGGCACCTCCGCGTTCAACACACGTACAGCCCGGTGACGTCTCCCACGCCTTGATCCAGCAAGGAGAGAGGGAGAGGTTGAGGAAGACTCCATCCAGCAGCAGCACAATGGCGTGGTGGTGGTGGAGGAGCGTGGCAATCTAGCAGGGCTTCGCCAAGCACCACGGGAGAGGAGGAGGAGGAGAGGTAGGGCTGCACCAAGAGGAGAAGTTATCATGTGTTGGGCTGCTCCAAAAACCTCCAATATATATAGGGGAAGGGGAGGGCTGCGCCCCCTCTAGGGTTTCCACCCCCTAGGGGCGGCGGCCAGGAGGGGAGAGAGGGGAGGCGCCCACTAGGTGGGCCTTAAGGCCCATCTGGACTAGGGTTTGCCCCCTCCCACTCTCCCTTGCGCCTTGGGCCCCTTGTGGGGGGCTCACCAGCCCACCTAGGGGCTGGTCCCCTCCCACACTTGGCCCACGCAGCCTTCTGGGGTAGGTGGCCCCACTTGGTGGACCCCCGAGACCCTCCCGGTGGTCCCGGTACATTACCGATATCGCCCGAAACTTTTCCGGTGACCAAAACAGGACTTCCCATATATAAATCTTTACCTCCGGACCATTCCGGAACTCCTCGTGACGTCCGGGATCTCATCCGGGACTCCGAACAACATTCGGTAACCACATACAAGCTTCCTTTATAACCCTAGCGTCACCGAACCTTAAGTGTGTAGACCCTACGGGTTCGGGAGACATGTAGACATGACCGAGATGTTCTCCGGTCAATAAACAACAGGGGGATCTGGATACCCATGTTGGCTCCCACATGTTCCATGATGATCTCATCGGATGAACCACGATGTCAAGGACTCAATCGATCCCGTATACAATTCCCTTTGTCTAGCGGTATTATACTTGCCCGATATTCGATCGTCGGTATACCGATACCTTGTTCAATCTCGTTACCGGCAAGTCTCTTTACTCGTTCCGTAACACATCATCCCGTGATCAACCCCTTGGTCACATTGTGCACATTATGATGATGTCCTACCGAGTGGGCCCAGAGATACCTCTCCGTTTACACGGAGTGACAAATCCCAGTCTCAATTCGTGCCAACCCAACAGACACTTTCGGAGATACCTGTAATGCACCTTTATAGCCACCCAGTTATGTTGTGACATTTGGTACACCCAAAGCATTCCTACGGTATCCGGGAGTTGCACAATCTCATGGTCTAAGGAAAAGATACTTGACATTAGAAAAGCTTTAGCATACGAACTACACGATCTTTGTGCTAGGCTTAGGATTGGGTCTTGTCCATCACATCATTCTCCTAATGATGTGATCCCGTTATCAACGACATCCAATGTCCATAGCCAGGAAACCATGACTATCTGTTGATCACAATGAGCTAGTCAACTAGAGGGCTCACTAGGGACATATTGTGGTCGATGTATTCACACGTGTATTACGATTTCCGGATAATACAGTTATAGCATGAATACAAGACTATTATCATGAACAAAGAAATATAATAATAACACTTTTATTATTGCCTCTAGGGCATATTTCCAACACACTCAACTCTCTCTCATAGGATTGGATTTGGTGGAAAGATGATTTGAGTGGAAAGCAACTTGGGGAAGGCTAGAGATCAAGATTTATGTGGTTGGAATGGAATATCTTGACCTCGACACATGAGTAGGTGTTTCTCTTGGAAAATTAATGCTGGAAGTGTAGGCATGTTCTGATGGCTTTGTCCACGAATGAAGAGAGGGTGGAGGGGTATATATAGCCTCAACACAAAATCTAACCGTTACACACTATTTACCAAACTCGGTGAGCCCGATTCAGAAAACTCGGTCAGACCGATTTAGTTCATAATGTGACCGTTAGGCATTTCGATGGGACCGACATGTCAACTCGGTGGGACTGATTTCTTTAGGGTTAGGGCATAACATAATCCCGGTGAGACCGATTACACAAACTCGGTGGGACTGACTTTGGTAATAAGCTAACCAGAGAGTTGGTCAGGCAAACTTAGTGGGATCGATTCCCTCATCTCGGTGAGACAGAAACGTTATGAAGGGGAAACAGAGAGTTTTCATTGCGAACTCGATGGGACCGATCGCTCATCTCGGTTAGACCGAAATGTTATGAAGGGAAACAGAGAGTTTGCAATCCCATCTCAGTGAGACCGAGATCCCTACCGGTGAGACCGAAGTGACTAGAGTTTCTAGCAGTGGCTATGTCAAATGAACTCGGTGCCGCCGGATAGATCAAATCGGTGGGGCCGAGTTTGACTTTTGGTTTGGGACATATGTGGATATGAGAAAGTGGTTGAGGGTTTTTGGAGCATATCACTAAGCATCTTGAGCAAGCAAGCCATTAAGCAACACCTCATCCACTTTTAATAGTATTGGCTTTCCTATTGACTCAATGTGATCTTGGATCACTAAAAGTAAAATGTAGAGTCTTGAGCTTTAGAGCTTGAGCAAATCCTTTGTCCTTAGCATTTTGAGGGGTCCACATTCCTAATCCATGCCATGCCAATCACTGAACTTTCCTGAAATAATCATCTTGAAATAGCATTAGTTCAATGAGTTGTATGTTGTTAATAATTACCAAAACCACCCAGGGATAGTTGCACTTTCAGTCTCCCCCTTTTTGGTAATTGACGACAACATATAGATCAAAGCTTTGACAAGTGATAATAAGATTGCAATACATCGTCGCTTTGAGAAGTATGTGATAAGCAAGAGCTCCCCCTAAATTTGTGCATTATTTAAAATTTGCTTTTGAATGCAAATGCACAAGCGATTAGTATCATGGGTTACTCTTCCATGTCACATACATCTTGGTGGAGCGCTCAAAATGATAGCAATTAAAAGCATGAACTCATCACCAAGCAAAGGAATGATCATATATGGATATAAGAGATAATATCATCCAAGCAAACATTAAAGTAGCATATGAACAAACACATGATCATACAAGTATCTCATACAAGGACATAAGGTATAACACAAGCACACAATAAAGTTCAACCAAACAAATAGCAAGAGAGACAAAAAGCAACACTCTCTCTCGAAGCCTATGATCTATACACATTTCTCCCCCTTTGGCAACAAGTTACCAAAAGTTCAAATATGCATAGTGTTATGCGTCTCTCAGGCTTGGTCTTTAGGAGGTGGTGTAGAGAGAACTCCAAGGATGAAGGCATCAGTCGATGTAGCTAGAGCTGGTGGAGTGGATGCTGGAGGTGGCACTGAAGCTGTAGCTGCTAGTGCTGATGTGGTAGCTCTAGTATCTAGTACTGGCACTGCAGCTGACCTCTAACCTCTTGGCACTCGCTGAAAAGCATTTGTAGTTGCCTTCCCCTTCTTCTCCTCTGCTTCCACCTGGAGCTTCTCAACTGCTATTTGCATCTCAGTCACTTTCAGATCAAGATCATAGAATTTTTGTTCAGTGATCCTCTCCAAGCTCTCCTGATTCTGAGTCAGGGTGGCCAAGCCCTTCTCAAACCTCAAAGTTGATTGGATCCTATTTGATCTTGTTTGCTCTTCAAGAACACTTGAGATGCCTCTTCAACAGTTGGCATCGTTGCAGCTTTTTTTGCCTTTGCCTTAGCTCTCTTTTCTTGTGCTTGCACTGATGAAGGTTCATTCTCATCCATCACAACTTTGTTGTCTTAAAATTCTGGGTAGAGAGGTAAATGCTCCTTGTCCAACAAGTAAGTGCATGTGCCCATCTTTGAGTTGATGTGCACCTGAATGTGTGGAGCATACCCACAAGATCTTTTCTGGTCAGCAGTTGTCCTCTTGATTGTCTCTACAATCAGACTCATGACCTTGAATTTCTGAGGGACATAAAAAATGTGCAGCAAGTTGATTGAATGTCCTCTTATCATCCTATGATCTCCAGATTTGGGCAACAGAGTATGCCTTAAGATGGTGTTGATAGTAGGCAGACCAGACAACAAATATTTCACTGAGCCCAACTTATGAGTTTCCAGGGCTTCATGAGGAATTTCCTTATACATACTTGCCATGGAGTTGTGGTCTTTCTTCTTCTTGGCATACACATCCAAATCATCCTCATGGTCTTCTGGAGCATTGATCAACTTTGCCCATTCTTCAACAGTTGACTGGTACCTTGTACCTTTAGACATCCACACTATCCTTCCATCTGGATAGAAATGAGCAATGGAGTAGAATTGCATGATTAGCTCATCATTCCATTTGGTGAGCTTCTGTCCAACGAACTTGTCAACTCCACAAGCTTTGAAGCTGTCATGTACACCTGGAAAGTGATCTTAATTCTCTTTAATATATACCCAATCAACCCAACTCATATCACAGACAATTGGCTTCCTGTCAAGCAGAATGGTCTCATAGAAATCTTGATGTTCTTTGGTGTGGAGCCTATAGTCCACAGTAGTTCTTCTTCTCACAGCATATGGGTCAGACTGTCTCCAAAGTCATCCTTTCTGATGTCCATGCCCTCTGCCACTAGATGAGTGTCATTGTGGTCTGGAATCTTTGGTTTAAGCTTTCTGAGCACTTGGGCTTCAGCATCTTCTTATTCATCCATCTCAGGCACTGGGCCTTGTTCTTCTCCTCAACAGGAGTCTTCTCTTGGTTGCAGACTTGGTGGTTTGAGTAGCAGCTTTGGGAGCAGATTTGGGCTTAGATGTAGCAACCCCTGACTTGATTGCGTATCCCATAAGCTTTTGTGACTTGGGTGCTGGTGCAGCATCCTCTTCCTCTTCCTCTTCCTCTTCTTCTGAATCTCTTACCATAGTTGACTTTCCAAGGACTTTTGCAAATGTGGTTCTTGCCCTCTTCTTCTTCTTGCCATCTCCAACTGCCTTACCATCATCTGATTCTATTGTGAATTTCATGGTTTCTCCTGTTGGAACTTTCCTTGGCTTGGATGTTGGGACCCTCTTTGCTGGTGCCTTCTTATGCAACCCTGGCTTAGTTGCAGCAGCAGTGCCATACTCTTTCTTCAGCACTTTCTTCTTTGAGGTGGCCTCATCCTCAACAGCCACATAGTCCTCACCCTCAGAGTCTAAGGTTCTCTTCTTTCTTGTCCTGGTGGCTGCCTTGGGCAAGTTACTTGGTGTGCTCATGTTGCCCTCATCATAGCTGCTTGAGGGTCTAGTGCCCTCACTAATTTGCACTTGCTCTTCAGATTTATTCTAGCTATCACTCTGGTCAGACATCTTGGCAAGCAAACTAATAGCAAACCATGTTAATAGATATAGATGAGGTAGACTAGATGAGCATCACAAAGTGCAGAGATTTTTGCAAAACAAATGAGTCAAAACTTAGTTTTAGTTCTATACTGAAATGATTTCGGAGCTACCGAATTGATAAACTCGGTGATACCGAACCAACATTTGGAACCTAAACTAGTGAACTTGGTCAGACCGAGTCATAGTTCGGTGGCACCAAGATTGCTAGGGTTTGACAGAGAATTGAACTCGGTCACACCAATTTGCAGTTTCGGTCAGATCAAAAAATGCATGTGCAATGGCCTAAGCCAAATTGGTGAGACCGATTTCCACAATTCGGTCAGTCCGAGATGAGTTCAGTGGAGACCTAACCCTAAGTTTTCGAATCAAACTTAACCTAAAGGAAGTTTTCTCTGGATAGATTGATTTCATACGTGGCAATGATCATGGCATTGACCTTGTGCTTAGAATCGGAGGTAAAAAAGAGAGCACAAGGGGTTGAACTCATACCCTAGTTCGGTAGGAGTTTGCTACGGCGGCAACAGCGGAGCAGATTCCTGTTGACAGTGACAGAAACTAGCGGCGGGAGGTCACTGGCGGCAAGGAGACAATCCAGAGATCCGAGGAGGCAGAGCAGGATATGCGCGGGCTGAGGGCTTTTGAAGAAATTTCCAAAATCTCACCCGTGGATATATATATCCTGACCCTGTTGGTGTGACTGAGTGGAACAACTCTGTGGCACCGAGATGCAGAATCACAAGCGGTTACTGCAACTCGGTGTGACCGAAATGTTCAAATCAGTTACACCGAGATGAAAAACTAGATCAACTTAGTGAACTCAGTGTGACCGAAATGGATGACTCGGTCATATCAAAATGCAAAAAGAGGTTTTGGAAGTTTAAGTCTATGACGAATCGGGGACTCCGAGTGCTCCTCACACAGAGTGGTTCGAATCTGACTTGATCAAACTTTGTGATGTAGCATGAATAGAGTTTGAGACGATAAAAGCATAGATAGCTAGAGGAGGTTCTTAGGCATTCTTGTCCATCCACTTGGCAAAAGAGAAAGAGCCAAACAATCAAAGCAACAAGTGGATGTCCTCGAATGAGTAAAATATTCAACCAACATGCTCGCACAATAAAATGGCAAATGAAATATGTGGCAAAGCATGCACAAACACTCTAGCATCTATCAAGCAATTTGCGATGACTAGGTCATCTATATATGAGTATATTGACTTAGGAGTCAATTAAGAAAATTTGATCATAGGTCATACTCATCGTTTAAGCACAAGTGGGGTTACCACTTTTACATAAAGCATTATTGTGTTCACATTGTTAGAGTTGCTTTAGCTCAATTCTTAGAGTAAAGCTCCCCCTAGATGTGATATCCGCCCTAAGAGGGATGAACTAACCTTGGGTTTTGTCGATGATGAATTCATGTATGTGTTGAAGATGTGGACGCTCAATGTTGATGTAGATCATTCGGAGCAATCCATTGGAGTGAGTTGCACTTTCAATACCTACACGGGTTAGTCCCATAAGGAACAAACAAGGATATCCATAGACATAGAATGATGTACACACAAGATGATGTCCATGAAAGCATTAGGTTACCTTGTCCCTTGTCTTACCAACAAGAGGGTTTGTGACTCCTTGAACTAGTACAAGATATGGAAGTTGTTGCACTTGTTCTTGCCAAAATGATATGAGTGAAGTGTGTTGGCGGAGTCACCTTCAAGAACTCTCTAGTTCTTCTTCTTTGGAATCCACATCATCTTGATGGGAATCCTTGGGGTTGTAGTCGTACTTGATGAAGTAGAACTTGATGTAGTCTTGGGAACCCACTTGACCAAGGCCTAGGGAGCTTCTTCAAATGCATCAGTCTCCTCTTGAAGCTTATCCTTGCCTTTTTGCTTGTGGTCTTGTGGTGGAAGATCATCTTGAGCTTGTGTACCTTGGAAAGAAGTAGGATCATACTTCTCTTGTTGAGGAACAAACTTTGTATTGGGGTATTGATCTCCTTCCCACTCAACTCCATTGGCATTGAACTTTCATTCAAAACCAACACCTTGGTTCTTCCGGTGCCTTCCCTTGCTTGCGTACAATTTCCTAAAATTGCTTACTTCCGGCAAGGCTCTTGTAAACAACTTTCTCTGTAATTCCCTTCAATAAGCTATTTTCTTGCTCAAGTGTAACTTGGCTAAGAGAATCATTAGTGGAATCAAGAGAACAACTAGAAGCAACAATATTGAATTTAGCATGATTATTGTTACTACTAGAGGAAGAATCTTTCTTACTTTTTTTGCTAGATTTAACTTGTGGCATGTAAGAAGACAAGAGTAAACGCTTGGTAATGTAAGAAGAACTTTTCTTGCGAAGATCATCATTGATTGCCTTTAAAAACTCATGATATTTCTCTAGGTTGAGCTTTTCAAAGCGTAGCTTCTCATGAGTCTTTAAAAGTTCTCAATGATCTTCCAAGGTAGTTTCATGAGCTAACTTAAGAGTATTTAGTTCTTTAGTTAGACGATCAATCTCCTTCTTATCATCGTCATTCGTTTCATGAGCTAACTTAAGAGTGTTTAGTTCTTTAGTTAGAAGCTCAATCTTCTCCTTATCATTGTCATTCGTTTTATCTTTATTAGCATGATTAATTGACGTTTCATCATAGTATTCATCACTAGAGTTGTCAACAAGTAAATCATCATCACCTAACAAGTCATCTTCATCACTATTGAAATCAACATACTTGGGGTGTGATACCTTTGGGCCTTTAGCCATGAAGCATTTTCCAAGTCCTTCATTTGGTGAATCAAATATGTCGTAGGAGTTAGTTGACACAAGTGCTAGACTGGCAACACCTTCATCTTGAGTATATTCGAAGTCGGAGTGATAGCTTCTCTCGGAGTGATTGTCGGAGTTGGAGCCGGATACCCATTCACCAACATGAGCTTGATGTCTTCGTTTTGTGTAGCTCCTTGATGACTTGTCCTTCCTTTCCGAATCCTTGCTTCTCCAGGATGTTCTTCGTTCATAACGATCATCTCTACTCCTTCTCTCTCTTGGTGGTGATTCTTCTCTTCTACTTCTTCTTTTTGGAGAGTCTTCTCTTCTTTTGTAGGGTGCCATACACTCATTGGAGTAGTGTCCGGGTCTTCCACAATTGTAGCAATTACGCTCTCGACTAGAAGATCTTTTGTCATTGTAGGACCTTGACTTGGAACTTCTCTCTTTGCTTCTACTCTTGTAAAACTTGTTGAAGTTCTTCACCATTAAGCTCAATTCTTCATTGAAGATTTGTTTCTCACTTGATGATGTAGGAGCATCACATGAGGCTTTGTAAGCACCACTTGACTTGTTGTCAAGCTCTTCTTTATCCTTGAGTTTCATCTCATGAGCAACAATTCTTCCAATGACTTGAGATCAATGTGCACACGGTATAATATTTTCCATACAAGGCTCTTAGGATCTTCTTGATGATGAATCTATCGGTCATCTATTCACTTCCTAAGCCGGCAATCTCATTTGTGATGAGAGCAAGCCTATAGTACATTTCAGCGATACCTTCACCAACCTTCATTTTGAACTTGTCAAGCTGACTTTGAAGCACATCCAATTTGGATTCCTTGACGGAGTCAATACCTTCGTGCATATCGATCAAAGTATCCCAAATTTCCTTTGCATTCTCAAGACGGCTGATTTTGTTGAATTCTTTGGGGCACAATCCATTGAAGAGAATACCACAAGCTTGAGCATTGTATTGCAGCATCTTCAACTCTTCCGCGGTTACTTCACAGTTCGGTTCTCTCCCATCGAAGAATTCACCTTGCAAGCCAATAAACACAATAGCCCAAACGGCGGGGTTATGTCCAAGAACATGCATTTCCATCTTATGCTTCCAACAAGCAAAATTAGTATCATCAAAGTAAGGACCTCTATGGTGGTAATTTCCCTCGCTAGACGCCATACTCTCCTAGGTTGTGGAACCAAGGCTATGATCACCAAAAGCTATGGAAATCAAGGCAAATGGAGATCGTAACTCTGATACCACTTGTAGGATCGAATGTATGTCTAGAGGGGGGTGATTAGACTACTTGACCAAATAAAAATCTAGCATTTTCCCAATTTTAAGTCTTGGCAGATTTTAGCAACTTTACACAAGTCAAGCAATCAACCTACACATGTAATTCTACGAGTATAGCAGCAGAATGTAAAACATTGCACGTGAAGGTAAAGGGGAGGAGTTTGGAGGGAGCAAATGCAATGTAAACACGGAGATTTTTGGCGTGGTTCTGATAGGTGGTGCTATCGTACATCCACATTGATGGAGACTTCAACCCACGAAGGGTAACGGCTGGGCGAGTCCATGGAGGGCTCCACCCATGAAGGGTCCATGAAGAGGCAACCTTGTCTATCCCACCATGGCCATCGCCCACAAAGGACTTGCCTCACTAGGGTAGATCTTCACGAAATAGGCGATCTCCTTTCCCGTACAAACTCCTTGGTTCAACTCCGCAATCTTGACGGAGGCTTCCAAGTGACACCTAACCAATCTAGGAGACACCACTCTCAATAAGGTAATAGATGGTGTGTTGATGATGAATTCCTTGCTCTTGTGCTTCAAATGATAGTATCCCCAACACTCAACTCTCTCATAGGATTGGATTTGGTGGAAAGATGATTTGAGTGGAAAGCAACTTCGGGAGGGCTAGAGATCAAGATTTATGTGGTTGGAATGGAATATCTTGACCTCAACATATGAGTAGGTGGTTCTCTCTCAGGAATTGAATGCTGGAAGTGTATGCATGTTCTGATGGCTTTCTCCACGAATGAAGAGAGGGTGGAGGGGTATATATAGCCTCCACACAAAATCTAACCATTACACACAATTTACCAAACTCGGTGAGACCGAATCAGAAAACCCGGTCAGACCGATTTAGTTCATAATGTGACCGTTAGGCATTTCGGTCAGACCGACATGTCAACTTGGTGGGACCGATTTATTTAGGCTTAGGGCATAACGTAATCTCGGTGAGACCGATTACACAAACTCGGTGGGACCGACTTTTGTAATAAGCTAACCAGAGAGTTGGCAGGCAAACTCGGTGGGACCAATTCGCTCATCTCGGTGAGACCGAAATGTTACGAAGGGGAAACAGAGAGTTTGCATTGCGAACTCGGTGGGATCAATCGCTCAACTCGGTTAGACCAAAAAGTTACGAAGGGAAACAGAGAGTTTGCAATCCCATCTCGGTGAGACCGAAGTGACTAGGGTTTCTGGCAGTGGCTATGTCAAATGAACTCGGTGGCGCCGGATAGATCAAATCGGTGGGGCCGAGTTTGAATTTTGGTTTGGGACATATGTGGATATGAGAAAGTGGTTGAGGGTTTTTGGAGCATATCACTAAGCATCTTGAGCAAGAAAGCCATTAAGCAACACCTCATTCCCTTTTAATAGTATTGGCTTTCCTATTGACTTAATGTGATCTTGAATCACTAAAAGTAAAATGTAGAGTATTGAGCTTTAGAGCTAGAGCCAATCCTTTGTCCTTAGCATTTTGAGGGGTCCACATTCCTAACCCATGCCATGCCAATCATAGAATTTTCCTGAAATATTCATCTTGAAATAGCATTAGTTCAATGAGCTATATGTTGTTAATAATTACCAAAACCACCCAGGGATAGTTGCACTTTCAGGTTTCGATTGATTATGATGAGAACAAAGTTGCTACTTATGATGATAATTGTGATGATACTTATGCTATAAAAAGTAGTGATGATTATATTTATAAAACTTGTCATGATTATGATTACCCTTTTTCTGAACATTACTCTTTTAATGTGGAAACAATTTATAGTATTCAAGTTTCTTATGATACTCCCACTATTCTGAATGAGAAGAATTTTGCTTATGTGGGGAGTAATAAAATTTATATGCTTGGGTATCATCAAAAGTATGCTTTATGTGATGTTTATATTGTTGAATTCATTCATGATTCTACTGAAAATTATTATGAGGGAGGAATATATGCTTGTAGGAGTTGCAATAATATCAAGTTTCCTCTCTATGTGCTTAAAATCTTGAAGTTATGCTTGTTTTGCCTTCCTATGCTAGTTGATTCTTGTTCCCATAAGTTGTTTGATCACAAAATCCCTATGAATAGGAAGTGGGTTAGGCTTAAATGTGCTAGTCATATTCTTCATGATGCTCTCTTTATGTTTCAATTCTTATCTTTTATGTGAGCATCATTGAAATCATCATGCCTAGCTAAAAGGCATTAAAGAAAAGCGCTTGTTGGGAGTCAACCCAATATTTACCCCTACTGTTTTTGTGTGTTCCCATCATTAATATACTGTATTAATCATGTTTTATAGCTTTTGTTTCAATAAAGTGCCAAGTAGAACCTTTGGGAAGACTTGGGTGAAAGTTAATGTGATCTTGCTGTAAAAAACAGAAACTTTACGCTCACGAGAATAGCTGTCATTTTTTATAGAAGAGTGATTTAAGTTGATTATTTTTTAAGAAGATTAGAATAAAAATTCATCAAGTCCACCAATTTATTTCAGAATTTTTGGAGTTACATAAGTATTCGAGAGTTACAAATTACTACAGACTGTTCTGTTTGACAGATTCTGTTTTCTATGTGTTGTTTGCTTATAATGATGAATCTATGAGTAGTATTGGAGGGTATGAACCATATAGAAGTTATAATACAGTAGATATCACACCAATATGAATTTATAATGAGTTCAAAACAGTACCAAAAGTGGTGACTTATTTTTTTATACTAACAGAGCTTACGAGTTTTCTGTTGAGTTTTGTGTTGTGGAGTTTTCAAGTTTTGGGTAAAGATTCGATGGACTATGGAATAAGGAGTGGAAAGATCCTAAGATTGGGGATTCCCAAGGCACCCCAACATAATATTCAAGGACAACCAAGAGCCTAAGCTGGGGGGATGCCCCGGATGGCATCCCCTCTTTCGTCTTCGTTCATCGGTAACTTTACTTGGAGCTATATTTTTATTGACCACATGATATGTGTTTTGCTTGGAGCGTCAATTTATTTTATTTTGTTTTGCTTTCTGTTTGAATAAAGTACTTAAGATCTGAAATTATTAAATGTTAGAGAGTCTTCACATAGTTACATAATTATAAGACTACTCATTGAGCTTCACTTATATCTTTTGGAGTAGTTTGTCGTTTGCTCTAGTGCTTCACTTATATCTTTTAGAGCACAACGGTGGTTTTATTTTGAAGAAATATATGAACTCTCATGCTTCACTTATATTATTTTGAGAGTCTTTTATAACAGCATGGTAATTTTCTTGGGTTAAAAAACTAGTCCTAATATGATAGGCATCCAAGGGGGATATAATAAAAAAATCATATAAAGTGCATTGAATACTAAGAGAAGTTTGATTCTTTATGATTGTTTTGAGATATGAAGATGGTGATATTAGAGTCATGCTAGTGGAGTAGTTTTGAATTTGAGAGATACTTGTGTTAAAGTTTGTGATTCCCGTAGCATGCACGTATGGTGAACCGTTATGTGATGAAGTTGGAGCATGAGGTATTTTTTGATTGTCATCCTTTGTGTGGAGGTCGGGATCGCGCGATGGTTAACTCCTACCAACCCTTCCCCTAGGACCATGCGTTTAGTACTTTGTTTTGATGACTTGTAGATTTTTGCAATAAGTATGTGAGTTCTTTATGACTAATGTTGAGTCCATGGATTATACGCACTCTCACCCTTCCACCATCGCTAGCCTCTCTTGTGCCGCACAACTTTCACCGGTACCATACACCCACCATTACCTTCCTCAAAACAGCCACCATACCTACCTATTATGGCATTTCCATAGCCATTCCGAGATATATGGCCATGCAACTTTCCACCGTTCCATTTATTATGACACGCTTCATCATTATCATATTGCTTTGCATGATCATGTAGTTGACATTGTATTTGTGGCCAAGCCATCGTCCATAATTCTTTCATACATGTCACTCTTGATTCATTGCACATCCCGGTACACCACCGAAGGCATTCATATAGAGTCATACTTTGTTCTAAGTATCGAGTTGTAATTCATGAGTTGTAAGTAAATAAAAGTGTGATGATATTCATTATTAGAGCATTGTCCCAGTGAGGAAAGGATGATGGAGACTATGATTCCCCCACGAGTCGGGATGAGACTCCGGACAAAAAGAAAAATAAAGAAAAAAAGAGGCCAAAAAATAGTAATGAGAAAGGCCCAAATAAAAAAATATGAGAGAAAAAGAGAGAAGGGGCAAAGCTACTATCCTTTTACCACACTTGTGCTTCAAAGTAGCACCATGATCTTCATGATAGAGAGTCTCCTATGTTGTCACTTTCATATACTAGTGGGAATTTTCATTATAGAACTTGGCTTGAATATTCCAATGATGGGCTTCCTCAAAATGCCCTAGGTCTTCATGATCAAGCAAGTTGGATGCACACCCACTTAGTTTCTTTTTGAGCTTTCATACACTTATAGCTCTAGTGCATCTGTTGCATGGCAATCCCTACTCACCCACATTGATATCTATTGATGGGCATTTCCATAGCCCATTAATACTCCTAGTTGATGTGAGACTATCTTCTCCTTTTTGTCTTCTCCACAACCACCATTCTATTCCACTATAGTGCTATGTCCATGGCTCACACTCATGTATTGCGTCAAAGTTGAAGAAGTTTGAGAATACTAAAGTATGAAACAGTTGCTTGGCTGAAACCGGGGTTGTGCATGATTTAAATATTTTGTGTGCTGAAGATAGAGCATAGCTAGACTATATGATTTTGTAGGGATAGCTTGCTTTGTCCATGTTATTTTGAGAAGACATGATTGCTTTGTTAGTATGCATGAAGTATTATCGTTCTTATGTCAATATTAAACTTTTGTTTTGAATCTTATGGATCTGAATATTCATGCCACAATAAAGAAGATTACATTGATAAATATGTTAGGTAGCATTCCACATCAAAAATTCAGTATTTATCATTTATCTACTCGAGGACGAGCAGGAATTAAGGTTGGGGATGCTGGTACGTCTCCAACGTATCTATATTTTTTGATGTATTCATGCCATGTTTATAATATTTTTACATGCTTTTGGTATGATTTGGTTAGAACTAACCTGGACTGACGTTGTTTTCAGCAGAACTACCATGGTGTTGTTTTTGTGCAAAAATATAAGTTCTCGGAATGCGGTGAAAATCAACGGAGATTTTTTCTGGAAAATATAGAAATACTGGAACAAAAAGTTATCGGAGAGGAGTCCCATGGGGCTCACGAGGGTAGAGGGCGCACCCCCTGGGCGCGCCCCTATGCCTCGTGGACACCCCGTGGGTCCTCCTGACTTGTTCTCGACGCCAAACCCTCCTATAAATAACCTAGATCAGGAGTTCCGCCGCCGCAAGCCTCTGTAGCCACCAAAAACCTCTATGGAGCCTATTCTGGCAACCTGCCGGAGGGGGAATCCATCACCGGTGGCCATCTTCATCATCCCGGCGTTCTCCATGACAAGGAGGGAGTATTTCACCCTCGGGGCTGACGGTATGTACCAGTAGCTATGTGTTTGATCTCTCTCTCTCTCTCTCTCTCTCTCTCTCTCTCTCTCTCTCTCTCGTGTTCTTGATACAGCACGATCTTGATGTATCACGAGCTTTGCTATTATAGTTGGATCTTATGATGTTTCTCCCCCTCTACTCTCTTGTAATGGATTGAGTTTTCCCTTAGAAGTTATCTTATCGGATTGAGTCTTTAATGATTTGGGAACACTTGAGGTATGTCTTGCATGTGCTTATCTGTGGTGACAATGGGATATCACGTGATCTACTTGATGTATGTTTTGATGATCAACTTGCGGGTTCGGTGACCTTGTGAACTTATGCATAGGGGTTGGCACACATTTTCATCTTGACTCTCCGGTAGAAACTTTGGGGGTACTCTTTGAAGTTCTTTGTGTTGGTTCGAATAGATGAATCTGAGATTGTGTGATGCATATCGTATAATCATACCCACGGATACTTGAGGTGACATTGGAGTATCTAGGTGACATTAGGGTTTTGGTTGATGTGTGTCTTAAGGTGTTATTTGACTACGAACCCTAGGGCAGTTTGTGACACTTATAGGAATAGCCCCATGGATTGATCAGAAAGAATAAATTTGAGGTGGTTTCGTACCGTACAATAATCTCTTCGTTTGTTCTCCACTATTAGTGACTTTGGATTGAATCTTTGTTGCATGTTGACGGATTGTTATATGATCTAATTATGTTATTATTGTTGAGAAAACTTGCACTAGTGAAAGTATGAACCCTAGGCCTTGTTTCAAAGCATTGCATTGCCGTTTTCGCTCACTTTTATCATTAGTTACCTTGCTGTTTTTATATTTTCAGATTACAAAAACCTATATCTACCATCGATAGTGCACTTGTATCACCATATCTTCGCCGAACTAGTGCACCTATACAATTTACCATTGTATTGGGTGTGTTGGGGACACAAGAGACTCTTTGTTATTTGGGTGCAGGGTTGTTTGAGCGAGACCATCTTCACCCTACGCCTCCCACGAATTGATAAACCTTAGGTCATCCACTTGAGGGAAATTTGCTACTGTCCTACAAACCTCTGCACTTGGAGGCCCAACAATGTCTACAAGAAGAAGGTTGTGTAGTAGACATCAGGGCACCCTAGAACACACAAGTTTCTCTTAACCGTTTGCGGTGCCCCCTTGCACAGTTACACACCTTGATCATACCATCGTAGAGCTTAGGCGAAGCCCTGCACCGGTAACATCATCATCACCATCGCCACACCATCATGCTGACAGAACTCACCCTCGTCCTCAACTGGATCAAGAGCACGAGGGATGTCATTGAGCTGAACGTGTGCTGAACGCGGAGGTGACATACGTTCGGTACTCGATCGGTTGGATCACAAAGAAGTTCGACTACATTAACCGTGTTATTGAAACACTTTCGCTTTCGGTCTACGAGGGTACATGGACACACTCTCCCCTGTCGTTGCTATGCATATCCTAGATAGATCTTGCGTGATCGTAGGAATTTTTTAAAATTTCTGCGTTCTCCAACAGTGGCATCAGAGCCAGGTCTATGCGTAGATGCTATATGCACGAGTAGAACACAAAGAGTTGTGGGAGATAATAGTCATACTGCTTACCACCAATGTCTTACTTTGATTCTGCGGTATTGTTGGATGAAGCAGCCCGGACCAACATTACATGACCGCGTTCATGAGACTGGTTCTACCGACGTGCTTTTGCACATAGGTGGCTGGCGGGTGTTTATTTCTCCAACTTTAGTTGAATCAAGTTTGACTATGGTCGGTCCTTGTTGAAAGTTAAAACAACACACTTGACGAAAAATCGTTGTGGTTTTGATTCCTAGGTAAGAACGGTTCTTGCTAGAAGCCCGTAGCAGCCACGTAAAATTTGCAACAACAAAGTAGAGGATGTCTAACTTGTTTTTGCAGGGCTTGCTGTGATGTGATGTGGTCAAGACATGATGTGATATAAATTGTTGTATGAGATGATCATGTTTTGTAACAGAGTTATCGGCAACTGGCAGGAGCCATATGGTTGTCACTTTATTGTATGCAATGCAATCGCCATGTAATTGTTTTACTTTATCACTAAGCGGTAGCGATAGTCGTCTAAGCAATAGTTGGCGAGACGACAACGATGCTATGATGGAGATCAAGGTATCGTTTCGATGATGATGGAGATCATGATGATGCTTCAATGATGGAGATCATGAAAACAAGATGATGATGGCCATATCATGTCACATATTTTGATTGCATGTGATGTTTATCTTTTATGCATCTTATTTTGCTTAGTACGACTGTAGCATTATAAGATGATCCCTTACTAAATTTCAAGGTATAAGTGTTCTACCTGAGTATGCACCGTTGCTACAGTTCGTCGTGCCGAGACACCACGTGATGATCGGGTGTGATAAGCTCTACATTCACATACAACGGGTGCAAGCCAGTTTTGCACACGCAGAATACTCGGGTTAAACTTGATGAGCCTAGCATATGCAGATATGGCCTCGGAACACTAAGACCGAAAGGTCGAACGTGAATCATAAGTAGATATAATCAACATAGTGATGTTCACCATTGAAAGCTACTCCATCTCACGTGATGATCGGACATGGTTTAGTTGATTTGGATCACGTGATCATTTAGATGACTAGAGGGATGTCTATCTAAGTGGGAGTTCTTAAGTAATATGATTAATTGAACTTTAATTTATCATGAACTTAGTCCTTATAGTTATTTTGCATGTCTATGTGTGCTATCGTTCCTTTGAATTTTAATGCGTTCCTAGAGAAAGCCAAGTTGAAAGATGATGGCAGCAATTACACGGACTGGGTCCGTAACTTGAGGATTATCCTCATTGCTGCACAGAAGAATTACGTCATGGAAGCATCGTTGGGTGCTAGGTCTGCTGCAGATGCTGCTAATGATGTTAAGAATGTTTGGCAGAGCAAAGCTGATGACTACTTGATAGTTCAGTGTGCCATGCTTTACGGCTTAGAATCGGGACTTCAAAGACGTTTTGAACGTCATGGAGCATATGAGATGTTCCAATAGTTGAAGTTAATATTTCAAGAAAATGCCTGAGTTGAGAGATATGAAGTCTCTAACAAGTACTATAGCTGCAAAATGGAGGAGAATAGTTCTGTCAATGAACACATACTCAAAATGTCTGGGTACCATAACCACTTGACTCAGCTGGGAGTTAATCTTCCTAATGATAGTGTCATTGACAGAGTTCTTCAATCACTGCCACCAAGCTATAAAGGCTTCGTGATGAACTATAATATGCAAGGGATGAACAAGACAATTCCCGAGCTCTTTGCGATGCTAAAAGCTGCGGAGGTAGAAATCAAGAAGGGGGATCAAGTGTTGATGGTCAACAAGACCACTAGTTTCAAGAAAAAGGGCAAAGGGGAGAAGGGGAACTCCAAGAAGAACGGCAAGAAAGTTGCTGCTCAGGAGAAGAAACCCAAGTCTGGACCTAAGCCTGAAACTGAGTGCTTCTGCTGCAAAGGGACTGGTCACTGGAAGCGGAATTGCCCCAAGTATTTGGCGGATAAGAAGTATGGCAAAGTGAAAGGTATATTTGATATACATGTTATTGATGTGTACCTTACTAATGCTCATAGTAGCGCCTTTGGAATGTTTTACAATTATAGCTAAGCATCTATGCATATTGTTTGAATTGAGTGCTTGGGTGTTTTACTTAAACTTGTTGTTATGTTATTTTGTGCTATACTTATTTGTGCTATTGTTTGACTCGATAGAATTCTCGGAGTGCGAAGCCTGCTATCACGAGTCACTAGCTTTCGAAGACCGTCAGCCAGGCAAGTCATTTGATCATGTTTTTTTACAATACCTATGATTTTATTGCATTAGAATTATACCTCCCCACCATGCATGCAGTAGGAGAATTTTGTTAAGTTATGTTCTTGAGTAGTTCATGAGGTAGGATGAACCCTTCTCCCTTGTTACCGATGCCCAGGACGATGTAGTTGATTGCTATGCTTTAGTAGACGGGGTTGGTTGATTGATTCATAAGGGAGATGCGAGAGTCAAGATGATGACAACCCCATGACTTCAAGCTCAAGATGGACTTCAAAATTCACTACTGGGTGGAGGACGGTTGACGGGCACCCTGGAGAAACCAGCGGATGGCTGGGATGCATGGAGAAGCGCCATGACATCTTGCGGAAAGCTTCACCCAGCCACAAAGAGACGGATGGATACCCCATTGATCAGAAGCTTACCTGTGCAGCCGCAAGCCATTATGGGCTCTGGCTTGGTTGACCCTAGGCGTGACTCTGGCCGGACGGTGCTACGAGATGTAGAAGAACGGTAGGATTGGATGGGCACCAGCAGTGGCCCATAGGAACTCTTAGGAATACCCTGTTTTGTTCGTCCCATCTTCAAACACCAGGCAGTGCGAAGACTTAAAGGAGGGAATGATTCTTGCGGGTAAAGTGCGCAAACCTCTACAGAGTGAAGATCTAATCGATTAGCCATGTCCCCGGTTATGGAAAATTTTAAGCCTCTGGAACTTGGAGTATTTCGGATATCTCAACACCGAACTTAATAAATTAATTGGGGGGTTATTTAAAAATTGGGAATGAGACATTGGTTGGCGGAACCATCTCAATAACTACCAACATTTTGTAGTAATTGCAAACAAGTCCTTTTGTTGTAGGGAAAAACTGGCTTTTTCGGAAAACAATGAAACTTAGAGCCCCACAGCCAAACTGCATATAGTATTAGTAATTTTATTGTTGTTCTCTCTTCATGACTTGCCGGCATATTCAAAATGCTGACCTACACGGCTGCAACGTCTTATGTTGCAGAGGAGTTTTCCGATCAGGAGTGAGGCTATGATCCACGCTTGGAGATTGCCCTATGGAGTCGTATGGACTCGTTATTCGTCTATGCTTCCGCAACTTTATTTAGTTTATTTCTCATGAGTTGGCCTTCGGCCGAATTTATTATCTTGTAATAAAGACTCGATATGAGAATCGTGTAATAAATTCAGGTGTGATTGAACTTTGAATATTTGCATCAATGTACTGTGTGTGCTAGCATGATCTTGGGATGGTATGATACGTCCCCGTCGTATCTATAATTTTTGATTGTTCCATGCCAATATTATTCATCTTTCATATACTTTTGGCAACTTTTTATACTATTTTTTGGGACTAACATATTGATCCAGTGCCCAGTGCGAGTTCCTGTCTATTGCATGTTTTTTTTCTTTCTCGGAAACCCAATATCAAACGGAGTCCAAACGGGATAAAAACGGACGGTGATCTTTGTGTGGAATATTTATGATTTTTGGGAAGTAAAATCAACGTGAAACGGTGTCCGGGGTGGCCACGAGACAGGGGGCGCGCCCTCCCCCCTGGGCGCGGCCTGGGCTCTCGTGGGCCACCCGTAAGGCGGTTGACGCTCTTCTTTTGGCGCAAGAAAGATAATTTTATGAGAAAGATTTGGGCGAAAGATTCACCCCAATCGGAGTTACGGATCTCCAGATATAAAGCAAACGGTGAAGGGGTAGAATCTGAGAACGCAGAAACAGAGAGATAGATCCAATCTCGGAGGGGCTCTCGCCCTTCCCACGCCATGGGAGCCAAGGACCAGAGGGTAAACCCTTCTCCCATCTAAGGAGAAGGTCAAGGAAGAAGAAGAAGAAGAAGGGGGGCTCTCTCCCCCTTGCTTCCGGTGGCGCCGGAACGCCGCCGGGGGCCATCATCATCACCGCGATCTTCACCAACACCGCCGTCATCTTCACCAACATCTCCATCACCTTCCCCCTTCTATATTCAGCGGTCCACTCTCCCGCAACCCGCTGTACCCTCTACTTGAACATGGTGCTTTATGGTTCATATTATTTTCCAATGATGTGTTGCCATCCTATGATGTCTGAGTAGATTTTCGTTTTGTCCTATGGCGTTAATTGATGATCGTGATTGGTTTGAGTTGCATGTTTTATTATTGGTGTTGTCCTATTGTGCCCTCCGTGTCGCGCAAGCGTGAGGGATTCCCGTTGTAGGGTTTGCAATATGTTTATTATTTGCTTATGGTGGGTTGCGTGAGTGACTGAAACACAAACCCGAGTAAGTAGGCTGTTTGCGTATGGGATAAAAGGGGACTTGATACTTTAATGCTATGGTTGGGTTTTACCTTAATGAATCTTTAGTAGTTGCGGACGCTTGCTAGAGTTCCAATCATAAGTGCATATGATCCAAGTAGAGAAAGTATGTTAGCTTATGCCTCTCCCTCAAATAGAATTGCAACAATGATTACCGGTCTAGTTATCGATTGCCTTGGACAAATAACTTTCTTGTAACAAAAAGCTCTCTACTAATACTTACTTTATTGCATCTTTATCTAAACAGCCCCTACTTTTTATTTACGTGTTCTTTATTATCTTGCAAACCTATGCTATCACTCCTACAAAGTACTTCTAGTTTCATACTTGTTCTAGGTAAAGCGAACGTCAAGCGTGCGTAGAGTTGTATCGGTGGTCGATAGAACTTGAGGGAATATTTATTCTACCTTTAGCTCCTCGTTGGGTTCGACACTCTTACTTATCGAAAACTGTTGTGATCCCCTACACTTGTGGGTTATCAAGACCTTTTTCTGGCGCCGTTGTCGGGGAGTCATAGCGTGGGGTGAATATTCTCGTGTGTGCTTGTTTGCTTTATCACTAAGTAATTTTTATTTCCTGTTCTTAGTTGTTTTCTATCTTTAGTTATGGGTAGGAAACGCCAAATACCAAAAAAATATTTGTACCTACTGCTCCAATGGTTGAAGAACCACTCAAAATCTATCACACTACTGAAGCTTTTTACTTGGATCATCTTCGATCCCTATGTGCTCGTGCTGAAACCCCCACTAGTTTAGTTGAGGGCAAATCTTTAGATGAGCATGCTTGTTATGTGTGACACCGTATATCTGAAAAAGGGAAATTATTATGGGATCAAATTCTACATTTGCAATGCTATGCTTGGAATTTATGTGAAATATATGATGTTACTTGTTGTTCTGAAAACCCTAAGAAACACCTTCCCTACCAATGTGAGTTTATTGATAACGGAATCGTATCTTCGTATGCTAAGGGTGTTTATAATTACTATGATGTTCAACAAATTGAAGAATTTGTTGCTTTTAAGGGTGCTTTTGAAATTGCTTCTTTGATTGAAAAGTATGATGCTACTCTTTACAAATCTGAAAGTTTTGCCATACTTGAATATTGTTATGATAATTATGCTTCTAATGCCAATTGTAAACCATATATTGAGAAATTCTCCACTGTTCAAGAAGAGAATAATATTTTGCAGGAAGCTATGGAAGAAGAAATTGATGAAACTGTGAGCTAATTGGATGAAAAAGATGATGTGGGGAACGAAGAACAAAAGGAGGAAGAGCGGATTAGCTACCCGTGCCCACCTTCTAATGAGAGTAACCCTCCAACTCATACATTGTTTAATTCCCCTTCGTGCTTACCGAAGGACGATTGCTATGATGATTGCTATGATCCCTTGAATTTGTCTGAAATATCCCTTTTTGATAATGCTTGCTATGCTTGTGGCCAAGATGCCAATATGAATTATGCTTATGGAGATGAATTTGCTATAGTTCCTTATGTTAAACATGAGATTGTTGCTATTGCACCCACGTATGATAGTCCTATTATCTTTTTGAATTCTCCCTACCACACTTTATCGGAGAAGTTTGTGCTTATTAAGGATTACATTGATGGGTTGCCTTTTACTGTTGCACATGATAATTTTGATGAATGTAATATGCATGTGCTTGCTGCTCCTACTTGCAATTATTATGAGAGAGGAACTATTTCTCCACCTCTCTATGTTTCCCATACTATGAAATTGCAAGAAACTTCTTATACTATGCATTGGCCTTTACTCGGTGTGCATGAATTGTTCTTTTATGACATGCTGATGCATAGGAAGAGAGTTAGACTTTGTTGTTGCATGATATATGTTACTTTGTGCTCACTACTAAATTACAAATCATTGTTAATTAAAATTGGCTTTGATATACCTTGGGATCCGAGTGGATCCATTACTTGAGCACTAAATGCCTAGCTTAATGGCTTTAAAAAAAAAGCGCTACCAGGGAGACAACCCGGAAGTTTTAGAGAGTCATTTATTTCTGTTGAGTGCTTTTATATAGTTTAAAAACACAAAAATAAAGAGGGGAACCTAAAAACTTTTCAAAAAGGAAAGTGAAAGTGAGAAAGACAAGCATTGTTGAAGTGGGAGCTAGCCTTGAACTTTGTTCATGCTCACGGAAACTTTGTGAATCTTGATTACAGAAACTTTTCATCAAAAATAATTATCCCTTTGTACAATTTCATTGTATTATAAAAATAATGTGCCAAGGTTTGCCTTTAGGATGTTTACAATGCTTGTTGGTTTGTACGGTGCAGGACAGAAATTTTGTCTGTAGTGCGCGATTTTACATTTTTACGTAGAACGTAATTTGGTTCTGATTCCTTTTGAACTGTCTTGTTATACAACTTTTTTATTTTTTCTAATTTTGGTAAAATTGTTGGGGTACCAGAAGTATGGTGGATGTTCAGATTGCTACAGACTGTTCTGTTTTTGACAGATTCTGTTTTTGATGCATACTTTGCTTGTTTTGATGAATCTATCAATTTATATTAGTGGATTAAGCCATGGAAAAGTTATACTACAGTAGACATAATGCAAAAACAAAATATGAATTGGTTTGCAACAGTACTTAGAGTGGTGATTTGCTTTATTATACTAACGGATCTTACCGAGTTTTCTGTTGAAGTTTTGTGTGATGTAGTGTCTAATCGAGGATGTCTCGATGTGAGGAAAAGGAAGAGAGGCAAAAGCTCAAGCTTGGGGATGCCCAAGGCACCCCAAGTAAATATTCAAGGAGACTCAAGTGTCTAAGCTTGGGGATGCCCCGGAAGGCATCCCCTCTTTCTTCAACAAGTATCGGTATGTTTTCGAATTCGTTTCGTTCATGCATTATGTGCAAGTCTTTGAGCGTCTTTTGCATTTAGTTTTCACTTTTATTTTATGCACCTGCTGGTATGAGATAGTCCTTCGTTGATTTATAGAATGCTCATTGCACTTCACTTAAATCTTTTGAGTGTGGCTTTATAGAATGCTTCGTGTGCTTCACTTATAATATTTGAAGTTTGGATTGCCTGTTTCTCTTCACATAGAAAACCACCATTTGTAGAATGCTCTTTTGCTTCACTTATAATTATTATAGCGTGGGCATATCTTTTGTAGAAAGAATTAAACTCTCTTGCTTCACTTATATCTATTTAGAGAGATGGCAGGAATTGGTCATTCACATGGTTAGTCATAAAATCCTATATAAACTTGTGGATCACTGAATATGATATGTTTGATTCCTTGCAATAGTTTTGCAATATAAAGGTGGTGATATTAGAGTTATGCTAGTGGGTGACTGTGGATTAGTAGAAACACTTGTGTTGAGGTTTGTGATTCTCGTAGCATGCACGTATGGTGAACCGCTTTGTGATGAAGTTGGAGCACAATTTTATTTATTGATTGTCTTCCTTATGAGTGGCGGTCGGGGACGAGCGATGGTCTTTTCCTACCAATCTATCCCCCTAGGATCATGGTGTAGTACTTTGTTTTCAATGGCTTGTAGATTTTTGCAATAAGTATATGAGTTCTTTATGACTAATGTTGAGTCCATGGATTATACGCACTCTCACCCTTCCATCATTGTTAGCCTCTTCGGTACCGTGCATTGCCCTTTCTCACCTCGAGAGTTGGTGCAAACTTCACCGGTGCATCCAATCCCCGTGATACGATACGCTCTATCACACATAAACCTCCTTATATCTTCCTCAAAACAGCCACCATACCTACCTATCATGGAATTTCCATAGCCATTCCGAGATATATTGCCATGCAACTTCCATCATCATCATATACATGACTTGAGCATTCATTGTCACATTGCTTTGCATGATCGTAAGATAGCTAGCATGATGTTTTCATGGCTTGTCCGTTTTTTGATGTCATTGCTACGCTAGATCATTGCACATCCCGGTACACCGCCGGAGGCATTCATATAGAGTCATATCTTTGTTCTAGATATTGAGTTGTAAGTAAATAAAAGTGTGATGATCATCCTTATTAGAGCATTGCCCCAGTGAGGAAAGGATGAAGGAGACTATGATTCCCCCACAAGTCGGGATGAGACTCCGGACTTTATGAAAAATAAAAGAGGCTAAAGAAGCCCAAATAAAAAAAGAGGCCAAAGAAGCCCACCAAAAGAAAGAAAAAAGAAAAAAAAGAAAGAGAAAATAAAAGAAAAAAATGAGAGAAAAAGAGAGAAGGGGCAATGTTAATATCCTTTTGCCACACTTGTGCTTCAAAGTAGCATCATGTTCTTCATAGAGAGAGCCTCCTATGCTTTCACTTTCATATACTAGTGGGATTTTTCATTAAAGAACTTGGCTTGTATATTCTGATGATGGGCTTCCTCAAATGCCCGAGGTCTTCATGAGCAAGCAAGTTGGATGCACACCCGCTTAGTTTTCAGTTTGAGCTTTCATACACTTATAGCTCTAGTGCATCCATTGCATGGCAATCCCTACTCACTCACATTGATATCTATTGATGGGCATCTCCATAGCCCGTTGATACGCCTAATTGATGTGAGACTTTCTCCTTTTTTGTGTTCTCCACATAACCCCCACCATCATATTGTATTCCACCTATAGTGCTATGTCCATGGCTCACGCTCATGTATTGCGTGAAAGTTGAAAAAGTTTGAGATTATTAAAGTATGAAACAATTGCTTGGCTTGTCATCGGGGTTGTGCATGATTAAATACTTTGTGTGATGAAGATAGAGCAACAGCCAGACTATATGATTTTGTAGGGATAACTTTCTTTGGCCATGTTGTTTTGAAAAGACATGATTGCTTTATTGGTACGCTCGAAGTATTATTGTTTTTTATGTCAAATGATAGACTATTGCTTTGAATCACTCGTATCTTAATATTCATGCCATGATTAGACATATGATAAAGATTATGCTAGGTAGCATTCCACATCAAAAATTATCTTTTTTTATCATTTACCTACTCGAGGACGAGCAGGAATTAAGCTTGGGGATGCTGATACGTCTCCGTCATATCTATAATTTTTGATTGTTCCATGCCAATATTATTCAACTTTCATATACTTTTGGCAAGTTTTTATACTATTTTTTGGGACTAACATATTGATCTAGTGCCAGTGCCAGTTCATGTCTGTTGCATATTTTTTTGTCTCTCAGAAACCCAATATCAAACGGAGTCCAAACGGGATAAAAACGAACGGTGATTTTTTTTGGAATATTTATGATTTTTGGGAAGTAAAATCAACGCGAAACGGTGTCTGGGGTGGCCACGAGACAGGGGGGCGCGCCCTCCCTCCTGGGCATGGCCTGGGCTCTCGTGGGCCACCCGTAAGGCATTTGACGCTCTTCTTTTGGTGCAAGAAAGCTAATTTTATGAGAAAGATCTGGGCGAAAGATTCACCCCAATCGGAGATATGGATCTCCAGATATAAAGGAAACGATGAAGGGGTAGAATCTGAGAACGCAGAAACAGAGAGATAGATCCAATCGGAGGGGCTCTCGCCCCTCCCACGCCATGGGAGCCAAGGACCAGAGGGGAAACCCTTCTCCCATCTAAGGAGAAGGTCAAGGAAGAAGAATAAGAAGAAGGGGGGCTCTCTCCCCGTTGCTTCTGATGGCGTCGGAACACCGTCGGGGGCCATCATCATCACCGCGATCTTCACCAACACCGCCGTCATCTTCACCAACATCTCCATCACCTTCCCCCTTCTATATTCAGCGGTCCACTCTCCCGCAACCCGTTGTACCCTCTACTTGAACATGGTGCTTTATGCTTCATATTATTTTCCAATGATGTGTTGCCATCCTATGATGTCTGAGTAGATTTTCGTTTTGTCCCATGGGTTAATTGATGATCATAATTGGTTTGAGTTGCATGTTTTATTATTGGTGCTGTCCTATTGTGCCCTCCGTGTCGCGCAAGCGTGAGGGATTCCCGTTGTAGGGTTTGCAATATGTTTATGATTTGCTTATCGTGGGTTGCGTGAGTGATTGAAACACAAACCCGAGTAAGTAGGTTGTTTGCGTATGGGATAAAAGGGGACTTGATACTTTAATGCTATGGTTGGGTTTTACCTTAATGAATCTTTAGTATTTGTGGATGCTTGATAGAGTTCCAGTCATAAGTGCATATGATCCAAGTAGAGAAAGTATGTTAGCTTATGCCTCTCCCTCAAATAGAATTGCAACAATGATTACCGGTCTAGTTATCGATTGCCTTGGACAAATAACTTTCTCGTAACAAAAAGCTCTCTACTAATACTTACTTTATTCCATCTTTACCTAAACAGCCCCTACTTTTTATTTACGTGTTCTTTATTATCTTGCAAACCTATCCTATCACTCCTACAAAGTACTTCTAGTTTCATACTTGTTCTAGGTAAAGCGAACGTCAAGTGTGCGTAGAGTTGTATCGGTGGTCGATAGAACTTGAGGGAATATTTATTCTACCTTTAGCTCCTCGTTGGGTTCGACACTCTTACTTATCGAAAACTGTTGCGATCCCCTACACTTGTGGGTTATCATGGTACAGCTACATAGAGACTTGACCGATTTTGGGTCGGGTCGCTACAGAGATGGTATTCAGAGCACACGCTGACCGTAGGACATAACCCCTAGGATCGGAAAGCCATAGGAAGAGAGCAGTCTACTTTCTGTCTTTACTTTTCTGTATTTTTCTTACCTGATCATTTCTGACTATTCTCCGATTTCAACAATTCTAGATAGCCGTTCAGTTCATCCCAGTTCTGCTCCCGGAGCCCGACGAGACTATGCTTTTCGGCAGAAGGATGGTCCAGATCACCAAGGAATTGAAGATTGTTCTTCCTTCAATCACCGGGACACCTACCATGGCATTTCCGAATGACCGTCGCTTCAGGATTAAGGTGCACATACCAGGGAGGACGTTCGGAAATCTCTCGGCGCCCATTGACTTCAAGTTCATGGCACCCGATTGGATCATCGGGAGAGACTTAGCAGTTCATAGTGCACTTGGACACATACAGGAGGAATACAAGGCCGAGCTTATTGGATCAGACCACACCATGGTTTCTCGCAGTACTGCAGAGGGAGAGATCATCTGCACCAGAAATGACGACTTCGTTCACTCATTTTCCCAAGACTTGGAGGTTCTCATCAGGGTTCTAGAGATCCATATGCACAGTAGCATGAAGACGATCCAGAAGTTGCACCAACGTGAACTTGATTTGGAGGCTGCAGCATGTGAAGCCGACTATGAGCATGAGGATGAAGTCAAGGATTTCATGGAGAGAGTCTCCAACCTGAAGCTGGAGGTGGCCGCATTGGAGGAGAAGCTGGATCAGGGAGAAGACCTTTTTCCGAGTGGAGATGATGGACCTCTCGTGAGCAATGACCGGGATTATGAGAGCTCCACCGAAGGAAGCCGCAAGAGGAGGCGCCACAGCAGGGGACACCACACCAGAGGATGCCGTACAGGAGGATGCAAGGATGATTGATGAAGACATTTAGTCGACTACCGTGTTTATTTATTTATTTTTTGTCGATCAGTTAGGCCGTTATTTTCGATTAGTCGTGAGATTTGTAACCCGAGATTGAACCATGTTTGAGTTGATTGAATAAATGATTTGTGTGATTATGATTGTGCATTCATATGGGTAGTGCTATTTTCTCATTAGACCCTTGTTCTATTCTAATTTTCTCATCCACTCCAAAACACCAGATACCTCCGAGACGTGACCCCGGTTTCAACTTTCCGCCGGAGCTCACCCAACTGATCTAGCAGCAGAATGCCCTCATGCAGATGCTCATCCAGAATCAGAACAACAACAACAACAACAATAACAATAACAACAACAATAACAATCCACTGCCGCCACCCCCTGTTGACAACTTGACCCGCTTCCTAAGGCTGAATCCGCCAGTGTTCTCTAGCAGCACTGAGCTGATTGTGGGCGATGATTGGTTCCGCAGGATCGGAAGGGAGTTAGCCACTGCTGGATGCACAGATGCAGAGAAGGTGCGCTTTGCCGCACATCAGCTTGATGGACCTGCAGCTTCTTGGCGGGAGAACTACACCGCCACTTATCCGGCTGCCACCGTGACATGGGCTGAGTTCCAGCAGGCCTTCCGCACCGCTCATGTCTCAGCTGGAGCCATGAGTCTGAAGAAACGTGAGTTCCGCAACTTACGCCAGGGGAACCGTACTGTGGGGCAATACGTGGATGAGTTCAGCAAGTTAGCTCGCTATGCCCCGGACGATGTGGCCGCAGATGCCGCCAAGCAGGAAAAGTTTCTCAAGGGACTCAATGATGAGCTGGGAATGCAGCTAATGGTGGCTACCTTTAATAACTACCAGGAGCTGGTAGACAAGGCCACCATACTGGAAGGCAAGCAGCAGCAGATTGATAGCTGCAAGCGGAAATATGGCCAGGGGGAGTACAACTCCGGAGCTCAGCAGAAGCCCCGTTATGCCCCATACTAGGGAAGGCATACCCATCACACTCATGGAGGACATAATCATGGAGGACATAACCATGGAGGGAATGGGAACAACCGCAACCACGACAATAAGTCAGGCAATGGAAACGGCAATGGCAACCAGCATCGTCATGCCCCGGCTCAGAAGGATCTGAGTCACATCACCTGTTTCAAGTGCCAGAAAACAGGGCACTATGCCACCGACTGCCCGGAGGCCAAGCAGAGGAATGGAAACGGCAATGGAAGCTCAACAAAGAAGCCCAACCCTTTTCCTCGTGCTTAGGTGAACCACATTGACGTGGAGGATGTCTATGATCAGCCAGACACTATGGTTGGTAAGTTTTTATTAAATTCACATCCAGTATTGGTACTCTTTGATTCTGGTGCAACGCATTCATTTATATCAAGGGTAGTTGTGGAGAAGTACGGGTTGCCCACTATAACCCTTAGAAGCCCTCTTCAGGTCAGTTCCGCAAGAGGAGAAATGATGGCAGGCTTAGGCTGTCGTGCAACCCTCAACATCGGAAACCATAAATTTCCCGCAGACCTCATAGTATTGGAAACCCAGACCTTGGATGTAATCCTAGGCATGGACTGATTGACGAAGTTTGAAGGAAACATAGACTGTGCCCGCAAAACAATTCTGCTCACCACCCCGGAGCAGAAGAGGATCAAGTATGTATCCAGACGTATCCCGAAGAAGAATCAGGTGAATTCCCTCACGGGAGTTGTTCAGGAGGAAGTGTCGGTAGTGCAAGATTTTCCCGATGTGTTTCCGGAGGAATTACCAGGAATACCACCGGATAGAGACATTGAATTTCTGATTGAGTTATTGCCCGGCACAGCCCCAATATCCAAGAGACCCTATCGGATGCCCCCGAACGATCTGGAAGAGATCAAGAAGCAAATTAATGAGCTATTGGAGAAGGGATATATTCGGCCAAGCTCGTCACCTTGGGGAGCCCCAGTTCTTTTGGTAGAGAAGAACGATGGAACCCTGAGAATGGTTGTGGGTTATCGTTCATTGAACAACGTGACCATCAAGAACAAGTACCCTCTGCCAATGATTAATGATTTATTTGATCAGCTAGTTGGAGCCAAGGTATTCTCTAAGATTGATCTTCAATCAGGGTATCATTAGTTGAAGATCCGTGAAAAGGATATACCCAAAACAGCATTCACCACCAGGTATGGTTTATATGAGTATACCGTCATGTCATTCGGATTGACTAATGCCCCTGCATACTTCATGAATTTGATGAACATGGTATTTATGGAATATCTGGACAAGTTTGTCATGGTGTTCATCGATGATATACTAATTTTCTCCAAGAGCGAGGAAGAGCATAAGGAACATTTGTGTCTAGTTCTGGAGAAACTCTGAGAACATCAGTTGTATGCCAAGTTCAGCAAATGTGAATTTTGGCTGAAGGAAGTCGGATTCCTCGGACATGTTATTTCACGAGAAGGAATAGCAGTTGACCCCACCAAGGTTGTATCAGTCACCGATTGGCAGTCACCCACCTCAGTCAAGGAGATCCGAAGTTTTCTTGGACTCGTAGGATATTATCGGAGGTTTATTGAGAATTTCTCGAAGATTGCCAAGCCCATGACTGAGCTGTTGAAGAAGGATGCCAAGTACATTGGGCCCGAGGATTGTGAAGCCAATTTCCAGGAATTGAAGAAACGTTTGGTTAGAGCTCCAGTGCTGATTTTGCCGGACATACACAAGGATTACCAGGTATATTGTGACGCTTCTCGTCAGGGACTCGGAGAAGTACTCATGCAGGAAGGAAAAGTTGTAGCTTATACCTCCAGACAGCTACGACCTCACGAGATGAATTATGCCACACATGATTTGGAGTTAGCAGCCGTAGTGCATGCACTCAAGACCTGGAGGCATTTCCTTATCGAAAACAGTTGTGATGTTTACACGGATCATAAGAGCTTGAAGTATATTTTCACGCAGAAAGAGTTGAACCTCAGGCAGAGGAGATGGCTAGAGTTAATCAAGGACTATGACATGAGATTGTATTACCACCCAAGAAAGGCTAATGTTGTAGCAGATGCCTTGAGCCATAAGAGTTATGTGAATACTCTTATAGCGGGAGGATTACCCCAGGAGTTAGTCGATAACCTCAGAGATCTTTGTTTGGAGATAGTTCCGAGAGGATATGTTGCAGCTCTGCAAGTTCAGTCCACTTTGGCCGAAAGAATTCGTAAAGCCCAGAAGTCACACAAGGAAATTGATGAGATAAAGAAAAGGATGAATGAAGGAAAAGCTAAAGGGTTCCGTAAGGATGAATATGGAGCTATATGGTTCGAGGATCGTATTTATGTACCCAATGATCCCAAACTCAGGAAGCTAATTCTTCAGGAGGCTCGTGATTCACCGTACTCGATTCACCCCGGTAACACCAAGATGTATCTGGATTTGAAGGAAAGTTTTTGGTGGACAGGTATGAAAAAGGATATTGCCGAGTACGTAGCAGAATGCGATGTTTGCTAGCGAGTAAAGGCGGAACATCAGAAGCCAGCATGGTTACTTCAACCTTTGTCGATTCCCGAGTGGAAATGGGAGAAACTTGGAATGGATTTTATCACAGGATTACCCAGGACCCGTTCAGGTTATGATTCCATTTGGGTAGTGGTTGATCGCTTGACCAAGGTAGCTCATTTCATTCCCGTGAAGACTACCTATACCAGCGCTAAGTTAGCCAAGATATACATGACCAGGATCCTATGTTTGCATGGAGTTCCGAGGAGTATCGTGTCAGATAGAGGAACACAATTTACCTCAAATTTTGGAATCAGTTGCATGAAACTTTGGGTACATGCTACCTCTTGAGCACTGCGTTGGATTTCCCCAAAGAGGAGAGGATGATGCAGCAAAGTAGCGTAAGTATTTCCCTCGGTTTTTGAGAACCAAGGTATCAATCCAATAGGAGACCATGCACAAGTCCCTCGTACCTACACAAAACAATAGCAACTCGCAACCAACGCTTAGGGGTTGTCAATCCCTTCACGATCACTTACGAGAGTGAGATCTGATAGAGATAATATTTTTGGTATTTTTGATAGATAGATGCAAAGTAAAAAGTAAAAGTCAAAGTAAAAACAAAGCAAGTAAATAAAGTGATATAGATTGATATGATGAGAATAGACCCGGGGGCCATAGGTTTCACTAGTGGCTTCTCTCAAGAGCATAAGTACTCTACGGTGGGTGAACAAATTACTGTTGAGCAATTGACAGAATTGAGCATAGTTATGAGTATATCTAGGCAATGATCATGTATATAGGCATCACGTCCGAGACAAGTAGATCGAAATGATTCTGCATCTACTACTATTACTCCACTCATCGACCGCTATCCAGCATGCATCTAGAGTATTAAGTAAAAACAGAGTAACGCTGTAAGCAAGATGACATGATGTAGAGGGATAAATTCATGCAATATGATAAAAAAACCATCTTGTTATCCTCGATGGCAACAATACAATATGTGCCTTACTGCCCCTTCTGTCACTGGGTAAGGACACCGCAAGATTGAACCCAAAGCTAAGCACTTGTCCCATTGCAAGAACTACCAATCTAGTTGGCCAAACCAAAAAGGATAATTCGAAGAGACTTGCAAAGATAACTCAATCATACATAAAAGAATTCAGAGAAGAATCAAATATTTTCCATAGATAATACTGGATCATAAACCCACAATTCATCGGTCTCAACAAACACACCGCAAAAAGAAGATTACATCGAATAGATCTCCACGAGAGAGGGGGAGAACATTGTATTGAGATCCAAAGAGAGAGAAGAATCCATCTAGATACTAGCTATGGAACCGAAGGTCTGAAGTAAACTACTCACACTTCATCGGAGGGGTATGGTGATGATGTAGAAGCCCTCCGGGTTGGATGCCCCCTCCGGCGGAGCTCCGGAACAGGCCCCAAGATGGGATCTCATGGATACAGAAGGTTGCGGCGGTGGAATTAGGTTTTTGGCTCCTGTTCTGATCGTTCGGGGATACGTAGGTATATATAGGAGGAAGGAGTATGTCGGTGGATCTTCGAGGGGCCCATGAGGTAGGGGGGCGCACCCTCCACCCTCGTGACCTCCTCAAGCACTGCTTGGAGTAGGGTACAAGTCTCCTGGATCACGTTCGGTTGGAAAATCACGATCCCGAAGGTTTCATTCTGTTTGGACTCCGTTTGATATTCTGTTTCTTGAAAATACTGAAAAAGGCAAAAAAAACAGCAATTCTGGGCTGGGCCTCCGTTAGTAGGTTAGTCCCAAAAGTAATATAAAAGTGGAAAATAAAGCCCAATATAGTCCAAAACAGTAGATAAAGTAGCATGGAGCAATCAAAAATTATAGATATGTTGGAGACGTATCAAGCATCCTCAAGCTTAATTCCTGCTCGTCCTTGAGTAGGTAAATGATAAAAAAGAATTTTTGATGCGGAGTGATACTTTGGCATAATTTCAATGTAAATATTCTTAATTGTGATATGAATATTCAGATCCGAAAGGTTCAAGTCAAAAGTTCATATTGACACAAAAATAATAATATTTCAAGCATACTAATAAAAGCAATCATGTCTTCTCAAAATAACATGGCAAAAGAAAGTTCATCCCTACAAAATCATATAGTTAGGCTATGCTTCATTTTTGTCACACAAAGATGTTCCCAACTTCTATACCCCCGATGACAAGCCAAGCAATTGTTTCATACTTAAATAATCTCAAACTTTTTCAACCTTCACACAATACATGAGCGCGAGCCATGGATATAGCACTATGGGTGGAATAGAATATGATGATGGGGATTGTGTGGAGAAGACAAAAAAGGAGAAAGTCTCACATTGACGAGGCTAATCAACGGGCTATGGAGATGCCCATCAATTGATGTCAACATGAGGAGTAGGGATTGCCATGCAACGGATGCACTAGAGCTATGAATGCTCAACAAAAGAAAACTAGTGGGTGTGCATCCAACTCGCTTGCTCACGAAGACCTAGGGCATTTGAGGAAGCCAATCGTAGGAATATACAAGCCAAGTTCTATAATGAAAAATTCCCAGTAGTATAAAAAGACAACTTATGAGACTCACTACATGAGGAATAAGGTGCTACTTTGAAGCACAATATATGAGACTCACTACATGAAGAACAAGAGATAGTAGCATTGCCCTTTTTTATTTTTATTTTTATTTTTTGGGCCTTTCTTTTTTTTTCTTTTTGGCCTTTCTCTTTTTATTTTATTTGGGCAATGCTCTAATAATGATGATCATCACACTTCTATTGATTACAACACAAGGATTACAACTCGAAACTTAGAACAAGATATGACTCTATATGAATGCCTCCGGCGGTGTACCGGGATGGTGCAATGAATCAAGAGTGACATGTATGGAAAATAATGCATGGTGGCTTTGCCACAAATACGATGTCAACTACAAGATCATGCAATGGCAATATGACAAAAGTAATGTATTTCATGATGATGATGGTGGGAGTTGCATGGCAATATATCTCGGAATGGCTATGGAAATGCCATGATAGGTAGGTATGGTGGCTGTTTTGAGGAAGATATAAGGAGGTTTATGTGTGATAGAGTATATCGTATCATGGGGTTTGGATGCACCGGCGAAGTTTGCGCCAACTCTCAAGGTGAGAAAGGGCAATGCACGGTACCGAAGAGGCTAACAAAGGTGGAAAGGTGAGCGTGCGTATAATCCATGGACTCAACATTAGTCAAAAGAACTCATATACTTATTGCAAAAATTTAGAAGTCATAAAAACTAAGTATTACGCACATGCTCCTAGGGGCATAGATTGGTAGGAAAAGACCATCGCTCGTCCCCGACCGCCACCCATAAGGATGCACAAGCCAGGTACACTTCATGTTTCAAATTTGTTACACAACTTTAACCATACGTGCATGCTATGGGACTTGCAAACTTCAACACAAGTATTTCTCAAATTCATAATCACCCAACTAGCATGACTTTGATATTATCACCTCCATATCTCAAAACAATTACAAGCGTCAAACTTATCTTAGTATTCAATTCACTCAAAAGAAAGTTTCACATATCTTGAACACCAAGTATATTAACATTAAGCAAATTACCATGATATTAAAGACTCTCAAAATAATCTAAGTGAAGCATGAGAGATCAATAGTTTCTTTAAAACAAATCCACCACCGTGCTCTAAAAGATATAAGTGAAGTACTAGAGCAAAAATTATCACACTCAAAAGATATAAGTGAAGCACTATGAGCAAAACTATCAAGCTCAAAAGATATAAGTGAAGCACATAGAGTATTCTACCAAATTCCAATTCATGTATGGCTCTCTCAAAAGATGTGTACAGCAAGGATGATTGTGGTAGAATAACAAGCAAAGACACAAATAATACAAGACGCTCCAAGCAAAACACATATCATGTTGGTGATAAAAATATAGCTCCAAGTAAATTACCGATGGAAGTGGACGAAAGAGGGGATGCCTTCTGGGGCATCCCCAAGCTTTGACTTTTTGGTGTCCTTGGATTATCTTGGGGGTGCTGTCGGTGTCAAAACCGGCGGATCTCGGGTAGGGGGTCCCGAACTGTGCGTCTAGGCGGATGGTAACAAGAGACAAGGGACACGATGTTTTTACCCAGGTTCGGGCCCTCTCGATGGAGGTAAAACCCTACTCCTGCTTGATTAATATTGATGATATGGGTACTACAAGAGTAGATCTACCACGAGATCAGAGAGGCTAAACCCTAGAAGCTAGCCTATGGTATGATTGTTGTTCGTCCTACGGACTAAAACCCTCCGGTTTATATAGGCACCAAAGAGGGTTGGGGTCACACAGAGTCGGTTACAATGGTAGGAGATCTACATATCCGTATCACCAAGCTTGCCTTCCACGCCAAGGAAAGTCCCATCCGTACACGGGACGAAGTCTTCAATCTTGTATCTTCATAGTCCAGGAGTCCGACCAAGGGTGATAGTTTGGCTATCCAGACACCCCCTAATCCAGGACTCCCTCAGTAGCCCCTGAACCAGGCTTCAATGACGACGAGTCCGGCGCGCATATTGTCTTCGACATTGCAAGGAGGGTTCCTCCTTCGAATACTTCATAGATGATTTTGAACACAAGGATAGTGTCCGACTCTTCAAGATAAGTTCCACATACCACCGTAGAGAGAATAATATTTACACAAATTAAATCTGCTGACGTATTCCGTGGCGTGACATCACACCACGGCCAAGCCTTTATTCGAATCGTTTTTATTGTCCCACCTTAGCGCATTTAGCGAGGCGGTTTCCTTGGCACGTCTTGTCAAAGCAGAGATCGTGTCCCCTTATTCCGGGATTCTCATTAATACGGGCGCGGGTAACCCAGTCGTGCCTGTTGGCACGTCTCCTCTATCGAAGGCGAGTCACGAACGGTCCTGGGGAAGGCTCTTGGTATTCAACCTCTTTATAAAGAGACCAAGACTCCACTCCTTTCTTTCAATCTCAATCGAATCCGCCCCTCGCCTCGAGTTCCAACACCCAAAGCTCCAGATTCAGGCACCTCGGACCTTCGATGATGTCCGGCTCCGACCTGCAAGGCCGGTGGATGCCTTCCTCCATTACGGGAGAAGACGTGCTAAAGCTAAGAGATGCCAGGTATCTAACCGGCAAAATTTCGCATAGGCTACCTGCCCAAGGGCAGGTTATTCCCACTCCCAAGCCTGGCGAAAGCGTAGTGTTCGCGTCTCACTTTCTTCGGGGGCTAGGTTTCCCAACGGACCCCTTCGTAAGGGGGATCATGTTTTACTATGGGTTGGAATTTCATGACTTGGATCCGGAGTCCATCCTCCACATCTCATCATTCATTGTCGTATGCGAAGCCTTCCTCCGCATTACCACTCACTTTGGATTGTGGATCAAGACCTTCAAAGTGGAGCCGAGGATGATCAAGGGGCAGCAGGCAGAGTGCGGAGGGGCTGTTATAAGCAAGAATGCTGATGCTCCGTGGCCCGAGGGCTCTTTTCAAGAGGAGCTCAGCCTATGGCAACAAGAGTGGTTTTATATCACAGCTCCCAGGGGCACCAAATGGGTGGCTCCACCTACCTTTCGCTCGGGTCCTCCACCGCGGCTGGCGTCATGGGTCAATAAAGGACTTGACTGGGGGTCGTCCAAGGACGTGCCCTTGTTGCAGGGCCGTATTCAAGACCTATTAGAGAGAGAGAGATCACCCTGGTCGTAGTAGCGCAGGTCATGCTAATTCGTCGCACCCTGCCCTGCAAATGTCGCCCCCTCCGCCTGTGGGAATTTAACCCGGAGGGACCACGAGCTCTCCAACATTTTATGGGCGCGACGCCCGTGGAGATGTAGAAGCTTTTCTTCGGATCAAAAGCGATGTGTCCGGACTTGACCGAGGACGCAGGTCTGAGCTGCAATCGCCCGGATACTCAAGTAAGTAGCCCTGTACCCGGACACGCCATCCCATATTTATCACGAACTTGCCCTTTAAAAGAGTTGTTCCTTGAACAGGAGTGGATAGCGAAAGCAAAGTTAATCAGGTGTCCGACCCCCCCTCCCTGAGACCGCGCTGGATCCCGTGATAACCAGGATGCTGGAGGTTGCGCCTTCGAAAGAAGGTGATGGGGGGAACAAGGAAGCTACCGCCTCCGTGAAGGAGGCTGTCAGGAAAGGAGGGATCGAGAATCCCTCCATCCAAGGGTCCGCCTCTGAAGACCCGAAGACCATGGTCTCAAAGAGGGGGAAGAAATCTTCGTCCGAGGGTCCTGCGCTGAGAGATGCCTCGGCCGCATTGTGCCCCCAAGGGGATCAGCCCTCCACCGAGCCGTAAGTAAAAAGGGGAGTTCTTTTTAAAATAAAGGATATCCCTGCCCTATTTCTGATGAAGATAACCGAGGTTTTACCTTGTAGTTCGGATCTCAGCCCTTCTCAGCAGAGCTCATCTTCGGGGGATCTTCATTCGGAGATGATGGAGAGCGAAACGCCTCCCCCTGCCGTACCGTCTTGCGAGGCGGGTGACCCTGAGGTGTCGTCGCGAAGGGTTTCTCCGAGTCCGGCGGGGCCGGAAGGCAGTCGTATGTCCCCTCAAAGCCCTTCGCGTCCGGCCTTCGAAAAAGGCCATCGGACGAGTCCGGCACCACCTGGTGTACGGTCAGAGGAGCTGAAGGATCTGCTCGGGCGAGCGTCTATCTCAGAAGATCACCGTGCGTTAATGGGTACAGTGATTGAAAGGATTTCATCCGCTGAGAGCGGATTGCACAAAGCCGTCAGAAGTTTACTGACAGGTTTTGAGGTACGCAAAATGATGTACCTTCTGACAGTTTCGCATATAAAATGCGCCATGTGTAGATAGTAGCCCCTGAGGCTTGGTGTGTTGTCAAAAAATGACAGCGCGCCGAGGATCATAATCCCAGGTATAATATGTCGCCCTTCCTATGTAGGTGGCGAAGGGTCTGGTGGCTAGCCGGACTGATGAATTTGCCGAACTAAAGTGGCAACTTGACATGGCGGATGCCGACATCGCGCTTGTCAATAAGCGACTTGACGAGTCACAAGGTATGCAATTTCTCCGTGGACACCTGGTAAGGGAGCTTGATGCCTGTGCCTTACAACAAGTATGCTTGATGCAGATGGTGCCGCTGCCATGGAGAACCTTCGGGCAGAGCTCGCCTGAGCCAGGGAGCAGGCCAGAAAGAGTGATGCGGCTGCCTTAAAGGCGGCCGAAGAGCTAAAAGCCGAACAGGCTGCTCACTGCCGAAGCAAGAAGGAAATGGCCGAGATGGCCGTGAAGTTGAAGGATGCTGCCGACCGATGCAAGATTCTTGAAAAGGAAGATTGAGCGGTACAAGAGGACCTGAAAAAGGCCACTACCGAGGCCAAGGATGCTCGCTCTGCGATGAGAGCTATGAAGGACGAGCTGCGTTAGGCCGGAGATATCACGGCTTGAAAGCCCTTTCTGTTGCGGAGGAAATTCGTGGATCCTAAATATGCTCAGTTGGACCGGCTGTGGAGTGCGGAGGATGCTTATCTAGACTTGGCAGCAAGTGTCGTGGACGCGGCCGAACACTTCCGAGATCAAAAGGATCACGAAATGGAAAAGGTTTTTTGGTCGCAGTTCCATAATCCAGAGAGCCCACTTCCATTAACCGATCGCTTGGCCGAATGGGCGGAGCTGAATAGGTTATCGGGACTTGCCATGAATGATGTCGTGAGTCTTTTGTGGCCGAAAAGGCCCAAGCCGAAGAGTTATTTTGGCTTGGTGCAGCAGTTCCTTGGTGCGGTGCCGCATATCAATGCAATGAGGAGGTCGGCATGCATAGAGGGTGCGTGGATGGCTCTTGCCCGTGTCAAGACATACTGGGCGTAGATGAAGGCCACCGATGTTGCATCCCAAGATTCGGACGGAAGTCGAGTACCTGTCGAGCACTATTTTCAGGAAGTTTTGCAGGGCGCTTGTTTAATAGAGACGCAGTGCTCAAAGGATATTATGTTCGAATAACATGTATTATTGTGAAACAATGTATCGATGGAATATAAAAGCTTTTTATACTTGTGCCTTTCAAGAATTAAAATACCTCCTGTGCGGCCGCTAATGTATATGTATATATAACCTGAAAGATGGCAGTCTTCGGCTTCAGCCCCCACGCATATAATGCGGGGGTGTTTGCAAAAGGCGCATTTTCACACTTGATCCAGCGTCTTGGTCCTATAAAGGAGGTGGTAGCGCAGCAAACTAGGCAACCGGACTATAATGCTTTATCACTTTCACTTAGCCATAGGAGTTTGACAGTGGGGCTACTATATAGCCCCTAGGGGCACCGCGCTCACCCGAATTCGGGGCGCGTATGTGCCTGACCGGGAAACGGCCCTTCGTCACTGGGGAGGAATCCTATAGATTCCGGCAGGTCATCGAGTGGTTGACCAGTCTCACGCTATATCATGATAGTCAGTTTTCGGCTTTCTCTACTGAGGTGCTCGCCTGGCCGAACCGGGGGACAATCGCAGTAGTTCTCCTGGTGCCGCCTTAGCCGATAGAGCGGAACGTAAGGCAGCAAAACACAGGAGCCGGGAAAACCCAACATTTGACCAAAGACATGATTCGGAGCTGATGCATATAAGGCCTAACTCGAGACGCCGAACACTCCCTAAGGTATTCGGTCTTTATGAAAACGGGCCGAACAACGCCCTTGGTAATAAGCCCCTGGTGTCCAGGTATGCGCAAAATTCTGACATGGCCCATGCCAAAATGCCAGCCTCCTCCTCGGTTATGGCAAGAAACCAGGGGATGTGTATCAACAAGAGACAGTAAAAAAGGTTTATGCGGGGTCTTAATATGAAAATAATCCTTGTCACGGGTCCCTACTACACGTCTGCGCCTGTGTCTCCGTTGTGCCGTATCCTGGACGGGTGTAGCACGGTGTTCATCTGTAAAAGAGAGGAACTTAGTTGAAAAAGATCGTGCGAAAATGTACGTTATATTAAATAAACAAAGTACGATTCAAAAAATGAATAAGATTGAGCTTTATTGTCTCTTGTTGTACAGGCGCGGAGCCCCTTGTGCGAGGGTATGCGGCTAGTAAGCCCTTGTATGTTTACGCCGGACTCGTCTAACCGTGTCCGGGGTCTGGACGACCTGTTTAGGTGCTTTGATTAGTGAAGCCGGTTTAGTGTGTGGCTATCAAGGCAGTCACACAATCTTCCTTGCTCGAGGAACACTCGATATTTCCCTTTAAGGAGATGATGCCTCGCGGACCGGGCATTTTAAGTGTAAGGGATGCATAATGCGGTATTGCATTAAAGCGGGCGAAAGCTTCGCGTCCCAGTAGTGCTTGGTAGCTACATGTAAATGGGGTGAGGTGGAAGGTTAACTTTTCGCGGCGGAAGTTGTCGGGTGAGCCGAACACAACTTCTAGCAGTAGAGAGCCCGTACACTGGGCATATGGGACTGGCATTACCCCTTGAAAGGAAGTGTTGCTATGGCAAATTTTGGTTGGGTCTATTCCCATTTTGTGGATTGTGTCCTGGTATAGCAGGTTTAGATCACTGCCGCCGTCCATTAGGACTTGTGTAAATTGGAGTCCATCAATTATCAGATCTAATATCAAGGCAGTCCATCCTGCATTCCGGATACTTCTAGAGTAATCCTGATGGTCGAAGGTGATTGGATTTAACAACCAGTGGCGGGACTCCTCTGGGATAGGCCGTATGGCGCGTACCTCTATGGGCGCCGCTCTATTTTTCCCTTTTGTCACGTGAAGTGAGTTAACTATTTTGACTTCTTGTGGGAAATTCTTTTGTTTTCCGGTGCTCTACTTGTGGGGTTCGTCATCGTCCTTGCTTGGTGTGTCGAGCCCCTTGTGTTCGCCGTTGAGTTTGCCGGACTTCTTGAAGACCCAACAATCTCTATGGGTATGGTTTGCAGGCTTCCCGGGAGTACTGTAGATTTGGCATATCTTGTCCAAGATTTTTTTAAAGTTAGATAGCTCGTCCCTGTTATCCTTAAGGGGGAGTTTTTTATGATTCTGCCGAGAGCTTTTGAATTCGGTGTTGACTGCCGTGCTCTTCGGGCTGTTTCCCTTGGTCCGGCGCTGGTCCTTGCTGCATCGCGGTTTCCCGTTTCCATCCCTAACTTCGGATGTACTTGTGTTGCTGGTACTGCATCTTGCCAGCCAGCTATCCTCTCCCGTGCAAAAGCGGGTCAAGAGGCTTGTTAATGCGGCCATTGTTCTTGGCTTTTCTTGGACGAGGTGTCTGGCGAGCCATTCCACTCGGATGTTGTGTTTGAAATCTGCTAAGGCTTCGGCGTCCAGACAGTCGACTATTTGGTTCTTTTTAGTAAGGAATCTATTCCAGAATTTTCGGGCTGACTCTCCAGGTTGTTGAGTTATGTGACTTAAATCGTCTGCATCCGGAGGTCGGACATAGGTCCCTTGAAAATTTTCCCGAAAAGCATCCTCAAGCTCTTCCCAACTTCCAATGGTGTTTTCGCGAAGGCTTTTGAGCCAATGTCGGGCCGGCCCTTTGAGCTTGAGGGGTAAGTATTTTATGGCGTGGAGGTCATCTCCTCTAGCCATGTGTATGTGGAGGATATAATCCTCAATCCAGACTCCAGGGTCTGTTGTTCCGTCGTATGCCTCTATGTTTACGGGCTTGAATCCCGCTGGAAATTTATAATCCAGAACCTCGTCGGTGAAACATAGGAGGTGTACGGCACCCCTATATTTAGGTGTACCGTAATATTCGGATACTTGATGCGTTGCATTGCTTACTAGAGCTTGCTTTCTTGGCCCGTAGATAGATCTAACTGGGCCATCTTTTTGATGTGAATCCATGTGCGGATCGCGTGCCGGCTTGTGTGTGGCGCCGTTTGCCGCTCTATGTTTGCCATGGGGTTGTCTATCCGATCGGGTGGTCTCCTTATTCTTTGATTGCGGGGGCTCTACAGCCTCCTCATCAAATTCGGGAAGTAGTTTTCGCTTCACGTAGCTCTTTGTTCAGCGACTATCGCCGTATTTATCTACGATGTTGAGTACTTTGCTCCATCTGATTCTGAACGCATCTTCCGCTGTTTTGAGCTTCCGCTTCTGCTTTTTCAGGCTACGCGCAGTGGCGACGAGCCTTTTGTGGAGGTTCTTCTGCTCCAGCAACTTTTCTGGCGTGAGATCGTTCGGACTGTTATCTTCGCCGGGGACGGATTGTTTATCCATATTGTCCTATTCGGACGGTTGCTCGATAGCATGTTCGTCGTCCACCGGTTCACCCTGCTCTCTGGCTGGGTCTGTATGGCTGCTGTCTTCGTCGAGGCGGGATTTTGAGCGGCGCTTACGTCGCCGTTTGGACTGCTTTTCGAGGGAATGATCCCTCGTGGCGTCCCGTTGTTCCTCGTCGTCGCTTCCTTTAGGTGTGTCCACCATGTATACATCGTGAGATGAGGTGGCTGTCCAGTGCCTTATAGGTGCTAGTTCATGCTTATCTCCTACATCGTCGTCCATACCGTCGATGTCTTCGGAGTCGAAATCAAGCACGTCGTTTAAACTTTCGATAGTGGCTACGAAGTGGGTGGTGGGTGGGCTTTGAATTTCTTCATCGTCAGCATCCCAACCTTGCTGACCATAATCCGGCCAGGGCTCTCCTGATAAAGAGAGAGACTTTAGTAAATTCAGGATGTCGCCAAAGGGCGAGTGCTGAAAGATGTCCGCGGTGGTGAACTCCATGATCGGCGCCCAATCAGATTCGATTGGCAGGAGCGCGGAAGGTTCAGAGTCTGGAGAGGAGTCCAGCACCTTGGAGTCATGAGCTTTGCATAGGACAGGGTTGGTGTTCAGCTCAATCGTCGTAGAGATGGCAGCCCCCGAGGCGGTGTCCAGCCACTCGTCCTCGATCGGCGCAGTCGGCTCCGAGCTAAGGGTCAGAGCAGACACTTGTGCGGCCTCCAGGGAACTGTCCGGTGGCAGAGCTAGATCATGCCCCTTGTGACAGTGCGGCGCGCTTGGCTGTGGCTCGAACCCATCGAAGATCAAGTCTCCGTGGATGTCAGCCGTATAGTTCAAACTTCCAAATCTGACCTGATGGCCAGGGGTGTAGCTTTCAATCTGCTCCAGATGGCCAAGCGAATTGGCCCGCAGTGCAAAGCCGCCGAATACGAAGATCGTTTGGGGAGAAAAGTCTCACCCTGGATTGCATCGTTGTTGATGATCGGAGGAGCCATCGGGCCTGAAGATGACGACACAGAGGAACTCTCAATGAAAGCACCAATGTCGGTGTCAAAACCGGCGGATCTCGGGTAGGGGGTCCCGAACTGTGCGTCTAGGCGGATGGTAACAGGAGACAAGGGACACGATGTTTTTACCCATGTTCGGGCCCTCTCGATGGAGGTAAAACCCTACTCCTTCTTGATTAATATTGATGATATGGGTAGTACAAGAGTAGATCTACCACGAGATCAAAGAGGCTAAACCCTAGAAGCTAGCCTATGGTATGATTGTTGTTCGTCCTACGGACAAAAACCCTCCGGTTTATATAGGCACCGAAGAGGGTTAGGGTTACACAGAGTCGGTTACAATGGTAGGAGATCTACATATCAGTATCGCCAAGCTTGCCTTCCACGCCATGGAAAGTCCCATCCGGACACGGGACGAAGTCTTCAATCTTGTATCTTCATAGTCCAGGAGTCCGGCCAAAGGTGATAGTTCGGCTATCCGGACACCCCCTACTCCAGGACTCCCTCAGCTGCCATGGGCATCCCTAAGCTTAGGCTCTTGCCACTCCTTGTTCCATAATCCATCAAAAGAATTCACCCAAAACTTGAAAACTTCACAACACAAAACTCAACAGAAATCTCGTGAGCTCCGTTATAGAAAGAAAATAAAAGACTACTTCAAGGTACTGTAATGAACTCATTCTTTATTTATATTGGTGTTAAACCTACTGTATTCAAACTTCTCTATGGTTTATAAACTAATTTACTAGCCATAGATTCATCAAAATAAGCAAACAACACACGAAAAACAGAACAGTCTATAGCAATCTGTAACTAACACAAACTTATGGAACTCTAAAAATTCTGAAGTCCTGGAAAATTTGTTTGTTCATCAGAAGAAAAAATAATCAACGCAAAAGCACATTCCTGTGATTTATCATAACTAAATTCGTGCATGCAAAGTTTCTGTTTTTCAGAAGAATCAAATCAACTATCATCGTAGGTTATCCTATAGGTTCTACTTGGCACAAACACTAATTAAAACATAAAACCACATCCAAAAAGAATCTAGATGGATTATTTATTCCTAAACAGAAGCAAAAACAAAAAACACAAAATAAAATTGGGTTGCCTCCCAACAAGCGCTATCGTTTAACGCCCCTAGCTAGGCATAAAAGCAAGGATATATCTAGGTATTGCCATCTTTGGTAGGCAATTCTTCAATCAGGCATCTACCTCCTTTAGGATTTTATTTCTTACTAGTAATTGTCAAATTTTCAGGCAAAAGATCGAAAAATTCATCTATAGCAAAAGGTTCCTTAATGATGGAAAAAAGATTGGGATGAACACTTATAGATTTAAGATCCGTAGTTTCCTTACTAGATGATTCACCCTTATTCTTAGGAACATAAATGAGCTTAGTATTTTTAGTAGAAGAACTTGGAGTATTTTGCACGGAAGAAAAAGCGGTTCCCAAGTTGGTAATGATACCCTCAAGTTTATCGATTCTTGTGGAGTCTAGATTTATTTTCTCATTGACTATGGGATCTTTTTCTTTAATATTTTTCAAAGTCATTCCTACCTTAGATCCATATTGGGTAATTTGATTGTGGATCTTTTTATCAAGATTTTCAATTGATTCAAGGGTAGCAACTTTATTCTCAATAATTTCAAGTCTTTGCATAACATGCTCCAAAGTTAACTTAGTTCCATTGATCAAAAGAGGTGGTGAGCCAAATATATCTATTAAAGCATTATAAGAATCAAAAGTATGGCTACCCAAAAAATTCCCTCCGGTAATGGTATCAAGGATATATCTATACCAAGGATTAGCACCTACGTAAAAATTGCGAAGAAGAAGTGAAGTAGATTGCTTCCTGGTAGATTTATTTTGAGCATTGCAAATTCTATACCAAGCATCTTTTAGATTTTCTCCCTCCCTTTGTTTAAAATTTAGGACTTCATTCTCGGGAGATAACGGAGAAGATAAGAAACTAGTCATGACGACAAGCAAGCAAACGAGCTAGCACACGAGATAACAAAAAGGCAAAGGGAAAAAGGCAAACGGGAAAGAGAGGAGGAGATTGGGAAAGAGAGGGCAAATAAAACGGCAAGGGTGAAGTGGGGGAGAGGAAAACGAGAGGCAAATGGAAAATAATGTAATGCGGGAGATAGGGATTGCGATGTGTACTTGGTATGGTTGACTTGCTTGCGTGAGCCTCCCCGGCAAGGGCACCCGAAATTCTTCTTGCTACCTCTTGAGCACTGCGTTGGATTTCCCCGAAGAGGAGAGGATGATGCAGCAAAGTAGCGTAAGTATTTCCCTCAGTTTTTGAGAACCAAGGTATCAATCCAGTAGGAGACCATGCACAAGTCCCTCGCACCAACACAAAACGATAGCAACTCGCAACCAACGCTTAGGGGTTGTCAATCCCTTCACGGTCACTTACGAGAGTGAGATCTGATAGAGATAATATTTTTGGTATTTTTGATAGATAGATGCAAAGTAAAAACAAAGCAAGTAAATAAAGTTATATAGATTGATATGATGAGAATAGACCCGGGGGCCATAGGTTTCACTAGTAGCTTCTCTCAAGAGCATAAGTATTCTATGGTGGGTGAATAAATTACTGTTGAGCAATTGACAGAATTGAGCATAGTTATGAGTATATCTAGGCAATGATCATGTATATAGGCATCACGTCCGAGACAAGTAGATCGAAACGATTCTGCATCTACTACTATTACTCCACTCATCGACCGCTATTCAGCATGCATCTAGAGTATTAAGTAAAAACAGAGTAACACTGTAAGCAAGATGACATGATGTAGAGGGATAAATTCATGCAATATGATAAAAAACATCTTGTTATCCTCGATGGCAACAATACAATACGTGCCTTGCTGCCCCTTCTGTCACTGGGTAAGGACATCGCAAGATTCAACCCAAAGCTAAGCACTTCTCCTATTGCAAGAACTACCAATCTAGTTGGCCAAACCAAACAGGATAATTCGAAGAGACTTGCAAAGATAACTCAATCATACATAAAAGAATTCAGAGAAGAATCAAATATTTTCCATAGATAATACTGGATCATAAACCCACAATTCATCGGTCTCAACAAACACAGCGCAAAAAGAAGATTACATCGAATAGATCTCCACGAGAGAGGGGGAGAACATTGTATTGAGATCCAAAAAGAGAGAAGAAGCCATCTAGCTACTAGCTATGGACCCGAAGGTCTGAAGTAAACTACTCACACTTCATCGGAGGGGCTATGGTGTTGATGTAGAAGCCCTCCATGGTGGATGCCCCCTCCGGTGGAGCTCCGGAACATGCCCCAAGATGGGATCTCGTGGATACAGAAGGTTGCGGTGGTGGAATTAGGTTTTTGGCTCCTGTTCTGATCGTTTGGGGATATGTAGGTATATATAGGAGGAAGGAGTACACCGCTGGAGCAACAGGGGGCCCACGAGGTAGGGGGCACGCCCAGGGGGGCGCCCTCCACCCTCGTGACCGCCTCTTTTGCTCCTTGGAGCGGGGTCCAAGTCTCCTGGATCACGTTCGGTTGGAAAATCACGATCCCGAAGGTTTCATTCCATTTGGACTCCGTTTGATATTCTGTTTCTTCGCAATACTGAAAAAGGCAAAAAACAGCAATTCTGGGTTGGGCCTCCGGTTAGTAGGTTAGTCCCAAAAGTAATATAAAAGTGGAAAATAAAGCCCAATATAGTCCAAAATAGTAGATAAAGTAGCATGGAGCAATCAAAAAATATAGATATGTTGGAGACGTATCAGTACGAGGCTGGAATTCAGTACAGCTTTTCATCCGCAGACAGATGGTTAGACGGAGAGAGTCAACCAGATTCTGGAGGACATGTTGAGAGCTTGTGCTCTAGGCTATGGGTCTAGCTGGGATGATAATTTGCCATACGCAGAGTTCTCGTACAATAACAGTTATCAGACTAGTTTGAAAATGGCCCCTTTCGAAGCTCTATACGGAAGGAGGTGCAGAACACCATTGTTGTGGGATGGTGTTGGAGATAGAAAAATTTTCGGTCCCGATCTTATCAGAGACTCCGAAGAGAAGGTCAAGCTGATTCGAGATAGACTCAAGGTAGCTCAGTCGAGGCAGAAGAGTTATGCCAACAGTAAACGCAAGGAAGTAACATACGAAGTGGGAGATCGAGCATATCTTTGTGTGTCCCCACTTCATGGAATCAAGAGGTTTGGTGTTAAAGGAAAGTTGGCACCCAGGTTCATTGGCCCCTGCAAAATCCTCGAACGTCGTGGAGAAGTTGCTTACAAGCTGGAATTGCCTGAAGGATTGTCCGGAGTTCATGATGTCTTCCATGTTTCTTAGCTGAAGAAATGCCATGCCGAAATGGCCGATATTCCATTGAGAGACACAGGGCCCCTAGAGGCCATATAGCTCGACAGTGATATGACTTATGAGGAGAAACCCATCCGAATTCTCTAGACTGCGAACAGAGTCACCCGCAGCAAGATCATCAAGTTTTGCAAGGTTCTGTGGAGTCATCATTCTGAGGAGGAAGCCACCAGGGAGCAAGAAGATCTCCGCCGAGACCACCCGCACCTATTTGCTAGCCAACCCGAATCTCGAGGGCGAGATTCATCTTAAGGTGGGTAGGTTTGTAACATCCCAAATTTCCCATTTGGAATGTTTTACAATTATAGCTAAGCATCTATGCATATTGTTTGAATTGAGTGCTTGGGTGTTTTACTTAAACTTGTTGTTATGTTATTTTGTGCTATACTTATTTGTGCTATTGTTTGACTCGGTAGAATTCTCAGAGTGCGAAGCCTGCTATTACGAGTTGCTAGCTTTTGAAGACCGTCAGCCAGGCAAGTCATTTGATCATGTTTTTTTACAATACCTATGATTTTATTGCATTAGAATTATACCTTCCCACCATGCATGCAGTAGGAGAATTTTGTTAAGTTATGTTCTTGAGTAGTATCATGAGGGAGGATGAACCCTTCTACCTTGTTACCGATGCCCGGGACGATGTAGTTGATTGTTATGCTTTAGTAGACGGGGTTGGTTGAGTGATTCATAAGGGAGATGCGAGAGTCAAGATGATGACAACCCCATGACTTCAAGCTCAAGATGGACTTCAAAATTCACTACTGGGTGGAGGACGGTTGACGGGCACCCTGGAGAAACCAGCGGATGGCCGGGATGCATGGAGAAGCGCCATGACATCTTGCGGAAAGCTTCACCCAGCCACAAAGAGAAGGATGTATACCCCATTGATCGAAAGCTTACCTGTGCAGCTGCAAGCCATTATGGGCTCCGGCTTGGTCGACCCGGCGTGACTCTGGCCGAACAGTGCTACAAGATGTAGAAGAACGGTAGGATTGGATGGGCACCGGCAGTGGCCCAGAGGAACTCTTCGGAAGACCCTATTTTGTTTGTCCCGTCTTCAAACATGAGGCAGTGCAAAGACTTAAAGGAGGGAACGATTCTTACGGGTAAAGTGCGCAAACCTCTACAGAGTGAAGACCTCATCGATTAGCCGTGTCCCCGGTTATGGACAATTTTGAGCCTCTAGAACTTGTAGTATTCCGGATATCTCAACACTGAACTTAATAAATTAATTGGGGGGTTATTTAATAATTGGGAATGAGACATTGGTTGGCGGAACCATCTCAATAACTACCAACATTTTGTAGTAATTGCAAACAAGTCCTTTTGTTGTAGGGAAAACTGGCTTTTTTGCGAAACAATGAAACTTAGAGCCCCACAGCCAAATTGCATATAGTGTTAGTAATTTTATTGTTGTTGTCTCTTCATGACTTGTCGGCATATTCGAAATGCTAACCTACACGGCTGCAACGTCTTATGTTGAAGAGGAGTTTTCCGATCAGGAGTGAGGCTAGGATCCACGCTTGGTGATTGCCCTATGGAGTCAGATGGACTCACTATTCGTCTATGCTTCCGCAGCTTTATTTAGTTTATTTCTCATGATTTGGCCTTCGGCCGAATTTATTATCTTGTAATAAAGACTCGATATGAGAATCGTGTAATAAATTCAGGTGTGATTGAACTTTGAATCTTTGCATCAATGTACTGTGTGTGCCAGCATGATCTTGGGATGGTACAGCTACTATCGGTGTCAAAACCGGCGGATCTCAGGTAGGGGGTCCCGAACTGTGCGTCTAGGCGGATGGTAACAGGAGACAAGGGACACGATGTTTTTACCCAGGTTCGGGCCCTCTCGATGCAGGTAAAACCCTACTCCTGCTTGATTAATATTGATGATATGGGTAGTACAAGAGTAGATCTACCACGAGATCAGAGAGGCTAAACCCTAGAAGCTAGCCTATGGTATGATTGTTGTTTGTCCTATGGACTAAAACCCTCCGGTTTATATAGGCACCGAAGAGGGTTAGGGTTACACAGAGTCGGTTACAATGGTAGGAGATCTACATATCCATATCACCAAGCTTGCCTTCCACGCCAAGGAAAGTCCCATCCGGACACGGGACGAAGTCTTCAATCTTGTATCTTCATAGTCCAAGAGTCCGGCCAAAGGTGATAGTTCGACTATCCGGACACCCCCTAATCCAGGACTCCCTCAGTAGCCCCTGAACTAGGCTTCAATGATGACGAGTCCGGCGTGCATATTATCTTCGGCATTGCAAGGCGGGTTCCTCCTACGAATACTTCATAGAAGATTTTGAACACAAGGATAGTGTCCGGCTCTGCAAGATAAGTTCCACATACCACCGTAGAGAGAATAATATTTACACAAATTCAATCTGCTGACGTATTCCGTGGCGTGACATCACACAACGGCCAAGCCTTTATTCGAATCGTTTTTATTGTCCCACCTCAGCGCGTTTAGCGAGGCGGTTTTCTTGGCACGTCTTGTCAAAGCAGAGATCGTGTCCCCTTATTCCGGGATTCTCATTAATACGGGCGCGGGTAACCCAGTCGTGCCCGTTGGCACGTCTCCTCTATCGAAGGCGAGTCCCGAACAGTCACGGGGAAGGCTCTTGGTATTCAACCTCTTTATAAAGAGACCAAGGCTCCACTCCTTTCTTTCAATCTCAATCGAATCCACCCCTCGCCTCGAGTTCCAACACCCAAAGCTCCAGATTCAGGCGCCTCCGGACCTTCGATGATGTCCGGCTCCGACCTGCAAGGCCGGTGGATGCCTTCCTCCATTACGGGAGAAGACGTGCTAAAGCTAAGAGATGCCAGGTATCTAACCGGCGAAATTTCGCATAGGTTACCTGCCCAAGGGCAGGTTATTCCCACTCTCAAGCCTGGCGAAAGCGTAGTGTTTGCGTCTCACTTTCTTAGGGGGCTAGGTTTCCCGACGGACCCCTTCATGAGGGGGCTCATGTTTTACTATGGGTTGGAATTTCATGACTTGGATCCGGAATCCATCCTCCACATCTCATCGTTCATTGTCGTATGCGAAGCCTTCCTCCGCATTACCCCTCACTTCGGATTGTGGCTCAAGACCTTCAAAGTGGAGCCGAGGATGATCAAGGGGCAGCAGGCAGAGTGTGGAGGGGCTGTTATAAGCAAGAATGCTGATGCTCCATGGCCCGAGGGTTCTTTTCAAGAGGAGCTCAGCCTATGGCAACAAGAGTGGTTTTATATCACAACTCCCAGGGGCACCAAATGGGTGGCGCCACCTGCCTTTCGCTCGGGTCCTCCACCGCGGCTGGCGTCATGGGTCAATAAAGGACTTGACTGGGGGTCGTCCAAGGACGTGCCCTTGTTGCAGGGCTGTATTCAAGACCTCTTAGAGAGAGAGATCACTCGGGTCGCAGTAGCGCAGGTCATGTTGATTCGTCGCGCCATGCCCTGCAAATGTCGCCCCCTCCTCCTGTGGGAATTTAGCCCGGAGGGACCACGAGCTCTCCAACATTTTATGGGCGCGACGCCCATGGAGATGTACAAGCTTTTCTTCAGATCACAAGCGATGTGTCCGGACTTGACCGAGGATGCAGGTCTGAGCTGCAATCACCCGGATACTCAAGTAAGTAGCCCTATACCCGGACACGCTATCCCATATTTATCACAAACTTGCCCTTTAAAAGAGTTGTTCATTGAACAGGAGTGGATAGCGAAAGCAAAGTTAATCAGGTGTCCGGCCCCCCTCCCTGAGACCGCGTCGGATCCCATGTTAACCAGGATGTTGGAGGTTGCGCCTTCGGAAGAAGGTGAAGCGGGGAACAAGGAAGCTACCGCCTCCGTGAAGGAGGCTGTCGGGAAAGGAGGGATCGAGAATCCCTCCATCCAAGGGAAGAAGAGGTCCGCCTCTGAAGACCCGGAGACCATGATCTCAAAGTGGGGGAAGAAATCTTCGTCCGAGGGTCCTGCGCCGAGAGATGCCTCGGCCGCATTGTGCCCCCAAGGGGATCAGCCCTCCACCGAGCCATAAGTAAAAAGGGGAATTCTTTTTAAAATAAAGGATATTCATGCCCTATTTCTGATGAAGATAACCGAAGTTTTACCTTGTAGTTCGGATCTCAGCCCTTCTCAGCAAAGCTCATCTTCGGGGGATCTTCGTCCGGAGATGATGGAGAGCGAAACGCCTCCCCCTGTCGTACCGTCTTGCAAGGCGGGCGACCCTGAGGTGTCGTCGCGGAGGGTTTCTCCGAGTCCGGCAGGGCCAGAAGGCAGTCGTATGTCCCCTCAAAGCCCTCCGCGTCCGACCTTCGAAAAAGGCCATCGGACGAGTCCGGCACCACCTGGTGTATGGTCGGAGGAGCTAAAGGATCTGCTCGGGCGAGCGTCTATCTCAGAAGATCACCGTGCGTTAATGGGTACGGTGATTGAATGGATTTCATCCGCTGAGAGCAGATTGTACGAAGCTGTCAGAAGTTTACTGACAGGTTTTGAGGTACGCAAAATGATGTACCTTCTGACAGTTTCGCATATAAAATGCGCCTTGTGTAGATAGTACCCCCTAAGGCTCGGTGTGTTGTCAAAAAATGACAGCGCGCCGAGGATCATAATCCTAGGTATAATATGTCTCCCTTCCTATGTAGGTGGCGAAGGGTCCGGTGGCCGAACACTTCCGAGATCAAAAGGATCACGAAATGGAAAAGGTTTTTTGGTCAAAGTTCCATAATCCAGAGCGCCCACTTCCATTTACCGATCGCTGGGCCGAACGGCCGGAGCTGAATAGGTTATCCGGACTTGCCATGAAGTATGTCGTGAGTCTTTTGTGGTCGAAAAGGCCCGAGCCGAAGAGTTATTTTGGCTTGGTGCAGCAGTTCCTTGGTGCGGTGCCGCATATGAATGCAATGAGGAGGTCGGCATGCATAGAGGGTGCGCGGATGGCTCTTGCCCGTGTCAAGACATACTGGGCGGAGATGAAGGCCACCGATGTTGCATCCCAAGATTCGGACGGAAGCCGAGTACCTGTCGAGCACTATTTTCAGGAAGTTCTGCAGGGTGCTCTTTTAATAGAGACGCAATGCTCGAAGGATATTATGTTCGAATAACATGTATTATTGTGAAACAATGTATCGATGGAATATAAAAGCTTTTTATACTTGTGCCTTTCAAGAATTAAAATACCTCCTGTGCGGCCGCTAATGTATATGTATATATAACCTGAAAGATGGCAGTCTTCGGCTTCAGCCCCCACGCATATAATGCGGGGGTGTTTGCAAAAGGCTCATTTTCACACTTGATCCAACGTCTTGGTCCTATAAAGGAGGTGGTAGCGCAGCAAACTCGGCAACCGGACTATAATGCTTTATCACTTTCACTTAGCCATAGGAGTTTGACAGTGGGGCTACTATATAGCCCCTAGGGGCACCGTGTTCACCCGAATTCGGGGCGCGTATGTGCCTGACCGGGAAACGGCCCTTCGTCAATGCGGAGGAATCCTATAGATTCCGGCGGGTCATCGAGTGGTTGACCAGTCTCACGCTATATCATGACAGTCAGTTTTCGGCTTTCTCTACTGAGGTGCTCGCCTGGCCGAACCGGGGCACAATCACAGTAGTTCTCCTGGTGCCGCCTTAGCCGATAGAGCGGAACGTAAGGCAGCAAAACACAAGAGCCGGGCAAACCCAACATTTGACTAAAGACATGATTCGGAGGTGATGCATATAAGTCCTAACTCGAGACGCCGAACACTCGCTAAGGTATTCGGTCTTTATGAAAACGGGTCGAACAATGCCCTTGGTAATAAGCCCCTGGTGTCCAGGTACGCGCAAAATTCTGACGTGGCCCATGCCAAAACGCCAGCCTCCTCCTCAGTTATGGCAAGAAACCAGGGGATGTGTATCAACAAGAGACAGTAAAAAAGGTTTATGCAGGGTCTTAATCTGAAAAGAATCCTTGTCATGGGTCCCTACTGCACGTCTGCGCCTGTGTCTCCGTTGTGCCGTATTCTGGACGGGTGTAGCACGGTGTTCATCTGTAAAAGAGAGGAACTTAGTTGAAAAAGATCGTGCGAATATGTACGTTATATTAAATAAAAAAAGTACGATTCAAAAAAAGAATAAGATTGAGCTATATTGTCTCTTGTTGTACAAGCGCGGAGCCCCTTGTGCGGGGGTATGCGGCTAGTAAGCCCTTGTAGGTTTACGCCGGACTTGTCTAACCGTGTCCGAGGTCTGGACGACCTGTTTAGGTGCTTTGATTAGTGAAGTCGATTTAGTGTGTGGCTGTCAAGGCAGTCACACAATATTCCGCGCTCGAGGAACACTCGATATTTCCCTTTAAGGAGATGATGCCTTGCGGACCGGGCATTTTAAGTGTAAGGGATGCATAATGCGGTATTGCGTTAAAGCGGGCAAAAGCTTTGCGTCCCAGTAGTGCTTGGTAGCTACTTGTAAATGGGGCGAGGTGGAAGGTTAACTTTTCGCGGCGGAAGTTGTCGGGTGAGCCGAACACAACTTCTAGCAGTAGAGAGCCCGTACAATGGGCATATGGGACTAGCATTACCCCTTGAAAGGAAGTGTTGCTATGGCGAATTTTGGTTGGGTCTATCCCCATTTTGCGGATTGTGTCCTGGTATAGCAGGTTTAGATCACTGCCGCCGTCCATTAGGACTTGTGTAAATTGGAGTCCGTCAATTATCGGATCTAATATCAAGGCAGTCCATCCTGCATTCCGGATACTTCTAGAGTAATCCTGATGGTCGAAGGTGACTGGATTTAACAACCAGTGGCGGGACTCCTCTGGGATAGGCCGTATGGCGCATACCTCTATGGGCGCCGCTCTATTTTTCCCTTTTGTCACGTGAAGTGAGTTAACTGTTTTGACTTCTTGTAGTAAATTCTTTTGTTTTCCGGTGCTCTGCTTGTGGCGTTCGTCATCGTCCTCGCTTGGTGTGTCGAGCCCGTTGTGTTCGGCGTTGAGTTTGCCGGACTGCTTGAAGACCCAACAATCTCTGTGGGTATGGTATGCAGGCTTCCCGGGAGTACTATGGATTTGGCATATCTTGCCCAAGATTTTGTTTAAGTTAGATAGCTCATCCCTGTTATCCTTAAGGGGCGGTTTTTTATGATTCTGCCGAGAGCTTTTGAATCCGGCGTTGACTGCCGTGCTCTTCGGGCTGTTTCCCTTGGTCCGGCGCTGGTCCTTGCTGCGTCGCAGTTTCCCGTTTCCATCCCTGAATTTGGATGTACTTGGGTCACTGGTACTGCATCTTGCCAGCCAGCTATCCTCTCGCGTGCAAAAGCGGGTCATGAGGCTTGTTAATGCGGCCATTGTTCTTGGCTTTTCTTGGCCGAGGTGTCTGGTGAGCCATTCATCTCGGACGTTGTGTTTGAAAGCTGCTAAGGCTTCGGCGTCCGGACAGTCGACTATTTGGTTCTTTTTAGTAAGGAATCTGTTACAGAATTTTCGGGCTGACTCTCCGGGTTGTTGACTTATGTGAATTAAATCGTCTGCATCCGTAGGTCGGACATAGGTCCTTGAAAATTTGCCCGAAAAGCATCCTCGAGCTCTTCCCAACTTCCAATGGTGTTTTCGGGGAGGCTTTTGAGCCAATGTCGGGCTGGCCCTTTGAGCTTGAGGGGTAAGTATTTTATGGCGTGGAGGTCATCTCCTCTAGCCATGTGTATGTGGAGGATATAATCCTCAATCCAGACTCCAGGGTCTGTTGTTCCGTCGTATGCCTCTATGTTTACGGGCTTGAATCCCGCTGGAAATTTATAATCCAGAACCTCGTCGGTGAAACATAGGAGGTGTACGGCACCCCTATATTTAGGTGTACCGTAATATTCGGATACTTGATGTGTTGCATTGCTTACTAGAGCTTGCTTTCTTGGCCCGTAGATAGATCTAACTGGGCCATCTTTTTGATGTGAATCCATGTGCGGATCGCGTGCCGGCTTGTGTGTGGCGCCGTTTGCCGCTCTATGTTTTCCATGGGGTTGTCTATCCGATCGGGTGGTCTCCTTATTCTTTGATTGCGGGGGCTCTACAGCCTCCTCATCAAATTCGGGAAGTAGTTTTCGCTTCACGTAGCTCTTTGTTCGGCGACTATCGCTGTATTTATCTGCGATGTTGAGTACTTTGCTCCATCTGATTCTGAACGCATCTTCCGCTGTTTTGAGCTTCCGCTTCTGCTTTTTCAGGCTACCCGCAGTGGCGACGAGCCTTTTGTGGAGGTTCTTCTGCTCCAGCAACTTTTCTGGCGTGAGATCGTTCGGACTGTTATCTTCGCCGGGGACGGATTGTTTATCCATATTGTCCTATTCGGACGGTTGCTCGATAGCATGTTCGTCGTCCACCGGTTCGCCCTGCTCTCTGGCTGGGTCTGTATGGCTGCTGTCTTTGTCGAGGCGGGATTTTGAGCGGCGCTTACGTCGCCGTTTGGACTGCTTTTCGAGGGAATGATCCCTCGTGGCGTCCCGTTGTTCCTCGTCATCGCTTCCTTTAGGTGTGTCCACCATGTATACATCGTGAGATGAGGTGGTTGTCCAGTGCCTTATAGGTGCTGGTTCATGCTTATCTCCTACATCGTCGTCCATACTATCGATGTCTTCGAAGCCAAAATCGAGCAGGTCGTTTAAACTTTCGATACTGGCTACGAAGTGGGTGGTGGGTGGGCTTTGAATTTCATCGTCCGCATCCCAACCTTGCTGACCATAATCCGGCCAGGGCTCTCCTGATAAAGAGAGAGACTTTAGTAAATTCAGGATGTCGCCAAAGGGCGAGTGCTGAAAGATGTCTGCGGTGGTGAACTCCATGATCGGCGCCCAATCGGATTCGATTGGCAGGAGCGCGGAAGGTTTGGAGTCCGGAGAGGAGTCTGGCACTTTGGAGTCACGAGCTTCGCAAAGGACAGGGTTGGTGTTCGGCCCAATCGCCATAGAGATAGCAGCCCCCGAGGCGGTGTCCAGCCACCCGTCCTCGATTGGCGCAGTCGGCTCCGAGCTAAGGGTCGGAGCGGACACTTGTGCGGCCTCCAGGGCACTGTTCGGCGGCAGAGCTAGATCATGCCCCTCGTGATAGTGCGGCGTGCTTGGCTGTGGCTTGAACCCGTCGAAGATCAAGTCTCCGCGGACGTCAGCCGTATAGTTCAAACTTCCAAATCTGACCTGATGGCCAGGGGCATAGCTTTCAATCTGCTCCAGATGGCCAAGCGAATTGGCCCGCAGTGCAAAGCCGCCGAATATGAAGATCTGTCCGGGGAGAAAAGTCTCACCCTGGACCGCATCATTGTTGATGATCGGAGGAGCCATCGGGCCTAAAGATGACAACACAGAGGAACTCTTAATGAAAGCACCAATGTCGGTGTCAAAACCGGCGGATCTCGGGTAGCGGGTCCCGAACTGTGCGTCTAGGCGGATGGTAATAGGAGACAAGGGACACGATGTTTTACCCAGGTTCGGGCCCTCTCGATGGAGGTAAAACCCTACTCCTGCTTGATTAATATTGATGATATGGGTAGTACAAGAGTATATCTACCACGAGATCAGAGAGGCTAAACCCTAGAAGCTAGCCTATGGTCTGATTGTTGTTCGTCCTACGGACTAAAACCCTCCGGTTTATATAGGCACCGAAGAGGGTTAGGGTTACACAGAGTCGGTTACAATGGTAGGAGATCTACATATCCGTACCACCAAGCTTGCCTTCCACGCCAAGGAAAGTCCCATCCGGACACGGGACGAAGTCTTCAATCTTGTATCTTCGTAGTCCAGGAGTCTGGCCAAAGGTGATAGTTCGGCTATCCGGATACCCCCTAATCCAGGACTCCCTCAGCTACACAGAGACTTGACCAATTTCGGGTCGGGTCGCTACAGTCTCTTTCTGATTTACCGCTATCGTTTTGGGGTTATGCTTTACAGACGGCTGCATTCACTTTAAATAGGACACCATCAAAATCCATTGAGACGAAGCCTTATGAACTGTAGTTTGGCAAGAAACCAAAGTTGTCTTTTATTAAAGTTTGGGGCTGCGATGCTTATGTGAAAAGATTCAACCTGATAAGCTTGAACCTAAATCGGAGAAGTGCGTCTTCATACGATACCCAAAGGAAACTGTTGGGTACACCTTCTATCACAGATCCGAAGGAAAAATCTTTGTTGGTAAGAATGGATCCTTTCTAGAAGGAGTTTCTCTCGAAAGAAATGAGTGGGAGAAAAGTAGAACTTGATGAGGTAAGTTTACCTTCTCCCTTATTGGAAAGTAGTTCATCACAGAAATTAGTTCCAGTGATTCCTACACCAATTAGTGAGGAAGCTAATGATGATGATCATGAAACTTTAGATCAAGTTACTGCCGAACCTCGTAGGTCTTCCGGAGTGAGATCCGCACCAGAGTGGTATAGTAATCCTATTCTAGAAATCATGTTACTAGACCATGGTGAACCTACAAACTATGAGGAAGCAATGATGAGCCTAGATTCCGTGAAATGGCTTGAGGCCATGAAATCTGAGATGGGATCCATGTATGAGAACAAAGTATGGACTTTGGTGGACTTGCCCGATGATCGGCAAGCCATAGAAAATAAATGGATCTTCAAGAAGAAGACTGACTCTAATGGTAGTGTTACCGTCTACAAAGCTTGACTTGTTGCGAAAGGTTTTCGACAAGTTCAAGGAGTTGACTATGATGAGACTTTCTCACCTATAGCGATGCTTAAGTCTGTCCAAATCATGTTAGCAATTGCCGCATTTTATGATTATGAAATTTGGCAGATGGATGTCAAAACTTCATTCCTGGATGATTTTCTAGAAGAAGAGTTGTATATGATGCAACCAGAAGGTTTTGTCGATCCAAATGGTGCTAACAAAGTGTGCAAGCTCCAACGATCCATTTATGGACTGGTGCAAGCCTCTCGGAGTTGGAATAAATGATTTGATAGTGTGATCAGAGCATATGGTTTTATACAGACTTTTGGAGAAGTCTGTATTTACAAGAAAGTGAGTGGGAGCTCTGTAGCATTTCTAATATTATATGTGGATGACATATTGTTGATTGGAAATGATATAGAATTTCTGGATAGCATAAAGGGATACCTGAATAAGAGTTTTTCAATGAAAGACCTCGAAAAAGCTGCTTACATATTGGGCATCAAGATCTATAGAGATAGATCAAGACGCTTAATTGGACTTTCACAAAGCACATACCTTGATAAAGTTTTGAATAAGTTCAAAATGGATCAGTCAAAGAAAGGGTTCTTGCCTGTGTTACAAGGTGTGAAGTTGAGTCAGACTCAATGCCCGACCACCACAGAAGATAGAGAGAAAATGAAAGTCATTCCCTATGCTTCAGCCATAGGTTCTATCATGTATGCAATGTTGTGTACTAGACCTAATGTGTGCCTTGCTATAACCATAGCAGGGAGGTACCAAAGTAAACCCGGAGTGGAGCACTAGACAATGGTCAAGAACATCTTGAAATACCTGAAAAGGATTACGAATATGTTTCTCGTTTATGGAGGTGACAAAGTGCTCGTCGTAAATGGTTACATTGATGCAAGCTTTGACATTGATCTGGATGACTCTAAGTCGCAATCCGGATACATATTTTTATTGAATGGAGGAGCTGTCAGTTGGTGCAGCTCCCAGCAAAGTGTCGTGGCAGGATCTACGTGTGAAGCAGAGTATATTGCTGCTTCGGAAACAGCAAATGAAGGAGTCTGGATGAAGGAGTTCATATCCGATCTAGGTGTCATACCTAGTGCATCGGGTCCAATGAAAATCTTTTGTGACAGTACTACTGCAATTGCCTTGGCAAAGGAATCCAGATTTCACAAGAGAACCAAGCACATCAAGAGACGCTTCAATTCCTTCTGTCATCAAGTGTCAGAGGGGGGACATATAAATTTGCAAGATACATACGGATCTTAATGTTGCAGACCCGTTGACTAAGCCTCTTCCACGAGCAAAACATAATCAGCACCAAAACTCCATGGGTGTTAGAATCATTACTTTGTAATCTAGATTACTGACTCTAGTGCAAGTGGGAGACTGAATGAAATATGCCCTAGAGGCAATAATAAAGTTATTTCCTTATTTCATGATAAATGTTTATTACTCATGCTAGAATTGTATTAACCGGGAACTTAGTACATGTGTGAATACATAGACAAAACATAGTGTCCCTAGTATGCCTCTACTTGACTAGCTCGTTAATCAGAGATGGTTATGTTTCCTAACCATAGACATGTGTTGTCATTTGATGAATGGGATCACATCATTAGGAGAATGATGTGATGGACATGACCCATCTATTAGCTTAGCATTATGATCGTTACAGTTTCATTGCTACTACTTTCTTCATGACTTATACATGTTCCTCGGACTATGAGATTATGCAACTCCCGAATACCGGACGAACACCTTGTGTTCTATCAAATGTCACAACGTAAATGGGTGATTATAAAGATGCTCTACAGGTTTCTCCAAAGGTGTTTGTTGGGTTGGCATAGATCGAGATTAGGATTTGTCACTCCGTGTTTCGGAGAGGTATCTCTGGGCCCTCTCGGTAATGCTCATCACTATAAGCCTTGCAAGCAATGTGACTAATGAGTTAGTTGTGGGATAAAGTATTACGGAACGAGTAAAGAGACTTGCCAGTAACGAGATTGAACTAGGTATGATGATACCGACGATCGAATCTCGGGCAAGTAACATATCGATGACAAAGGGAACAACGTATGTTGTTATGCGGTTTGATCGATAAAGATATTCGTAGAATATGTAGGAGCCAATATGAGCATCCAGGTTCTAATATTGGTTATTGACCGTAGATGTGTCTCGGTCATGTCTACATAGTTCTCAAACCCGTAGGGTCCGCACGCTTAACGTTCGATGATGATATGTATTATGAGTTATGTGTTTTGATGACCGAAGTTTGTTCGGAGTCCCGGATGAGATCACGGACATGACATGGAGTCTTGAAATGGTCAATACATAAACATTGATATATTGGACCATGTTATTCGGACACCGGAAGTGTTCCGGGAAGTTTCGGGTAAAACCGGAGTGCCGGAGGGGTTACCGGAACCCCCCGAGGGAACTAATGGGCCACTATGGGCCTTAGTGGAGAGAGAGGAGGGCAGCCAGGGCAGGCCGCCCCTCCCCCTTGGAGTCTGAATTGGACAAGGGAAGGGGGGCGGCGCCCCCCTTTCCTACTCCCTCTCCCTCTCCTTCCTTCCCCCTCTCTTCCTTGAAGTGGAATCCTACTAGGACTATGAAGTCCTAGTAGGACTCCTTGCCCCCTAGGGCGGGCCAGCCTCCCCCTCCCTCCTTTATATACGGGGGCATGGGGGCACCCTAGAACACACAAGTTTCTCTTAACCGTGTGCGGTGCCCCCTCCACAGTTACACACCTCGATCATACCATCGTAGAGCTTAGGCGAAGCCCTGTGCCGGTAACATCATCATCACCGTCGCCACGCCGTCGTGCTGACGAAACTCACCCTCGTCCTCAACTGGATCAAGAGCACGAGGGACGTCATCAAGCTGAACGTGTGCTGAACGTGGAGGTGTCGTACGTTCGGTACTTCATCGGTTGGATCACGAAGAAGTTCGACTACATCAACTGCGTTAGTGAAACGCTTCCGCTTTTGGTCTACGAGGGTACGTGGATAGACTCTCATTGTTATGCATATCCTAGATAGATCTTGCGTGATCATAGGATTTTTTTTGAAATTGTTGTGTTCCCCAACACATATGACATTTATGGCTTTGAAGCCCTAGCAAATAGATTCACAGGGGGGTTAGAATACTCAAATGAATATGTACAAAAAAGTACGATTTGTGAACATAGTTGATACATCTCAAACGTATCTATAATTTTTAATTGTCTCATGCTATTATGTGATCAATCTTGTATGCTTTATATTTTATATCATTTTTGGAACTAACCTATTAACCTAGTGCCCAGTGCTAGTTCCTGTTTTTCCCTATTTTATTGCTTCATACAAAAAAATAGTATCAAACAAAGTCCAAATGCAATGAAACTTTAAGTGATTTTTCTGGACCAGAAAGGACCCTGGAAGCATCAGGAGGAGGCCAGAATATGTACACCTGGGCCACAAGCTCCCACGACGCGCACCTAGGGGGGCCACCTGAGCTTGTGGGCCCCTCATAACTCCGTTTCCCCTAATTCCACTTCTATAAATTCCCTAAAATCCCAAAACCACCAGAGCGAGACCTGAAACAATTATTATGCCACCACAAGCCTCTGTTCTTCCGTGATCCCATCTAGAGGCCTTTGCCAGTACCTCTGCTGGAGGGGAATCGATCAGGGAGGGTTTCTACATCAACCTTGCTACACCTCCGATCATATGTGATCATTTCACCAAAGACCTACGTGTCTATAGTGATTAGCTACATCTCTCTCTCTCTCTCTCTCTAAAAGTGCAACTATCCCTGGGTGGTTTTGGAAATCATTAATAACATATAGCTCATTGAACTAATGCTATTTCAAGATGAATATTTCAGGAAAGTTCAATGATTGGCATATCATGGATTAGGAATGTGGACCCCTCAAAATGCTAAGGACAAAGGATTGGATCAAGCTCTAAAGCTCAAGACTCTATATTTTAATTTTAGTGATCCAAGATCACATTGAGTCCATAGGAAAAGCCAATACTATTAAAAGGAGATGAGGTGTTGCTTAATGGCTTGCTTGCTCAAAATGCTTAGTGATATGCTCCAAAGCCCTCAACCACTTTCTCGTATCCACATATGTCCCAAACCAAAAGTCAAACTCGGCCCCACCGGTTTGATCCATCTGGCGCCACCGAGTTCATTGGACATAGCCACTCCAGAAACCCTAGTCACTTCGGTCTCATCGATAGGGATCTCGGTCTCACCAAGATGGGATTGCAAACTGTTTGTTTCCCTTCGTAACGTTTTGGTCTAACCGAGATGAGCGATCGGTCCCACCGAGTTCGCAATGCAAACTCCCTGTTTCCCCTTTGTAACGTTTTGGTCTCACCGAGATGAGCGAATCGGTCCCACCGAGTTTGCCTGACCAACTCTCTGGTTAGCTTATTATCAAAGTCGGTCCCACTGAGTTTGTGTAATTGGTCTCACCGAGATTACGTTATGCCCTAACCCTAACGAAATCGGTCCCACCAAGTTGACGTGCCGGTCCCACCGAAATGCCTAACGATCACATTATGAACTAAATCGGTCTGACCGAGTTTTCTGATTCGGTCCCACCGAGTTTGGTAAATTGTGTGTAACGGTTATATTTTGTGTGGAGGCTATATATACCCCTCCGCCCACTCTTCATTTGTGGAGAAAGCCATGAGAACATTCCTACACTTCCAGCATTCATTTTCTGAGAGAGGACCACCTACTCATGTGTTGAGGTCAAGATATTCCAATCCTACCATATGAATCTTGATCTCTAGCCTTCCCCCAAGTTGCTTTCCACTCAAATCATCTTTCCACCAAATTCAATCCTATGAGAGAGAGTTGAGTGTTGGGGAGACTATCATTTGAAGCACAAGAGCAAGGAGTTCATCATCAACACACCATCTATTACCTTTTGGAGAGTGGTGTCTCCTAGATTGGTTAGGTGTCACTTGGGAGCCTCCGTCAAGATTGTGGAGTTGAACCAAGGAGTTTGTACGGGCAAGGAGATGGCCTACTTCGTGAAGATCTACCCTAGTGAGGCAAGTCCTTCGTGGGTGATGGCCATGGTGGGATAGACAAGGTTGCTTCTTCGTGGACCCTTCGTGGGTGGAGCCCTCCGTGGACTCACGCAGTCGTTACCCTTCGTGGGTTGAAGTCCCTATCAACGTGGATGTACGATAGCACCATGTATCGGAACCACGCCAAAAATCTCCATGTCTACATTGCGTTTGCTCCCTCCAAACTCCTCCCTTTACCTTCATATGCAATTATTTACATACCGCTAATATACTCTTAGAATTGCATGTGTAGGTTGATTGCTTGACTTGTGTAAAGTTGCTAAAATCTTCTAAGACTTAAAATTGGGAAAAGGCTAGATTTTTATTTGGTCAAGTAGTCTAATCACCTCCCCCTCTAGACATACTTTCGATCCTACAAGTGGTATCAAAGCTACGGTCTCCATTTGCCTTGATTTCCATAGCTTTTGGTGATCATAGCCTTGGTTTCACAACCTAGGAGAGTATGGCGTCTAGCGAGGGAAATTACCACCGTAGAGGTCCTTACTTTGATGGTACTAATTTTGCTAGTTGGAAGCATAAGATGAAAATGCATATTCTTGGACATAACCCCGTCGTTTCGGCTATTGTGCGTATTGGCTTGCAAGGTAAATTCTTTGATGGGAGAGAACCGAACCATGAAGCTACCGCAGAAGAGTTGAAGATGCTGCAATACAATGCTCAAGCTTGTGATATTCTCTTCAATGGATTGTGCCCCGAAGAATTCAACAAAATCAGTCGTCTTGAGAATGCAAAGGAAATTTGGGATACTTTGATTGACATGCATGAAGGTGTTGACTACGTCAAGGAACCCAAATTGGATGTGCTTCAAAGTTAACTTGACAAGTTCAAAATGAAGGATGGTGAAGGTGTCACTGAAATGTACTCTAGGCTCGCTCTCATCACAAATGAGATTGCCGGCTTAGGAAGTGAAGAGATGACCGATAGATTCATCATCAAGAAGATCCTAAGAGCCTTGGATGGAAACTATGATACCATGTGCACATTGATCCAAATGATGCCCAATTACAAAGATCTCAAGCCAACGGAAGTCATTGTAAGAGTTGTTGCTCATGAGATGTCACTCAAGGATAAAGAAGAGCTTCACAACAAGTCAAGTGGTGCTTACAAAGCCTCATGTGATGCTCCTACATCATCAAGTGAGAAACAAACCTTCAATGAAGAATTGAGCCTAATGGTGAAGAACTTCAACAAGTTCTACAAAAGTAGAAGCAAGGAAAGAAGTTCCAAGTCAAGGTCCTACAATGACAAAAGATCTTCGAGCCGTGAACGTAATTGCTACAATTTTGGAAGACCCGAACACTACTCCAATGAGTGTACGGCTCCCTACAAAAAGAGAGAAGATTCACCTAAAAGAAGGAGTAGAAGAGAAGAATCACCACCAAGAGAGAGAAGGAGTAGAGATGATCGTTATGAACGAAGAACCTCCCGGAGAAGCAAGGATTCGGAAAGGAAGGACAAATCATCAAAGAGCTACACAAAACGAAGACATCAAGCTCATGTTGGTGAATGGGTATCCGGCTCCGATTCCGACCCTCACTCTGAAAGAATTTATCACTCCGACTCCGAATATACTCAAGATGAACGTGTTGCCGGACTATCACTTGTGTCAACCAACTCCTATGACATATTTGACTCACCAAATGAAGGAATTGGAAGATGCTTCATGGCTAAAGTCCGAAAGGTATCACACCCCGAGCATGTTGATTTCAATAGTGATGAAGGTGACTTGCTAGGTGATGATGATTTACTTGTTGACAACTCTAGTTATGAAAGCTATGATGAATTTGCTATTAGTCGTGATAATCAAGATAAAACGAATGACGATGATAATAAGGAGATTGATCATCTAACTAAAGAGCTAAATACTCTTAAGTTAGCTCATGAAACTACCTTGGAAGATCATCGAGAACTTTTAAAGACTCATGAGAAGCTACGGTTTGAAAAGCTCAACCTAGAGCAAGAGCATGAGTTTTTAAAGGCAATCAATGATGATCTTCGCAACAAAAGTTCTTCTTACATTGCCAAGCGTTTACTCTTGTCTACTTACATGCCACAAGTTAAATCTAGCAACAAAGATAAGAAAGATTATTCTTCTAGTAGTAACAATAATCATGCTAAATCCAATGTTGTTCCTTCTAGTAATTCTCTTGATTCCACTAATGATTCTCTTAGCCAAGTTACACTTGAGGAAGAAAATAGCTTATTGAAGGGAATTATAGAGAAAGGTGTTTACAAGAGCCTTGCCAGAAGTAAGCAATTTGAGGAAATTGTGCGCAAGCAAGGAAGGCACCGGAAGAATCAATGTGTTGGTTTTGAACGAAAGTTCAATGCCAATGGAGTTGAGTGGGAAGAAGATCAATACCCCAAGAAAAAGTTTGTTCCTCAACAAGAGAAGTATGATCCTACTTCTTTCCAAGGGACACAAGCTCAAGATGATCTTCCACCACAAGACCACAAGCAAAAAGGGAAGGATGAGCTTCAAGAGGAGATTGATACATTTGAAGAAGCTCCCAAGGCCTTGGTCAAGTGTGTTCCCAAGACTACATCAAGTTCTACTTCATCAAGTACGACTACAACCCCAAGGATTCCCATCAAGATGACGTGGATCCCGAAGAAGAAGAACTAGAGAGTTCTTGAGGGTGACTCCGCCAACACACTTCACTCATATCATTTTGGCAAGAACAAGTGCAAACAACTTCCATATCTTGCACTAGTTCAAGGAGTCACAAACCCTCTTGTTGGTAAGACAAGGGACAAGGTAACCTAATGCTTTCATGGACATCATCTTGTGTGAACATCACTCTATGTCTATGGATATGCTTGTTTGTTCCTTGTGGTACTAACCCGTGTATGTATTGAACGTGCAACTCACTCCAATGGATTTCTCCGAATGATCTACATTAACATTGAGCGTCCACATCTTCAATACCTACATGAAGTCATCATCGACAAAACCCAAGGTTAGTTCATCCCTCTTAGGGGGGGTATCACATCTATGGGGAGCTTTACTCTAAGACTTGAGCTAAAGCAACTCTAACGGTGTGAACACAACAATGCTTTATGTAAAAGTGGTAACCCCACTTGTGCTTAAACGATGAGTATGACCTATGATCAAATGTTCTCATTTGACTTCTAAGTTAATATACTCATATATAGATAACCTAGTCATCGCGAATTGCTTGATAGATGCTAGTTTTTGTGCATGCTGTGCCACATATTTCATTTGCCATTTTATTGTGTGAGCATGTTGGTTTCATATTTTACTCATTCGAGGACATCCACTTGTTGCTTTGATTGTTTGGCTCTTTTTCTTTTGCCAAGTGGATGGAAAAGAATGCCTAAGAACCTTCTCTAGCTATCTATGCTTTTCTTGTCTCAAACTCTATTCATGCTACATCACAAAGTTTGATCAAGTCAGATTCGAACCACTCTGTGTGAGGAGCACTCAGAGTCCCCGATTCATCATAGACTTAAACTTCCAAAACCTCTTTGTGCATTTTAGTATGACCGAGTCATCCATTTCGGTCACACCGAGTTCACTAAGTTGATCTAGGTTTTCATCTCGGTGCAACCGATTTGAACATTTCGGTCACACCGAGTTGCAGTAACTGCTTGCGATTCTGCATCTCAGTGCCACCGAGTTGTTCCACTCGGTCACACCGACATGGTCAGGATATATATACCCACGGGTGAGATTTTGGAAATTTCATCAAAAGCCCTCAGCCCGCGCGTATCCTGCTCTGCCTCCTCGGGTCTCCGGATCGCCTCCTCACCGCCAGCAACCTTCCGCCGCTGGTTTCTGTCATCGTCAACGAGAATCTGCTCCGTCGTTGCCGCCGTAGCGAACTCCCGCCGAACTAGGGTATGAGTTCGACCCCTTGTGCTTTCCTTTTACCTCCGATTCTTAGCACAAGGTCAATGCCATGACTTTTGCCATATATGAAATCAATCTATCCATAGAAAACTTCCTTTAAGTTAAGTTTGATTCATAATTTTAGGGTTAGGTCTCGGCTGAAGTCATCTCGGACCGACCGAATCATAGAAATCAGTCTCACTGATTTGGCTTAGGCCATTGCACATGCGCTTTTCGGTCTAACTGAAAACTGCAAATCGGTGTGACCGAGTTCAATTCTCTATGAAACCCTAGCATCTCGGTGCCACTGAGTTTACTAGTTTAGGTTCCAAATGTTGCTTCGGTATCACTGAGTTTATCAATTTGGTAGCTCCGAAATCATTTCAGTAGAGAACTAAAACTAAGTTTTTGACTCATTTGTTTTGCAAAAATCTCTGCACTTTGTGATGCTCATCCACTCTACCTCATCTATATCTATTCACAGGGTTTGCTGTCAGTTTACCTGCCAAGATGTCTGACCAGAGTGATAGCTAGAATAAATCTAAAGATCAAGATCAAATGAGTGAGGGCACTAGTCCCTCAAACAGCTATGATGAGGGCAGCAGGAGCACACCAAGTAACTTGCCCAAGGCAGCCACCAGGACAAGAAAGAAGAGAACTTCAGACTCTGAGGATGAGGCCACATCAAAGAAGAAAGTGTTGAAGAAAGAGTATGGCTCTGCTGCTACAACAAAGCCTTGTGTGAACAAGAAGGCACCAGTAAGGAGAGTCCCAACATCCAAGCCAAGGAAAGTTCCAACAGGAGAAACCATGAAATTCACAATAGAATCAGATGATGGTGAGGCAATTGGAGATGGCAAGAAGAAGAAGAGGGAAAGAACCACAAGTGCAAAAGTTCTTGGAAAGTCAACTATTGTAAGAGATTCAGAGGAAGAGGAAGAGGATGTTGCACCAGCACCCAAGTCTCAAAATCTTATGGGAGATGCAATCAAGTCAGGAGCTGCTACATCTAAGCCCAAACTTGATCCCAAAGCTGCTGCTCAAACCACCAAGTCTGGACCCAAGAGAAGCACCAGAAACATCCCAACTGAAGAGAAGAACAAGGCCCCAGTTCCTGAAGTTGAAGAAGAAGATGTTGAAGCCCAAGTGCGGATAAAGGTCAAACCAAAGATTCCAGACCACAATGACACTCATCCAGTGGCAGAGGGCATGAACATAGAAAGGATGCAGGTCTGAGACTTTGGAGGAAGAATGACCCTTATGCTGTGAGAAGGAGAACTGCAGTGGACTATAGGTTCCACACCAAAGAACAGCAAGATTTCTGTGAGACTATTTTGCTTGACAAGAAGCCAATTGTCTGTGATATGAGATGGGTTGATTGGGAATACCTCAAAGAGAATGAAGATCACTTTCCAGGTGTATATGACAGTTTCAAGGCTTGTGCAGTTGACAAGTTTGTTGGACAGAAGCTCACCAAATGGAATGATGAGCTAGTCATGCAATTCTACTCCACTGCTCATTTCTATCCAGATGGAAGGATAGTGTGGATGTCTGAAGGTACAAGGTGCCAGTCAACTGTTGAAGAATGGGCAAAGTTGATCAATGCTCCAGAAGACCATGAGGATGATTTGGATGTGTATGCCAAGAAGAAGAAAGACCACAACTCCATGGCAAGTATGTATAAGGAAATTCCTGATGAAGCCCTGGAAACTCATAAGTTGGGCTCAGTGAAATACTTGTTGTCTGGTCTGCCTACTATTCACACCATCTTAAGGCATACTCTATTGCCCAAATCTGGAGATCATAGGATGATTAGAGGACATTCAATCAACTTGGTGCACATCTTTGATGTACCTCAAAAATTCAAGGTCATGAGTCTGATTGTAGAGACAATCAAGAGGACAGCTGCTGACCAGAAAAGATCTTGTGGGTATGCTCCACACATTCAGGTGCTCATCAACTCAAAGATGGGCACATGCACTTACTTGTTGGACAAGGAGCACTTACCTCTCAAGCCAGAATTTGAAGACAACACAGTTGTAATGGATGAAAATGAGCCTTCATTAGTGCAAGCACAAGAAGAGATCTAAGGCAAAGGTAGAAAAAGCTGCAAGGATGCCAACTGCTAAAGAGGCATCTCAAGTGTTCTTGAAGAGCAAACAAGATCAACTTGGATATCTGATCCAATCAACTTTGAGGATTGAGAAGGGTTTGGCCACCCTAACTCAGAATCAGGAAAATTTGGAGAGGATCATTGAACAAAAATTCTATGATTTTGATCTGAAAGTGACTGGGATGCAGACTGTAGTTGAGAAACTCCAGGAGGAAGCAGAAGAGAAGAAAGGGAAGGCAACTACAGAAGCTTTTCAGCGAGTGCCAAGAGGTCAGAGGTCCGCTGTAGTGCCAGTACCAGATACTAGAGCTACCATATTAGCACCAGCAGCTACAGCTTCAGTGCCACCTCCAGCAGCCACTCCACCAGCTCCAGCTACATCGACAGAAGCTTTCGTCCTTGGAGTCATCTCTACACTACCTCACGAAGACCAAGCCTAAGAGACGCATAGCACTATGCATATTTGAACTTTTTGGTAAATTGTTGCCAAAGGGGGAGAAATATGTATAGATCATAGGCTTCAAGAGAGAGTGTTGCTTTTTGTCTCTCTTGCACTTTATTTGGTTGAACTTTATTGTGTGCTTGTTTGATACCTTATGTCCTTGTGTGAGATACTTGTATGATCATGTATTTGATCATATGCTACTTTAATGTTTGCTTGGACGACATTATCTCTTATATCCATATATGATCATTCACTTTGCTTGGTGATGAGTGCATGCTTTTAATTGCTATCGTTTTGAGCGCTCCACCAACATGTATGTTACATGGAAGAGTAACCCATGATACTAATCGATTATGCATTTGCATTCAAAAGCAAATCTTAAATAATGCACAAATTTAGGGGGAGCTCTTGCTCTTCACATACTTCTCAAAGTGATGATGTATTTCAATCTTCTTATCATTTGTCGAAGCTTTGATCTATATGTTGTCATCAATTACCAAAAAGGGTGAGATTGAAAGTGCAACTATCCCTGGGTGGTTTTGGTAATCAATAACAACATATATCTCATTGAACTAATGCTATTTCAAGATGAATATTTCAGGAAAGTTCAATGATTGGCATGGCATGGATTAGGAATGTGGACCCCTCAAAATGCTAAGGACAAAGGATTGGCTCAAGCTCTAAAGCTCAAGACTCTATATTTTTCTTTTAGTGATCCAAGATCACATTGAGTCCATAGCAAAAGCCAATACTATTAAAAGGGGATGAGGTGTTAATGGCTTGCTTGCTCAAAATGCTTAGTGATATGCTCCAAAGCCCTCAACCACTTTCTCATATCCACATATGTCCCAAACCAGTAGTCAAACTCGGCCTCACCGATATAATACATCCGGCGCCACCGAGTTCATTTGACATAGCCACTGCCAGGAACCCTAGTCACTTCGGTCTTATCGATAGGGATCTCGGTATCACCGAGATGGGATTGCAAACTCTCTGTTTCCCTTCGTAATGTTTCATTCTACCCGAGATGAGCGATCGGTCCCACCAAGTTCGCAATGCAAACTCTCTGCTTCCCCTTCGTAATGTTTCGGTCTCACCGAGATGAGCGAATTGGTCCCACCAAGTTTGCCTGACCAACTCTCTGGTTAGCTTATTACCAAAGTCGGTCCCAGCGAGTTTGTGTAATCAATCTCACCGAGATTACGTTATGCCCTAACCCTAACGAAATCGGTCCCACCGAGTTGATGTGTCGGTTCCATCGAAATGCCTAACTATCACATTATAAACTAAATCGGTCTAACCGAGTTTTCTGATTCGGTCCCACCAAGTTTGGTAAATTGTGTGTAACGGTTAGATTTTGTGTGGAGGCTATATATACCCCTCCACCCTCTCTTCATTCGTGGAGAAAGCCATCAGAACATTCCTACACTTCCAGCATTCATTTTCTGAGAGAGGACCACCTACTCATGTGTTGAGGCCAAGATATTCCAATCCTGCCATATGAATCTTGATCTCTAGCCTTCCCCCAAGTTGCTTTCCACTCAAATCATCTTTCCACCAAATCCAATCCTATGAGACAGTGTTGAATGTTGGGGAGACTATCATTTGAAGCACAAGAGCAAGGAGTTCATAAACAACACACCATCTATTTCCTTTTGGAGAGTGGTGTCTCCTAGATTGGTTAGGTGTCACTTGGGAGCCTCCATCAAGATTGTGGAGTTGAACCAAGGAGTTTGTACGGGCAAGGAGATCGCCTACTTCGTGAAGATCTACCCTGGTGAGGCAAGTCCTTCATGGGCGATGGTCATGGTGGGATAGACAAGGTTGATTCTTCGTGGACCCTTTGTGGGTGGAGCCCTCCATGGACTCGCGCAGCCGTTACCCTTCGTGGGTTGAAGTCTCCATCAACGTGGATGTACGATAGCACCACCTATCAGAACCACGCCAAAAATCTTCGTGTCTACATTGCGTTTGCTCCCTCCAAACTCCTCCCCTTACCTTCATATGCAATGATTTACATTCCGCTGCTATACTCTTAGAATTGCATGTGTAGGTTGATTGCTTGACTTGTGTAAACTTGCTAAAATCTGCCAAGACTTAAAATTGGCAAAAGGCTAGATTTTTATTTGGTCAAGTAGTCTAATCACCACCCCTCTAGACATACTTTTGATCATACTCTCTCTCTCTCTGATATTCAATACAATGTTCTCCTCGGAGTTCTATTTGATGTAATCTTCTTTTGTGGTGTGTTTGTTGGGATCCGATGAATTGTGAGTTTATGATCAGATTATTCATTGAAAGTAACCGACAGTTTTCCTAACTTTATTATGTGTGATTGTTATAGCTATATTATTCTTTTCGATCTATGAGTTTTCTTTGGCCAAGTTGATGAGTAGATCTTTAGTGGAAGTGGTGCATAGTAGTAGGTTCAATCTTGCGGTGTCCTCACCTCATGACAGAAGGGATAACGAGGCACGTATTTGTATTGTTACTACTAAGAGGAAAACGACTGCGTTCATTCATATTGCTTGATTTTATTCTGACTACATTATGTCATCATACTTCATGCATTATTCTGTTTGTTGTGAACTTAATACCTAGAGAGGCAAGCATATAAGCGCTCTCGAAGTGGAGGTGGAGTAATAGTGGTAGATGCAGGCAGTAGTTGGTCTACTTGTCACAGACATAATGACTTTGTACTAATCATGCAATGAATAAGCCATAACTATGCACTTTTCTATCAACTGCCCAACAGTAATTTGTCTACCCACCATATGCTATGTTCTTGAGAGAGATGCCTCTAATGAAAACTATGGCCCTTGGGTCTATTCAACATATTTACGAAACCCTTAAAATACCTTGATGTAATTTATTTACTTTTATTTTACTTTGCAATTTATATATCTACTACTATCAGATTTAATCCTTGCAATTAACGAGTACAAGGGGATTGACAACCCTCTTGACCGTGTTGGGTGCAAGTATTTACTCTTGTTTGTGTAGGTACTGTCAACGGTTGTTTATGAACATCTTGAGGTTATTAATGTTATTAACATTATTAAAAATAAAAAGGTATAAAAACACTTTTTCATGAATAAAAATCACATGCAAATGTAGGTGATGTTTTCTGAACATCCTGATATCGTTTTTGCTTTTTCTGAGTTCATATCAACTTGTTATGCGTGTTTAAATGACTTTGACGATTATTTTGAAACTTCATAACAAGTTGATATGAACTCAGAAAAATGCAAATAAGATATCAGGATGTTCACAAAACGTCATTGATATTTGCATGTAATTTTTTTCCTGAAAAATATTGTTCATACCTTTTTATATTTAATAATGTTAATAACATAGATAACCTCAGGTAGTTTAAACGGTACTTTTGTCCGAAATGCAAATGACATACACATAAAGTAATGTTTATCTGAACATTTTGATATCTTATTTGCATTTTTCCGAGTTCATATCAATTTGTTATGAATTTTCAAAGTATTGGTCAATCGGTCAAAGGGCATTTGGGTGACCTCGGAGGAAAATCTAAGGGGAAAACTGAGTAGATTCGAGAAGTAGGGGCAAAACCCATGGGTAGGTTCCAACTAGGGGCAAAAATGCATTTGTCCCTTATTCTTTTTACTCGAACATGATATCGACTGAAATTTCTACACCGTATTAAGATACAAATTATCTACGTTGTCCTCATTTTTCATAACTTTTTGAGTTACAGAAGTATGGTTTTAGCTCAAATCACTACAGCCTGTTCTGTTTTAGACAGATTCTATTTTTTATTGCATAGTGTGCTTATTTTAATGATGCTATGGATTATATCGGGGGGTATAAGTCATGGAGAAGTTAGAATACTATAGGTATTATGCAAGAATAATTATGAATCACTTTACAATAGTGCCTAATTTTATGGTTTTCCTATTATACTAAGGATCTCACGAAGTGTCTGTTGAGTTTTGTCTGCTGAAGTTTTCAAGTTTTGGGTGAGATCACGATGAATGAAGGAATAAAGAGCGGCAAGACCCTAAGCTTTGGGATGCCCAAGGCACCCATAGATAATATTCAAGGAAGACCCGAGCGTCTAAGCTTGGGGATGCCCCGGATGGCATCCCCTCTTTCGTCATCGGTATGTACTTGGAGCTATATTTTTATTCATCACATGATATGAGTTTTACTTGGAGCGTCTTGTAACATAGTTTTATTTTGTTTGATTGTTAACTTGCCACAATCATTGTTTGTTGGACACACCTTTTGAGAGAGACACGCATTCATCATGATTTGTTAGAATACTTTATGAGCTTCACTTATATCTTTTGAGATATGAAGTTGCTCATGTGCTTCACTTATATCTTTAGAGGACGGTGGTGGTTATATTGTATAGAAATCATTTGCACTCTCATGCTTCACTTGAGACTTTTTGAGAGTCTCTTAAATACGAAGTGGTAATATGATACTAGTCTAAAAATGATAGGTATACAAGAGGGATATAATAAAAACTTTCATGTAGATAACTGCGTATGAAACGTGTGAATTAATTATATTGATGTAATAATATGAAAGGGTATTGGTTCATAATTATTACTTAGTAAAGATATCGGTATTAAAGCTTGTTATCTATTACTCATTGAAATGTCGGTCATGGCATGGTGGGTATGTTTGAGCATTTTTATTTCTGATTGAAATCCTTTGTGTTGTTTGAATCGAGGGTGTGCGATGGTTAACTCCTACCAACCTCCTCCCTAGGGGCATGCGAGTAGTACTTTGCTTCGAAGGCTAATAAAACTTTCACTATAAGTATATGAGTTCTTTATGACTAATGTGAGTTCATGGACTAATACAACACTCCCACCTATCCATTGCCGTGCATTGCCCGTTCTTACCTTGAGAGTCGGTGCAAACTTCGTCGGTGCATCTAAACCCCGTGATATGATATACATAAGCCTCCTATATCCTTCCTTAAAACAGCCACCATACCTACCTATCATGGCATTTCCATAGCCATTCTGAGATATATTGCCATGCAACTTCCATGGTTACTATCCACATGACATGTGTGTTCATCATCATATTGCTTTGCATGATCATATAGAGCAGTCATGATGTTTGTGGCAACACCACTGTTCATCATTGTAATACATGTTATGCTGGATCAATGAACATCTTGGTACATTGCCAGATGCATTCATATAGAGTCATATTGTTTTAGTTTATCGAGTTGTAAGTAAATAAAAGTGCGATGATCATCATCATTTGAGCATTGTCCTAGTGAGGTAAATAATGATGGAGACTGAGTAGTCCTCCAAAAAGTGGGGATGAGGCTCATAATATTGTTCTTAAAAAAGAGAAAAATAAAAAATGAGAGAAAAAGAGAGAAGGGGTGATGCTACTATCCTTTTACCACACTTTTGCTTCAAATTAGCACCATGGTTCTTCATATACAGAGTCTCCATGATTTGTCACTTTCATATACTAGTGGGAATTTTTACGTTATAGAACTTTGCTTGTACATTCCAATGACGGATTCCTAAAATGCCCAAGGTCTTCATGAGCAAGCAAGTTGGATGCACACCCACTTAGTGTTAGTAGTGAGATTTCATACACTTATAGCTCTAGTGCATCCTTTGCATAGCAATCTCTACTCCTCGCATCGGTATCGATTGAAACCCCCTCCATTGCCTATTGATGCACCAAGTTGATGCGAGACTTTCTTCACCTTTTGTCTTCACTTATATCTCTGTCAACCAATTCTATTCCACCCATAGTGTTAAGTCCATGCCCCACGCTCATATACTGAGTGAAATTGAAAATGCTGAAGCAAGAAAAAGTATTATACAATTGCCTGGTTTGGCACTCGGGTGTTCATGATTTATATTTATGTGATGAAGGCGGAGTCATGCCTTGCATACATAATTCAGTGAGTAGGGATAACATTCATTAAACATCATTTATTTTGAAGAGTAATTATTATGTTCTAGTATTCATGGATATTATTATGTTGATATCAATTACTTCATCATTTCTCAATATTCCTACCGTAAAAAATTACATGATAGACATGCTAGGTACCATTCAACGTCGAAAATTGTGTTTTTATCATTTACCTACTCGAGGACGAGCAGAAATTAAGCTTCTAGATACTGATACATCTCCAACATATCTATAATTTTTGATTGTTTCATTCTATTATATTATCAAGTTTGTATGCAATTTTATATCATTTTTGGGAACTAACCTATTAACCTAGTGCCCAGTGCCAGTTCTTGTTTTTGCCTATTGATGACCCACAAGTATAGGCGATCTATCCTAGTCCTTTCGATAAGTAAGAGTGTCGAACCCAACAAGGAGCAGAAGGAAATGACAAGCGGTTTTCAATAAGGTATTTTCTGCAGGCACTAAAATTATCGGTAACAGATAGTTTTGTAGGAAGGTAATTCATAACGGGTAACAAGTAACAAGTGTAACAAAGGTGCAGCAAGGTGGCCTAATCCTTTTTATAGCAAAGGATAAGCCTGGACGAACTCTTATATAAAGCAAAATGCTCCTGAGGACACATGGGAATTATTGTCAAGCTAGTTTTCATCATGCTCATATGATTCGCGTTCGTTACTTTGATAATATGTGAGTGGACTGGTGCTTGGATGTTGTCCTTACTTGGACAAGCCTCCCACTTATGATTAACCCCTCTCACAAGCATCCGCAACTACGAAAGAAGAATTAAGATAAATCTAACCATAGCATGAAACATGTGGATCCAAACCATCCCCTTATGAAGCGACACATAAACTAGGGTTTAAGCTTCTGTCACTCTAGCAACCCATAATCTACTTATTGCTTCCCAATGCCTCCCCCTAGGCCCAAATAATGGTGAAGTGTCATGTAGTCATGTTCACATAACACCACTAGAGGAAAGACAACATACGTCTCGTCAAAATATCAAACGAATACCAAATTCACATGATTACTTATAACAAGACTTCTCCCATGTCCTCGGGAACAAATGTAACTACTCACAAAGCATCCTCATGTTCAAGATCAGAGGTGTATTGAATATCATTAAGGATATGAACATATGATCTTCCACCAAATAAACCAGTAGCATCAACTACAAGGAGTAATCAACACTACTAGCAACCCACAGGTACCAATCTGAGGTTTTGAGACAAAGATCGAATACAAGAGATGAACTAGGGTTTGAAAAGAGATGGTGCTGATGTAGATGTTGATGAAATTGACACTCCCTCGATGAGAGGATCGTTGGTGATGACGATGGCTTTGATTCCCCTCTCACAGACAAAAGTTTCCCTGGCAGAATAGCTCCGCTAGAGCCCTAGATTGCTTCTGCCCAGGTTCCGCCTCGAGATGGCAGCGCTTCATCCTAAAAGCTTCCCTATGAATTTTTTTTCTAGGTCCAAACCCTCCATATAGCAGATGATGGGCACCAGGCTTACCAAGGGGACCAAAAGCTCAGGGGCGCGCCCTGGGGGGTAGAGCGAGCCCCCAAGCTTGTGGCCACCTGATGGGTCCCCCTCTGTTGTTTCTTCGCCCATTATTTTTTATATATTCCAAAACCGTAAAGTTTCAGGACATTTGGAGTTGTGCAGAATAGGTCTCTTAGATTTGCTCCTTTCCTGTCTAGAATTCCAGTTGCCGGCATTCTCCCTCTTCATGTAAATCTTGTAAAATAAGAGAGAAAGGCATAAGTATTATACCATAATGTGAAAATAGTCCATATGCAATAAATATCAACATAAAAAGATGATGCAAAATGGACGTATAACCTATTTTATCATTTCGCAGAAAAACAGAGCCAAACGAAGTCCAAATGCGATGAAACTTTACGGTGATATTTTCTGGACCAGAAGGGACCCTGGAAGCATCAGGAGGAGGCCTGAAGATGGTATGACTAGGCCACAAGCTCACACGGCGCCCCCAGGTGGGGCACGCCTCCTGACCTTGTGGGTCCATCGTAACCCCGTTTTCCCTAATTCCACTTCTACAAATTTCGTGAAGTCCCAAACCACCAGAGCAAGACCCGAAACAATTATTCCGCCGCTGCAAGATTCTGTTCTTCCATGATATCATCTGGAGCCCTTAGTCATACTCTGCCGGAGGGGGAATCGATCATGAAGGACTTCTACATCAACCTTGCTACACCTCCGATGATGCGTGAGTAGTTCACCACATACCTACGGGTCCATAGTGATTAGCTAGATCTCTCTCTCTCTCTCTCTCTCTCTCTCTCTAATCTTGAGTACAATGTTCTCCTCAGAGTTCTATTCGATGTAACCGTATTTTGCGGTGTGTTTGTTGGGACCTAACAAATTGTGGGTTTATGATCAGATTATTTATTGAAAGTAATTGAGTCTTTTCTGAACTTTACTATGTATGGTCGTTATAGCTATGTAATGCTTTTTGATCTAAGAGTTTTCTTTGGCCAAGTTGATGAGTAGATCTTCTCTGGAAATGGTGCATAGTAGTAGGTCCAATCTTGCGGTGTCCTCACCTCATGAAAGAAGGGGTAGCAAGGCACATATTTGTATTGTTGCTACTAAGGGGAAAACAATGGAGTTCAATCATATTGTTTGTTTTTTATTCTGTCTACATTATGTTATCATACTTCATGCATTACTCTGTTTCTTATGAAGTTAATACCTAGAGAGTCAAGCATAGAAGTGATACGTCTCCAACGTATCTATAATTTTTGATTGCTCCATCCTACTTTATCTACTGTTTTGGACTATATTGGGCTTTATTTTCCACTTTTATATTACTTTTCGGACTAACCTATTAACCGGAGGCCCAGCCCAGAATTGCTGTTTTTTGCCTATTTCAGTGTTTCGAAGAAACGGAATATCAAACGGAGTCCAAACGGAATGAAACCTACGGGATCGTGATTTTCCAACCGAACATGATCCAGGAGACTTGGACCCTACTCCAAGCAGTGCCTAAGGAGGTCACGAGGGTGGAGGGCGCGCCCCCTACCTCGTGGGCCCCTCGATGCTCCACCAACGTACTCCTTCCTCCTATATATACCTACGTATCCCCGAACGATCAGAACAGGAGCCAAAAACCTAATTCCACCGCTGCAACCTTCTGTATCCACGAGATACCATCTTGGAGCCTGTTCCGGAGCTCCGCCGGAGGGGGCATCCACCATGGAGGGCTTCTACATCATCACCATAGCCCCTCCGATGAAGTGTGAGTAGTTTACTTCAGACCTTCGGGTCCATAGCTAGTAGCTAGATGGCTTCTTCTCTCTTTTTGGATCTCAATACAATGTTCTCCCCCTCTCTCATGGAGATCTATTCGATGTAATCTTCTTTTTGTGGTGTGTTTGTTGAGACCGATGAATTGTGGGTTTATGATCCAGTATTATCTATGGAAAATATTTGATTCTTCTCTGAATTCTTTTATGTATGATTGAGTTATCTTTGCAAGTCTCTTCGAATTATCTTTTTTGGTTTGGCCAACTAGATTGGTAGTTCTTGCAATGGGAGAAGTGCTTAGCTTTGGGTTCAATCTTGTGGTGTCCTTACCCAGTGTTAGAAGGGGAAGCAAGGCACATATTGTATTGTTGCCATCGAGGATAACAAGATGGGTTTTTTATCATATTGCATGAATTTATCCCTCTACATCATGTCATCTTGCTTACGGCGTTACTCTGTTTTTAACTTAATACTCTAGATGCATGCTGGATAGCGGTCGATGAGTGGAGTAATAGTAGTAGATGCAGAATTGTTTCGATCTACTTGTTTTGTACGTGATGCCTATATACATGATCATTGCCTAGATATACTCATAACTATGCTCAATTCTGTCAATTGCTCAACAGTAATTTGTTCACCCATCGTAGAATACTTATGCTCTTGAGAGGAGCCACTAGTGAAACCTATGGCCCCCGGGTCTATTCTCATCATATCAATCTCTATCACTTTATTTACTTGCTTTGTTTTTACTTTGCCTTTACTTTTTACTTTGCATCTATCTATCAAAAATACCAAAAATATTATCTCTATCAGATCTCACTCTCGTAAGTGACCTTGAAGGGATTGACAACCCCTAAGCGTTGGTTGCGAGTTGCTATCGTTTTGTGTAGGTACGAGGAACTTGTGTGTGGTCTCCTACTGGATTGATACCTTGGTTCTCAAAAACTGAGGGAAATACTTACGCTACTTTGATGCATCATCCTCTCCTCTTCGAGGAAATCCAACGCAGTGCTCAAGAGGTAGCAAGAAGCGCTCTCAAAGTGAAAGTGGAGTAATAGTAGTATATGCAGGCAATAGTCGATCTACTTGTCACAGAAGTAATGCCTATGTACCGATCATGCCATGAATAACGTCATAACTATGCACTTTCCTATCAATTGCCCAATAGTAATTTGTCTACCCACGTATGCTATGTTCTTGAGAGAGATGTCTCTAGTGAAAACTATGGCCCCCGGGTCTATTCAACATATTTACTAAAACCCTAGAATATCTTGTTGCAATTTATTTACTTTTATTGTACTTTGCAATTTATCTATCTACTACTATCATATTTAATCCTTGCAATTAATGAGTACAAGGGGATTGACAGCCCTCTTGCCCGCGTTTGGTGCAATATTTGCTCTTGTGTGTGTAGGTATTGTCGACGGTTGTTTGCGTGAATTTCCTATTGGTTTGATAAACCTTGGTTCTCTACTGAGGGTAATACTATATTGCTTCACCCTTCCTCTCTGAGGAAAATCCCAACGCGGCTGACAAGTACCAGTAGTGGTTCAATGTGTAATGCTCATATTCATGAGTCCGATCATTGTAATCCTGCGAAACATAGGCATTAGCATGATCATATGAAGACTTTGGTCTATATGAAGACTTAGGTCCATGTAAATATTTTGGTCTTGGGTTTGTATTCTTCGCTGGTGGTGTCATGATGACATTCACAGGAAGCTTTTCCATAAGACTTTTGGGTACCCATATTTTCTTCATCGAAGGACGATTTCCCGGTTAGTTCCAATGAACCTGGAAAACACTTCACCATTCTAATTTTAAAACAATTTATAGTTTGAGTCAAGTGACCCATCAGTGATGATAGGGTTAGCATAGTTATAGCCAGATAATGTAGATGGATCTACTGTTGGTCCCTTTGCAGCTACCCAGGTGGTCTTAGGATACTGCTTAGGCTAGTAAGTGTCATCAGCATTTATGTTTATTTCCAAACCAACACCCTCTTTCCTAGGGTTCCGGTTCAAGATTTGCTCTTGAAGACATCACAAAGTGCTTGACGCCCTTTGAGGCTTTTGTACATGTTTGTTTCAAGCAATGTCTTCAACCTGGCATTTTCATCAACAACAATAGTGGTTTCCTCAGACGATGGGTTAGTTACCATATCAACAATTGAAGATATTGTAGTTTCAGAAGCATTTGAACATTCAGCAGAAGAATTAGCGTTTTCACGCTCGAGGCATTTCAAACAAGGCAACACAAATTCTTCCTGAGTGGTACTGATATGTTGAGCGAGTAGTGAATCGTTTTTAGTCTGAATATCATCATGAAATGCTCTCAGCTTTTCTAGATCTTGCTTACTTTGAAGATAATCATAGGAAAGCTTCTTATGGCCAGCTGAGAGACTATCATGACGACTTAGGAGTTCTTCATACCTTGGTTGAAGATTTTTTTATGTCTTCAATCAAGGATTGGCTTTGATTCATTTTCTCATCCAACAGAAGATCGCTTTTGACTAGCAGAATCTGAATCTTTTCCATAGCTGTTTGTTGCTCAGTAGCAATTTTAGTGAGTTTCTTATAACTAGGTTTGGATTCACATTCAGAGTCATCTCCACTAGATATGTCAAAGTAGGCAGCACTGGAGGATACCTTGGTGCCTTTTGCCATGAAGCAATAGGCAGGAGCAGAGTCGTCATCATCGCAAGGTTCATTGTCGGTGATGTATCCATTATCTTCATGGTTGAACATAGACTTGGTGACGAATGCAGAAGCAAGAGCCGAGCTCACCACGCACGAAGCAGACTCCTCCACCTCTTCCTCAGAACCAGACTGCTCCTCTGAATCCATTTATTTGCCAATAAGTGCACGAGCTTCTTCTTCTCTTGGGGAACATTGCATGGGAAACAAAAGAATCCTACGTTCACCAAGATCAATCTAGGAGATGAACATCTACGAGAGGAGAGATTAGATCTACATACCCTTGCAGATCGCTAAGCGGAAGCATTACGAAACGCGGTTGATGTAGTCGAATGTCTTTCTTGATCCAATCACGATCCGTCCCACGAACTCCCAATCAAGTGTCGAACAGACGGCACCTTCGCGTTCAACACACGTACGGCTTGATGGCGCCTTCACCTCCTCGATCCAGCGACTGATGATGAAGTAGTAGCTCGAGTCCTCGGGCAACACGACGGCGTGGTGGCGGCGGTGGTGGTGGAATCTCAGCAGAGCTTCGCTAAGCACTACAGAGAGGAACAGGGCTACGAGGGAGAGGGAGTGCAGTGTCATGGCATAGATGGGTGCAGCTTCCCTCCTTCTACCCCTCTATATATAGGGGGAAAGGGCAAGGAGGAGGAACCCTAGGGTTTCCCCTGGGGGGGCGACGGCCACAAAGGCAACCCTAGATGGGTTTTGGGTGGCCCCCCTAGGTGCCTTGCCCCCAAGCAAGGGGGAGGCAGCCCTAGGGGGCGCACCAACCCTCTGGCCTCGTAGGTTGGGGTGAGGGGGGCACACAGCCCCTTAGTGGGCTGGTGTGCCCCTCCTCTTGGCCCATGTGAACCCCCAACACTTGTCGGGTCCCAGAAACCCCTTTCAGTCATCCTGGTCATAACCCTGTACCCCCAGAACAATTCTGGACTCCGGTTACCTTCGTCCTATATATCGATCTTCACCTTCGAACCATTCTGGAGTTCCTCGTCGTGTCCGAGGTCTCATCCGGGACTCCGAACAACCTTCGGTAACCACCATAATGACTCAACTATACTTATATCATCACCAAACATTAATTGTGTAGACCCGACAGGTTTGAGAACTATGCAGACATGACCGAGACACCTCTACGGTCAATAACTAATAGCGGGACCTAGATGCCCATATTGGTTCCTACATATTCTACGAAGATCTTTATCGGTCGAACCTCGATGTCAAGGACTCAGCTAATCCCATATGTAGTTCCCTTTTTTTGACCAATGAAAATAGCAGGAGAGACTCCTACTATATTTTTATTAATTAAAATGTTAACCTATGGTTAACATTAGAGAAAATAAATTTTTACATGGCTTTTACAAGAAAACAGTAAGCACTGAACTAGCCTATGTAAAGCAGGAGATTAGATAGACAAAGAATTGCTAAAACCTTCTAAAAAGGTTAATTTTTTAGGGTTGATCATGTAACCTAAGATCACAAAATCTTCCTTGAGTTTCCTTAGCCACTCAGCGTGTGTGGCCGTCTCTCCATCAAATACCTCTTTGTTGTGTTGCTTCCAAATATTCCAGGAGGTCAATATGGTTATCTCTTTGAACAAAGGTCCCTGCCAGGTTGCTTTAGCTCTCTCATATTTGAGTTGCATGTCTAGGTGATTATCCCAATTAATGCCCACAACTTCCCAACACTTTGCAGCAAAAGGACACTCATAGAATAGATGGGCATTTGTTTCTAGAACCTTCATGTTGCACATTGGACAATTGTGATCTTCTCCAATATTAAAATGCCTTCTTAGAAGCATATCCCTTGTATTGAGCCTATCATGTAACATCAACCACGCAAACACTTTATGTCTCATGATACATTTTGTTTTCCAAACGGAGGTGATGCATTGTGGAGCCAATATATTTCTGAACATGAAGTTGTAAAACTTCTTTGGTTTAAAATCATTATCACCCTAGCAAAGAATCCATTCATCAGTTCCCATAGCTTCCAAGTTGATCCCTTCCATGATCTCTTGCAAAATCTCCAGCTCAGCTCTGGCTTCCATTGATAGAGGCAGCATGAAGTTGTCCACGTGATCATTATTGTTATAGTACTGCACCAACGAGATATCTTCATTATTAGCAAACAAGAATAAATGCTCATGGGTGTCCATCAACGGTCTTTCATTGATCCAAACATCTTTCCAAAGCAGGATCATGTCCCCCGCGGCAGGTATACACGAGGTGATTCCACGGTAGATATCCATCAATGAGAAGACATCGCGCCACCAAAAAGAACCATAGGTTGGCTTGCATGTGGAGGTCAATCATCATAATGGGCATTCCAAACTAGAATTACCCAAGGGACGTCCTGTTTGTGGATAAATTTATGGAGGTATTTGAGCAGTAGAGCTTTGTTTTGGATTTGTAGGTTTAAAACCCCAAGACCCCCTTTTATCTTTGGGCGGCATACCATATCCTAAGCAGCTAATGAGTGGGTTTTTGTGTATCTATCCACTTCTTTCCTCCACAAACAGTGCCTTCTTGCTCGATCAAAGATCTCAATCAACTTGAGTGGGTGTTTTAGAACACACATGACAAAATATAATAGTGATGAGAGCAGAGTTAATCAGTTGCACTCGTTCTCCGTAAGATAACCAGATAGTGGTTCCTGTCAATCTCCTTTCGATTCTGTCAACCAAAGGCATCAAATCTCTTAAAGTGGGCCTCGTTGTACCGAGAGGCAAACCTAAATAGGTAAACGGCATCTCTCCAACTTAGCATCCTAACGCAGTGGCCATATCCAAAGTTTTTTGAGCATTCACATTAATTGGCATTCATTGCGACTTAGTGTAGTTGATTTTCAGACCAGTTGCCCGGGCATAAGAATCCAGAATCTCCTTAATTGTCTGAAGCTCATGCTGATTTGCTGGGAGGATGATTAAATGTAGTTCCATTTGTCTATCGGTATGTTACTTGCCTGAGATTCGATCATTGTTATCACCATACCTAGTTCAATCTCATTACCTACAAGTCTCTTTACTCGTTCAGTAATACAAGATCTCGTGGCTAACACATTAGTCACATTGCTTGCAAGCTCATTGTGATGCTATATTACCGAGAAGGCCCAGAGATACCTCTCCATCATATGGAGTGACAAATTCCAGTCTTGATCCATGCCAACTCAACAGACACCCTCGGAGATACCTGTAGAGCACCTTTATAGTCACCTAGTTATGTTGCGACGATTGGTACACACAAGGTATTCCTCTGGTGTCAGTGAGTTGCATGATCTCATGGTCATAGGAACATATACTTGACATGCAGAAAACGATAGAAATAAACTTCACATTATCATATGCTACGTTCATAGTTTGCGTCTTATCCATCACATCATTCTCCTAATGATGTGATCCCATTATCAAATGAAAACTCATGTCTATGGTTAGGAAACCTTAACCATCTTTGATCAACGAGCTAGTCTAGTAGAGGCTCACTAGGGACATGTTGTTGTCTATGTATCCACACATATTTCTGAGTTTCCGATCAATACAATTCTAGCATGGATAATAATTGATTATGATGAACAGGGAAATATGATAATAACCAATTTATTATTGCCTCTAGGGCATATTTCCAATAGTATCCCACTTACACTACAATCAATAATCTAGTTCACATCACCATGTGATTAACACCCAATGAGTTTTGGGGTTAGATCATGTTATGCTTGTGAGAGAGGTTTTAGTTCATGGGTCTGCAACATTCAGATCCGTGTGTACTTCGCAAATCTCTATGCCATACTATAGATGTTGCTACCATGCTCCACTTAGAGCTATTCCAAATGGCTGCTCCACTATACATATTCGGTTTGCTACTCAGAGTCATCCAGATTGATGCCAAAGATTGCATCGACATAACCCTTTACACTAAACTCTGTATCACCTCCATAACCGAGAAACATTTCCTTATGCATCTAAGGATAATCTTGACTGCTATCCAGTGATCCACTCCTGGATCACTCTTGTACCCCCTTGCCAGACACGTGGCAAGGCACACATCAGGTGCGGTACACAGCATGGCATACCATATAGAACCTATGGCTAAGGCATAAGGGACAACCTTCGTCCCTTTTCTTTATTCTGTCTTCGTCAAGCTTTGAGTCTTGCTCAACTTTACACCTTACAACTCAGGCAAGAACTCCTTTGACTGATCCATTTTGAACTCCTTCAAAATCATGTCAAGGTATGTGCTTTGTGAAAGTCTTATCAGGCATCTTGATCTATCTCCATAGATCTTGTTGCCCAATATGTAAGCAGCTTTACCCAGGTATTCCTTTGAAAAACTCCTTTCAAACAACCCTGTATGCTTTCCGGAAATTCTACATCATTTCCAATCAACAATATGTCATCCACATATACTTATCAGCAATGTCGTAGTGCTCCCACTCACTTCCTTATAAATAAAAGTTTCTTTTAAACTTTGTATAACCCAAAAAGCTTTGATCACCTCAAAGTGTATGTTCCAACTCCAAGATGCTTGCTCCAGTCCATAGAAGGATCGCTGGAGCTTGCATACCTTTTAGCATCCTTAGGATCGACAAAACCATCTGCTTGTATCACATACAACCTTTCCACATGAAAACCGTCAAGGAAACTTCATTTTAACATCCATCTACCAGATTTCGTAATTGAAAATGCAGCAACTGCTAACATAATTTCCAACAGACTTTAGCATCAGTATGAGTGAGAAAGTCTCATCATAGTCAACTCCTTGAACTTGTCAGAAACTTCTTTGCAACAAGTCGAGCTTCATAAATGGTGACATTACCATCAGCGTATGTCTTCTTCTTAAAGATCCATTTATTCTCAACGGCTTGCTGATCATCGGGCAAGTCCACCATAGTCCATACTTTGTTCTCATACATGGATCCTATCTCGGATTTCATGGTTCCTAGCCATTTGTGGAATCCGGGCCCACCATCGCTTCTTCATAGTTCGTAGGTTCACTATTGTCTAACAACATGACCTCCAAGACAGGATTGTCGTACCACTCAGGGTGTTGGGAAACGTAGCATGCAATTTCAAAAAAATTCCTATGCTCATGCAAGATCTATCTAGGAGATGCATAGCAACGAGAGGGGGAGAGTGTGTCCACGTACCCTTGTAGACCAAAAGCAGAAGTGTTTGACAACGCGGTTGATGTAGTCAAACTCCTTCTCGTTCCGACCGATCAAGCACCGAACGTACGGCACCTCCGAGTTCTGCACACGTTCAGCTTGATGATGTCCCTCGAACTCTTGATCCTGCAAAGTGTCGAGGGAGAGTTCTGTCAGCACGACGGCGTGGTGACGGTGATGCCGAAGTGATCCGCACAGGGCTTTGCCTAAGCACTACGTGAATATGACCGGAGGCGTAAACTGTGGAGGGGGCACTACACACGGCTAGCAATCATTGTTGTGTGTTCTAGTGGTTCCCCCCTCATATATATAGGTTGGAGGGGAGGATAGACAGCCAAGGGGGTGCCCCAAGTAGGAGGAATCCTACTTGGGCGCCTCCCAATTTGGCCTCCCCCTTTCCATATTCATCCGGAGGGTCAAGGAAGGAGGAGAGAGGAGAGAAGGAAGGGGGTGAATTCCTCCCCTTCCTTTCTCTCCTCCCCTCTTTCCTTCCCCCTTATTTTGGCCTACATGGGGTGCACCAACCCCGTAGGGGCTGGTTTGTCCCCTTCTTGGCCCATTAGGCCCATGTAGTTGCTGGGGGGATGCCCGGAACCCCTTCTGGTGACCTGATATGTACAAGGTACCCCTGGAACACTTCCGGTGTCCGAATATCATCGTCTAATATATGAATCTTTACCTCTCGACCATTTTGAGACTCCTCATCATGTACGTGATCTCATCGGAGACTTTGAACAACATTCGGTCACCAAATCACATAACTCATATAATACAAAATCGGCATCGAATGTTAAGCGTGTGGACCCTACGGGTTCGAGAACTCTGTAGACATGAACGAGACACCTCTCCGATAAATAAATAATAGCGGAACCTGGATGGTCATATTGGTTCCCACATATTCTATGGAGATCTTTATCGGTCGTACCGTAATGACAACATACGTTATTCCCTTTGTCAACGGTATGTTACTTGCTCGAGATTCAATCGTCGGTATCTTCATACCTAGTTCAATCTTGTTACCGGCAAGTCTCTTTACTCGTTCCATAATACATCATCCTGCAAGTAACTCATTAGTCACATTGCTTGCAAGGCTTATCATGATGTGTATTACCGAGAGGGCCCAGAGATACTTATCCGATACTCGGAGTGACAAATCCTAATCTCGATCTATGCCAACCCAACAAACACCTTTGGACATACCTATAGAGAATCTCTATAACCACCCAGTTAAGTTGTGATGTTTGATAGCACACAAGGTATTCCTCTGGTATCCGGGAGTTGCATAATCTCATAGTCAAAGGAATATGTATATGACATGAAGAAAGCAATAGCAATAAAAATGAACGATCAATATGCTAAGTTAATGGATGGGTCTTGTCCATCACATCATTCTCCTAATGATGTGATCATGTTCATAAAATGACAATACATGTCTATGGTTAGGAAACTTAACCATCTTTGATTAACGAGCTAGCCTAGTAGAGGCTTACTAGGGACACTATGTTTTGTCTATGTATCCACACATGTATCAAGTTTCCGGTTAATACAATTCTAGCATGAATAATAAACATTTATCATGTTTTAAGGAAATATTAAATATCAACTTTATTATTGCATCTAGGGCATATTTCCTTCAGTCCCCCACTTGCACTAGAGTCAATAATCTAGTTCACGTTGCCATGTGATTTAACACCAATAGTTCACAGCTTTATGTGATTAACACCCATAGTTCACATCGCCATGTGACCAACACCCAAAGGGTTTACTAGAGTCAATAATCTACTTCACATCGCTATGTGATTAACACCCAAAGAGTACTAAGGTGTGATCATGTTTTGCTTGTGAGAGAAATTTAGTCAACGGGTCTGACACATTCAGATCCATATGTATTTTGCAAATTTCTATGTCTACAATTCTTTGCATGGAGATACTCTAGCTAATTGCTCCCACTTTCAATATGTACCCAGATCAAGACTCAGAGTCATCCAGATCGGTGTCAACGCTTGCATCAACGTAACTCTTTACGACGAACTCTTTATCACCTCCATAATCAAGAAATATTTCCTTGGTCCTTTAAGGATAACTTTGACTGTTGTCCAGTGATCCACTCCTAGATCACTATTGTACCCCCTTGCCAAACTCATGGCAAGGTACACAATAGGTCTGGTATACAGCATAGCATACTTTATAGAACCTATGGCTGAGGCATAGGGAATGACTTTCATTCTCTTTCTATTTTCTGCCATGGTCGGGTTTTGAGTCGTACTCAACTTCACACGTTGCAACATAGGCAAGAACGCCTTCTTTGACTATTCGATTTTGAACTACTCCAAAATATTGTCAAGGTATGTACTCATTGAAAAAATATTATCAAGCGTCTTGATCTATCTCTATAGATCTTGATGCCCAATATGTAAGCAGCTTCACCGAGGTTTTTCATTGAAAACTTCTTATTCAATTATCCTTTTATGCTATCCAAAAATTCTATATCATTTCCAATCAGCAATATGTCATCCACATATAATATCAGAAATGCTACAGAGCTCCCACTCACTTTCTTGTAAATACAGGCTTCACCATAAGTCTGTATAAAACCATATGCTTTGACCACCTTATCAAAGTGTATATTCCAACTCCGAGATGCTTGCACCAGTCCATAAATGGATCGCTGGAGCTTGCACACTTTGTTAGCACCTTTAGGATTGACAAAAACTTCCGGTTGCATCATATACAACTCTTCTTTGAGATATCCATTAAGGAATGCAGTTTTGACATTCATTTGCCAGATTTCATAATGTGGCAATTGCTAACATGATTCAGACAGACTTAAGCATCGCTACGGGTGAGAAAGTCTCATCGTAGTCAATTCCTTGAACTTGTCAAAAACCTTTTGCAACAAGTCAAGCTTTGTAGATAATAACATTACCATCAGTGTCAGTCTTCTTCTAGAAGATCCATTTATTCTCTATGGCTTTCCGATCATCGGGCAAGTCAACCAAAGTCCATACTTTGTTCTCATACATGGATCCTATCTCAGATTTCATGGCCTTAAGCCATTTTGCGGAATCTGGGCTCATCATCGCTTCCTCATAGTTCATAGGTTCGTCATGGTCTAGTAACATGACCTCCAGAATAGGATTACCATACCACTCTGGTGCGGAACGTGCTCCGGTTGACCTACGAGGTTTGGTAGTAACTGGATCCGAAGTTTCATGATCATTATCATTAGCTTCCTCTCTAGTTGGTGTAGGCATCACATGAACGATTTTTTGTGATGAGCTATTTTCCAATTCGAGAGAAGGTACAATTACCTCATCAAGTTCTACTTTCCTCCCACTCACTTCTTACGAGAGAAACTCCTTCTCTAGAAAGGATCCATTTTTAGCAACAAAAATCTTGCCTTCGGATCTATGATAGAAGGTGTACCCAACAGTTTCTTTTGGGTATCATATGAAGATGCACTTCTTCAATTTGGGTTCGAGCTTATTAGGCTGAAGCTTTTTCACATAAGCATCGCAACCCCAAACTTTAAGAAACGACAGCTTAGGTTTCTTGCCAAACCACATTTCATACGGTGTCGCCTCAACGGATTTAGATGGTGCCCTATTTAACATGAATGCAGTTGTCTCTAATGCATAACCCCAAAACAATAGTGGTAAATCGGTAAGAGACATCATAGATCGCACCATATCTATTAAAGTACGGTTACGACGTTCGGACACACCATTATGTTGTGGTGTTCCAGGTGGCGTGAGTTGTGAAACTATTCCACATTGTTTTAAATAAAGGCCAAACTCGTAACTCAAATATTCGCCTCCGGGATCAGATCGTAGAAAGTTTATTTTCTTGCTATGATGATTCTCCATTTTACTCTGAAATCCTTTGAACTTTTCAAATGTTTCAGACTTGTGTTCAATCAGTAGATATACCCATATCTGCTCAAATCATCTGTGAAGGTCAGAAAATAACGATACCCACCGCGAGCCTCAACACTCACGGTTCGCATACATCGGTATGTATTATTTCCAATAAGTCAGTGGCTCGCTCCATTGTTCCGGAGGACAGAGTCTTAGTCATCTTGCCCATGAGGCATGGTTCGCAAGCATCAAATGATTCATAATCAAGTGATTCCAAAAGTCCATCCGCATGGAGTTTCTTCAAATGCTTTACACCAATATGACCTAAATGGCAGTGCCACAAATATGTTGTACTATCATTATCAACTTTGCATCTTTTGGCATCAATATTATGAATATGTGTATCACTACGATCGAGATTCAATAAACCATTTACATTGGGTGTATGAACATAGAAGGTTTTATTCATGTAAACAGGATAACAATTATTCTCTGACTTTAATGAATAACCGTATTGCAATAAACATGATCCAATCATATTCATGCTCAACGCAAACACCAAATAACATTTATTTAGGTTGAACACTAATCCCGAAGGTAGAGGGAGTATGCGATGGTGATCTTATTAACCTTGGAATCACTTCCAACACACATCGTCACCTCGCCCATAGCTAGTCTCTGTTCATTCTGTAACTCCTCTTTCGAGTTACTAATCTTAGTAACTGAACTAGTATCAAATACCTAGGGGCTACTACAAACACTACTAAGGTACACAATAATATGTATATCAAATATACCTTGGTTCACTTTGCCATCCTTCTTATCCGCCAAATGTTTGGGGCAGTTTCCCTTCTAGTGACCATTTCCTTTGCAGTATAAGCACTTAGTTTCAGGCTTGGGTTCAGCTTTGGGCTTCTTCACGGGAGTGGCAACTTGCTTGTCATTCTTCTAGAAGTTCCCTTCCTTTTCCGTTGCACTTTTACTTGAAACTAGTGGTCTTGTCAACCATCAACACTTGATGCTCTTTCTTGATTTCTACCTTCGCTAATTGCAGCATCGCGAAGAGCTCAGAAATCGTTTTCGTCATCCCCTTGCATATTATAGTTCATCACAAAGTTCTAGTAGCTTGGTGATAGTGACTAGAGAACTCTGTCAATCACTATCTTATCTGGAAGATTAGCTCCCACTTGATTCAAGCGATTGTGCTACCCAGACATTCTAAGTACATGCTCACTGGATGATCCATTCTCCTCCATCTTGTAGGGAAAGTACTTGTCAAAGGTCTCATACCTCTCGACATGGGCATGAGTCTGAAATACCAATTTCAACTCTTGGAACATCTCATATGCTCCGTGGCGTTCAAAATGTTTTTGAAGTCCTGGTTCTAAGCCGTAAAGCATGGTGCACTAAACTATCAAGTAGTCATCATACCGAGCTTGTCAAACATTCATAACATCTGCATCAGCTCCTGCAATAGGTCTGTCACCTAGCAGTGCATCAAGTACATAATTCTTCTGTGCAATCCGAATCATTGCTACTATCATCTTTCAACTTTTCTCTAGGAACATATCAAAAAAATATCGGAGCTATATCGCGAGCTATTGATCTAGAACATAGATATGCAAATACTATCAGGACTAAGTTCATGATAAATTAAGTTCAATTGATCATATTACTTAAGAACTCCCACTTAGATAGACATCCCTCGAGTCATCTAAATGATCACGTGATCCAAATCAACTAAACCATGTTTGATCATCACGTGAGATGGAGTAGTCTTCAATGGTGAACATCTCTATGTTGATCATATCTCTATATGATTCATGTTCGACCTTTCGGCCTCCAGTGTTCCGAGGCCATGTCTATACATGCTAGGCTCGTCAAGTTTAACCCGAGTATTCCGCATGTGCAAAACTGTCTTGCACCCATTTTATGTCAACGTAGAGCTTATCACACCCGATCATCACGTGGTGTCTCGGCACAAAGAACTATCACAATGGTGCATACTCAGGGAGAACACTTATACCTTGAAATTTTAGTAAGGGATCATCTTATAATGCTACCGCCGTACTAAGCAAAATAAGATGCATAAAAGATAAACATCACAGGCAATCAAATTATGTGACATGATATGGCCATCATCATCTTGTGCCTTTGATCTCCATCTCCAAAGCACCGTCATGATCTCCATCATCACCGGCTTGACACCTTGATCTCCATCGTAGCCTCATGGTCGTCTCACCAATTATTGCTTCTACAAATATCGCTAATGTATAGTGATAAAGTAAAGCAATTACATGGCATTTGCATTTCATACAATAAAGCGACAACCATAAGGCTCCTGCCAGTTGCCGATAACTTTTACAAAACATGACCATCTCATACAATAACGTTTATCACATCATGCCTTGACCATATCACATCACAACATGCCCTGCAAAAACAAGTTAGACGTCCTCTACTTTGTTGTTGCAAGTTTTACGTGGCTGCTACGGGCTTCTAGTAAGAACCATTCTTACCTACGCATCAAAACCACAACGGTGATTTATCAAGTTTTTTGTTTTAACCTTTAACAAGGACTGGCCACAGTCAAATTCGATTCAATTAAAGTTGGAGAAACTGACACCCGCCAGCCACCTTTATGCAAAACTAGTTGCATGTCTACCAGTGGAACCGGTCGCATGAACGTGGTCATGTAAGGTTGGTCCTGGCCGCTTCATCCAACAATACCGATGAATCAAAATAAATCGTTGGTGGTAAGCAGTATGACTATCATCGCCCATAACTCTTTGTGTTCTACTCGTGCATATCATCTACACATAGACCTGGCTCTAATACCACTGCTGGGAAACATAGCATGCAATTTCAAAAAGAATCCTACGCTCACGCAAGATCTATCTAGGAGATGCATAGCAACGAGAGGGGGAGAGTGTGTCCACTACCCTCGTAGACCGAAAGCGGAAGCGTTTGACAACGCGGTTGATGTAGTCGAACTTCTTCTCGTTCCGACTGATCAAGCACCAAACGTACGGCGCCTCCGAGTTCTGCACACGTTCAGCTTGATGACATCCCTCGAACTCTTGATCCAGCAAAGTGTCGAGGGAGAGTTCCGGCAGCACGATGGCATTGTGACGGTGATGGTGAAGTGATCCGCGCAGAGCTTCACCTAAGCACTATGTGAATATGACCGGAGGCGTAAACGTGGAGGGGGCGCTGCACACAGCTAACAGTCATTGTTGTGTGTTCTAGCGGTGCCCCCCTCATATATATAGGTTGGAGGGGAGGAGAGGCAGCCAATGGGGCGCCCCAAGTAGGAGGAATCCTACTTGGGCGCCTCCCAATTCGGCCTCCCCCTTTACATATTCATCTAGAGGGGGAAGGAAGGAGGAGGGACGAGAGAAGGAAGGGGGAGGACGAATTGCTCCCCTTCCTTTCTATCTTCCCCTCTTTCCTTCCCCCTTATTTTGGCCTACATGGGGCGCACCAGCCCCCTAGGGGCTGGTCTGTCCCCTTCTTGGCCCATTAGGCCCATGTAGTTGTCGGGGGGATGCTCGGAACCCCTTCCGGTGACCCGATATGTACCCGGTACCCCCGGAACACTTCCGGTGTCTGAATATCATCATCTAATATATGAATCTTTACCTCTCAACCATTTTGAGACTCCTCGTCATGTCCGTGATCTCATCCAGGACTCCGAACAAAATTCATTCACCAAATCACATAACTCATATAATACAAAATCGTCATCGAACGTTAAGCGTGCGGACCCTACGGGTTCCAGAACTATGTAGACATGACCGAGACACCTCTCTGGTCAATAACCAATAGCGGAACCTGGATGCTCATATTGGTTCCCACATATTCTACTAAGATCTTTATCGGTCGTACCGTAATGACAACATATGGTATTCCCTTTGTCATCAGTATGTTGCTTGCTCGAGATTTGATCGTCGGTATCTATATACCTAGTTCAATCTCGTTACTGGCACGTCTCTTTACTCGTTCCGTAATACATCACCCTGTAACTAACTCATTAGTCACATTGCTTGCAAGGCTTATCATGATGTGTATTACCGGTAGGCCCTAGAGATACCTCTCCGATACTCGGAGTGACAAATCCTAATATCGATTTATGCCAACCCAACAAACACCTTCGGAGATACCTGTAGAGAATCTTTATATTCACCTAGTTATGTTGTGATGTTTGATAGCACACAAGGTATTCCTCCGATATCCGGGAGTTGCATAATCTCATAGTCAAAGGAATATGTATATGACATGAAGAAAGCAATAGCATAAAATTGAACGAACAATATGCTAAGCTAATGGATGGGTCTTGTCCATAACATCATTCTCCTAATGATGTGATCTCGTTCATCAAATGACAACACATGTCTATGGTTAGGAAACTTAACCATGTTTGATTAACAAGCTAGTCTAGTAGAGGCTTACTAGGGACACTGTGTTTTGTCTATGTAACAACACAGGTATCAAGTTTCCGGGTAATGCAATTCTAGCATGAATAATAAAGATTTATCATGATATAAGGAAATATAAAATAACAACTTTATTATTGCCTCTAGGGCATATTTCCTTCACAAGGGCGGTACGAGTCCTTGTCGACCTACGAGGCTTGGTAGTAACTTGATCTAAAGCTTCGTGATCATCATCATTAGCTTCCTCTTCACTTGGCGCAGGCGCCACAAAAACATCTTTCTGCGTTGTGCTACTTGCCAACTGAAGTGATGGTTCAACAACATCATAAAGTTCTACCTTCCTCCCACTCAATTCTTTTGGGAGAAACTCCTTCTCTAGAAAGGATCCATTCTTGGCAACAAAAACCTTGCCTTCGGATCTAAGATAGAAGGTGTACCCAACTGTTTCCTTAGGGTATCCTATGAAGACGCACTTTTTTGCTTTGGGTTCGAGCTTATCAGGCCGAAGCCTTTTCACATAAGCATGCAACCCCGAACCTTAAGAAACGACAACTTAGGTTTCTTGCCAAACAATAATTCATACGATGTCGTCTCAACAGATTTAGATGGTGCCCTATTTAAAGTGAATGTAGTTGTCTCTAATGCATAGCCCCAAAACGATAGTGGTAGAACGGCAAGAGAAATCATAGAACGCACCATATCCAATAAGCTATGATTACGATGTTTGGGCACACCATTACGCTGTGGTGTTCCAGGTGGCATCAACTGTGAAACAATTCCACATTGTCTTAAGTGATTGCCAAACTCATAACTCATATATTCTCCCCCTCGATCGGATCGTAGGAATTTAATCTTCTTGTTATGATGATTCTCAACTTCACTCTAAAATTGCTTGAACTTTTCAAACGTTTCAGACTTGTGCTTCATTAAGTAAACATACCCATATCTACTCAAATCATCGGTGAAGGTGAGGAAATAAGGATATCCACAGCATGCGTCAACACTCATCAGACCGCACACATCAGCATGTATGATTTCCAACAAGTCACTTGCTCGTTCCATTGTTTCGGAAAACGGGGTTTTAGTCATCTTGCCCATGAGGCATGGTTCGCATGTGTCAAGTGATTCAAAATCAAGCGACTCCAAAAGTCCATCGGCATGGAGTTTCTTCATGTGTTTTACACCAATATGACCTAAGCGGCAGTGCCACAAGAAAGTGGTACTATCATTATCAACTCTACATCTTTTGGCATCAATGTTATGAACATGTGTATCATCACTATCGAGATTCAACAAGAATAAACCCCTCACAATGGGTGCATGACCATAAAAGATATTACCCATATAAATAGAACAACCACTATTCTCTTATTTAAATGAGTAACTATCTCACATTAAACAAGATCTAGATATAATGTTCATGCTCAACGCAGGTACTAAATAACAATTATTCAGGTTCATCACTAATCCCTATGGTAATCGAAGAGCGAGCGTGCCGACGGCGATCACAACAACCTTGGAACCATTTCCCATGCGCATCGTCACTTCCTCCTTCGCCAGCCTCCGTCTATTCCGTAGTTCCTACTTTGAGTTGCAAATGTGAGCAACCGAATAGGTATCAAATACCCAGGCAGTACAACGAGAGTTGGTAAGGTACACATCAATAACATGTATATCATATATACTTTTGTTGACATTGGCCCCTTCTTGTCGGCCAGATACTTGCGGCAGTTTCGCTTCCAGTGGTCAGTTCCCTTGCAATAGAAGCACTCTGTCTCCGGCTTGGGTCCAGCCTTGGGTTTCTTCACAGGAGGAGCAACTACTTTGCCACCCTTCTTGAAGTTTCCCTTCTTTCCCTTGCCTTTCTTGAAACTAGTGGTTTTATTCACCATCAACACTTGATGCTCCTTCTGGATGTCTGACTTAGCGACTTTCAGCATCGCGAACAGCTCGGAGACTGACTTGTTCATCCCTTGCATGTTATAGTTCAACACAAAGCTCTTGTGTCTAGGTGGTAGCGATTGAAGAAATCTGTCAGTGACAGCCTCTGGCGGGAGCTCAAATCCCAATTCAGCCAGACGGTTGTAGTACCTAGACATTCTAAGTATGTGCTCATTGGCAGTCCCATTCTCCTCCATCTTGCAGGCATAGAACTTATTAGAGGTCTCATAACTCTCGATCCGGGCATTCTTTTCAAAGATAAACTTCAACTCCTGGAACATCTCATATGCTCCATGACGTTCAAAACGCCTTTCAAGTCTCAGCTCTAAGCCATACAGCATGGTGCACTGAACTATTGAGTAGTCATCAACACGTGACTGCCAGGCGTTCACAACGTCCACAGTCGCTGGAGGGGGTGGCGCACCAAGCGGTGCATCAAGAACATAAGCCTTTTGGGCAGGCGTGAGGATAATCCTCAGATTACGGCCTTAGTCTGCATAATTGCTTACAATATCTTTCAACTTAGTCTTTCTCTAGGAACGTATTAAAACAGGGAGCTACAGCACGAGCTATTGATCTACAACATAATTTGCAAAGAGAACTTAGACTATTGTTCATGATAATGAGTCCAATTAATCATATTACCTAAGAACTCCCACTCAAATCAACATCCCTCTGGTTGTCCGAGTGTAACATGATCCAAATTCACCAACCAAGTCCAATCATCACATGAGATGAGGTGGTTTCAATGGTGAACATCTCTATGTTGATCATATCTACTATATGACTCGTGTACGACCTTTCGGTCTCTTGTGTTCCGAGGCCATGTATGTACATGCTAGGCTCGTCAAGTTTAACCCAAGTGTTCTGCATGTGCAGAACTGGCTTGCACCCGTTTTATGCGAAAGTAGAGTCTATCACACCCGATCATCACGTGGTGCTTCGAAATGACGAACTTTCGTGACAGTGCACACTTGGGGAGAACACAATTTTATTTTCAAGTCTTAGTGAGGGATCACCTTATAATGCTACCATCGTCCTAAGAAAAATAAGATGCATAAAAGGATTAACATCACATGGAAATCATAAGTGACATGATATGGCCATCAACTTGTGCTTTTGATCTCCACCTCCAAAGCAACGGCATGAACTCCATCATCACCGGCATGACACCATGATCTCCATCATCGTGCCGCCATCAGGGTTGTCACGCCAACCATGCTTCTACTACTATTGCTACCGCTTAGCGATAAAGTAAAGCATTACATAGCGCTTAATGATTTACATGCATGTCATACAATAATTAAAGACAACCCTATGGCTCTTGCAGTTGCCGTATGCATTGACATGCAATTCGATATAAATTATTACAAACATGATCATCTCATACATCAAATATATTTCATCATGTCTTTGGCCATATCATATTACAACATACCCTGCAAAAACAAGTTAGACGTCCTCTAATTGTTGTTGCATGTTTTATGTGGCTATTATGGGTATCTATCAAGAACGATTCTAACCTACGCAAAGCCACAATGGTCATATGCAAGTTGCTATTTAACATTCTACAAGGATTGCCTTTGTCGAATCCGATTCAACTAAGGTGGGAGAGGCAGACACCCGCGATACATCTTTATGCAACAAAGTCGCATGTCAGTCGATGGAACCAGTCTCATGTATGTGGACATGTAAAGTTGGTCCAGGCCGCTTCATCCCACAATACCACTGAATCAAGAAAAGACCAAGGAAGGAAGCAATCTCAATATCAACGCCCACAAACTCCTTTGTGTTCTACTCGTGATGTCATCTACGTATAGACCTAGCTCATGATACCACTGTTGGGGAACATTGCATGGGAAACAAAAAAATTCCTACGCTCACCAAGATCAATCTAGGAGATGAACATCTACGAGAGGATATATTATATATACATACCCTTGTAGATCGCTAAGCGGAAGCGTTACGAAATGCAGTAGATGTAGTCGAACGTCTTCGCGATCCAATCATGATCCGTCCCACGAACTCCCGATCAAGTGTCGAACGGCCGGCACCTCCGCATTCAACACACGTACGGCTTGATGACACCTTCACCTCCTTGATCCAGTGAGCGATGGTGAAGTAGTAGCTCGAGTCCTCCGGCAGCATGATGACATGGTGGTGGTGGTGGTGGTGGAATCTCAGCAGAGCTTCTCTAAGCACTACAGAGAGGAGGCTATGAGGGAGAGGGAGGGCAGCGACATGGCATAGATGGCTACAGCTTCCCTCCCTCTACCCCTCTATATATAGGGGGAAGGAGGGAGGTGGAGGCGCCCTAGGATTTCCTCTAGGGGGGGCGGAGGCCACAAGGGCAACCCTAGATGGGTTTTGGGTGGTCCCCCTAGGTGCCTTGCCCCCAAGCAAGGGGGAGGCAGCCCTAGGAGGCAACACTTGTCGCCCCCCCCCCCTACACCCCTTTTGGTCATCCTAGTCATAACCTGGTACCCTCAGAACACTTCCGGACTCCGATTACCTTCGTCCTATATATCGATCTTCACCTTTGGACCATTCCGGAGTTCCTCGTCACGTCCGGGATCTCATCTGGGACTCAGAACAACCTTCGATAACCACCATAATGACTCAACTATACTTATATCATCACCAAACGTTAATTGTGTAGACCTTGTGGGTTCGAGAACTATGCAGACATGACCGAGACACCTCTACAGTCAATAACCAATAGCGGGACCTGGATGCCCATATTGGTTCCTACATATTCTATGAAGATCTTTATCGGTCGAACCTCGATGTGAAGGATTCAGCTAATCCCATATGTAGTTCCCTTTGTTTATTGGTATGTTACTTGCCCAAGATTTGATCGTCAGTATCACCATACATAGTTCAATCTTGTTACCGGCAAGTCTACCTGTTCCGTAATACAAAATCCCGTGGCTAACCCATTAGTCACATTGCTTGTAAGCTCATTGAGATGCTATATTACCGAGAGGGCCCATAGATACCTCTCCGTCATATGGAGTGATAAAATCCCCGTCTTGATCCATGCCAACTCAATAGACACCCTCGGAGATACCTGTAGAGCACCTTTATAGTCACCTAGTTACGTTGTGACATTTGGTACACACAAGGTATTCCTCCGGTGTCAGTGAGTTGCATGATCTCATGGTCATAGGAACATATACTTGACATGCAGAAAACAATAGCAATAAACTTGACATGATCATATGCTACGTTCATACTTTGGGTCTTGTCCATCACATCATTCTCATAATGATGTGATCCTGTTATCAAATGACAACTCATGTCTATGGTTAGAAAACCTTAACCATCTTTAATCAACGAGCTAGTCTAGTAGAGGCTCACTAGGGACAGGTTGTTGTCTATGTATCTACACATGTATCTGAGTTTCCGATCAATACAATTCTAGCATGGATAATAAACGATTATCATGAACAGGGAAATATGATAAGAACCAATTTACTATTGCCTCTAGGAAATATTTCCAACCGTGTCCCACTTACACTACAATCAATAATCTAGTTCACATCACCATGCGATTAACACCCAATGAGTTCTGGGGTTAGATCATGTTATGCTTGTGAGAGAGGTTTTAGTCAATGCGTCTACAACATTCAGATCCGTGTGTACTTCACAAATCTCTATGTCATACTGTAGATGCTGCTACTACGCTCCACTTGGAGCTATCCAAATGGCTGCTCGACTATACATATCCAGTTTGCTACTCAAAGTCACCCAGATTGGTGTCAAGCTTGCATCGGCATAACCCTTTACACCGAATTCTTTATCACCTCCATAACCAAGAAACATTTCCTTATTCCTCTAAGGATAATCTTGACCGATGTCCAGTGAACCACTCCTGGATCACTCTTATACCCACTTGCCAGACACATGGTAAGGCACACATCATGTGTGGTACACAGCATGGCATATCGTATTGAGCCTATGGCTAGGGCATAGGGGACGACCTTCATCCCTTTTCTTTCTTCTACCGTGGTCAAGCTTTGAGTCTTACTCAACTTCACACCTTACAGCTCAGGCAAGAACTCCTTCTTTGACTAATCCATTTTGAACTCCTTCAAAATCATGTCAAGGTATGTGCTCTGTGAAAGTCTTATCAGGCGTCTTGATCTATCTACATAGATCTTGTTGCCCAATATGTAAGCAGCTTTACCCGGCTCTTCCTTTGAAAAAATCCTTTCAAACAACCCTTTATGCTTTCGTGAAATTCTACATCATTTCCGATCAACAATATGTCATCCACATATACTTATCAGAAATGTCATAGTGCTCCCACTCACTTTCTTGTAAATGCAAGTTTCTTGCAAACTTTGTATAAACCAAAAAGCTTTGATCACCTCATCAAAGCGTATGTTCCAACTCTGAGATGCTTGCTCCAGTCCATAGAAGGATCATGGAGCTTGCATACTTTTTAGCATCCTTAGGATCGACAAAACCATCTGGTTGTATCACATACAACATTTCCTCACGAAAACCGTCAAGGAAACTTTGTTTTGACATCCATCTATCAGATTGCGTAATTGAAAATGTAGCAACTACTGACATAATCTCCAACAGACTTTAGCATCGCTATGAGTGAGAAAGTCTCATCATAGTCAATTCCTTGAACTTGTCGGAAACTTCTTTGCGACAAGTCGAGCTTCATAAATGGTGACATTACCATCAGCGTCTGTCCTCTTCTTAAAGATCCATTTATTCTCAATGGCTTTCCGATCATCGGGCAAGTCCACCAAAGTCCATATTTTGTTCTCATACATGGATCCTATCTCAGATTTCATGGTTCCTAACCATTTATTGGAATCTGGGACCTCCATCGCTTCTTCATAGTTTGTAGGTTCATTGTTGTCTAACAACATGACCTCCAAGACAGGATTTTCATACCACTCAGGGGCGGTACGATTCCTTGTCGACCTACGAGGCTCGATAGTAACTTGATCTAAAGCTTCATGATCATCATCACTAGCTTCCTCTTCACTGGGCGCAAGCGCCATAGAAACATCTTTCTGCATCGTGCTACTTGCCAACTGAAGTGACGGTTCAACAACCTCATCAAGTTCTACCTTCCTCCCACTCAATTCTTTTGAGAGAAACTCCTTCTCTAGAAAGAATCCATTCTTGGCAACAAAAATCTTGCCTTCGGATCTGAGATAGAAGATGTACCCAACTGTTTCCTTAGGGTATCCTATGAAGACGCACTTGTGCGCTTTGGGTTCGAGCTTATCAGGCCGAAGCCTTTTCACATAAGCCTCACAGCCCCAAACCTTAATCAAAGACTTTCCAAAGCGCTTTTTCTTGGAAAGCTTCTAGACTTTCTTCACCAAGATTGCAAGCTCTTTGCCAATGTCTTCGGGGCCACTGATACGTCCATTTTGCGTCATGTTTTTTCCTACTATTATTTATTATGTTTTGGGTCATTATTTCAATTTATGATGCTATTCTAATGCCTTTTCTCTCTTATTTCACATGAAGAGGGAGATTGCCGGCAGCTGGAATTCTAGACCTAAAAAAGCTACAATAGATATAAATATTCCCCACAACTCCAAATGACCTAAAAATTTATGGAAAATTATTTTGGAATATATAAAAAGTACAGGAAGAAGATTTACCCGAAGGGGGCCACCAGGGAGCGACGAGCTTAGGGGGTGCGCCCTGTGAGCTCATGGGCCCCTCAGTAGGCCTCAGGTGCCCATCTTCTGCTATATGAGGATATTTTCCCTAGAAAAAAATAAAAAAAGACTTCCAGGATGAAGTGCCACCGTCTCAAGGCAGAACCTGGGCAGGAGCACTACTGCTCTCCCGTAGAGCGATTCCACCAGGAAAACTTCCCTCCAGGAGGGGGAAATCGAAGCCATCAACATCACCAACGATCCTCTCATCATGGGAGGACCGATCTTCATCAACATATTCACCATCACCATCGCATCTCAAACCCTAGTTCATCTCTTGTATTCAATCTTTGTCCCAAAACCTCATATTGGTGCCTATGGGTTGCTAGCAGTGTTGATTACATCTTGTAGTTGATGCTAGTTGGTTTATTTGGTGGAAGATTAAATGTTCAGATCAAGCATACTCAATACACCTATAATCTTGAACATGAATATGATTTGTGAGTATTTAATTTTGTTCTTGAGGACATGTGAGATGTCTTGTTATAAGTAATCATGTGAAGTTGGTATTCGTTCGATATTTTGATGATGTGTATGTTGTTCTTCCTTCAGTGGTGACTTGTGAACATTGACTACATGAAAATTTACCGTACTTGGTCCTAAGGGAAGGCATTGGGGAGTAATAGTTAGATGATGGGTTGCGAGAGTGATAGAAGCTTAAACCCTGGTTTATGCATTATTCTGTAAGGACTAATTTGGATCCATATGTTTCATGCTATGGTTAGATTTATCTTAATTCTTCTTTCATAGTTGCAGATGCTTGTGATAGGGGGTAATCGTAAGAGGATTACTTGTTCAAGTAAGAAAAACATCCTAGCACCGGTCCACCCACATATCAAATTATCAAAGTAGCAAACGCGAATCAACTAAACATGATGAACGTCACTAGATGACAATTTCCATTTGTCATCGAGAATGCTTTGCTTACTATAAGAGAATGTTCTAGCTTGTCCTTTGCTATAAAAAGGATTGGGCCACCTTGCTGCACCTTTATTTCTATTGCTACTCGTTAATTTCTACAAATTATTCTACTACAAAACTATCTGTTACCGCTACTTTCAGTACTTGCAAAGAATACCTTGCTGAAAACCGCTTATCATTTCCTATTGCTCTTTATTGGGTTCGACACTCTTACTTATTGAAAGGACTCAAATTGATCCCCTATACTTGTGGGTCATCAAGACTCCTTTCTGGCGCCATTTCCGGGGAGTGAGGCGCCTTTGGTAAGTGGAAATTGGCAAGGAAACATTTTTATTACATTCTAAAATTTATTGTCACTTGTCACTATGGAAAATAATCGTTCGAGGAGTGGTATCTTCACCTCGACCAGAAGCAATAAGAGTTTCCCCTCAACCTACTGCACCTACTGAAAATATTTAAGATGAGATTCCTTCGGGTATGTTGGAGAAACTGCTAGGTAATCCTTATGTAGGAAATGGAATGGTACATCCTGATATGCACTTGATATATATTAATGAAATTTGTGGATTGTTTAATCATGCAGGTTCATCCGAGGATGGAGTTAAGAAGATGGTGTTCCCTTTATTCTTGGGGGGAAATACATTGACATGTTATAGGCTATTGGATGATACTGGAACATGGGATTGGGACCGGTTGTAGCTGGAATTTTATCAAAAGTTTTATCCTATGCATCTGGTTCATCGTGATGAAAATTATATGTATAATTTTTGGCCTCGTGAAGGAGAAACTATAGCTCAAGCTGGGGGGAGGATTAAATATATGATGAACCCATGCCCCAATCATGAGCTCTCAAGAGAAATTATTATACAAAACTTTTATGCTCGGCTTTCTCATAATGATCAATCCATGCTCGATACTTCTTATATTGGTTCCTTTATGAAGAGAACTATTCAATTTAATGGGATCTTTTGGAAAGAGTTAAGCGTAAGTCTGAAGATCGGGAAATTGACAAAGGTAAAGAGTCAGGTATAAATCTTGAGTTTGATTGTGTTAAATCTTTTATGGAAATCGATGCTTTTCATAAGTTTAGTACTAAATATGGACTTGACTCTTAGATAGTAGCTACCTTTTGTGAATCATTTGCTGCTCATGTTGATATCCCTAAGGAGAAGTGGTTTAAATTGCACCCACCTATTGAAGAAAATTGTGAGAAACCTGTTATAGGTAAAGATGAAACAATCATTTATAATATTGATCCAATTGTGCCTACTGCTTATATTGAAAAAAAAACTTTCCTTGTTAGTATTAAAGAACATGCTAAAGCTACAACTATGGTTAATAAGAGTAATGCTAGATCACCTAAACCCTCTGAACAAATTAGAGTGGAACCTAATGTTGCAATGATCAAGGACCTTTTGGTTCATAATATTGATGGACATGTCATATATTTCTGTGATGAAGCAATTAGGATAGTTAAGCCAGATAATTTAGATAAAAATAAACTTGTTGTTGGCATGCTTATTGTTTTTGTTAAAATTGGAGATCAATGTTATCATGGTTTATGTGATATGGCCATATGGGTGCTAGAGTAAGTGTTATTCCGTTTACTTTATATCAGGAAGTCATGAATGATAATGCACCTATTGAGATAGAAGATATTGATGTTACTATTAAGCTTGCAAACAGAGATACTATTTCACCACTTGGGATTGTTTTAGATGTTGAAGTCTTGTGTTGTAAGGTTAAATACCCTACTAATTTTCTAGTTCTTGGATCACCACAAGATGAATTTTGTCCCCATATATTTGGTAGACCCTTCTTGAATACACTTAATGCTAAGAGTGATTGTACTAGGGAAACGGTCAATGTTAATTTTGGTGGTGTATCACATGAGTTTTAATTTCATAGAAAATCTCATGATAAAGAATTTCCTAATAAAGATGAAATTATTGGTCTTTCTTTTGTTCTTGTTCCTCCTACTTATCCTTTAGAACAATATCTACTAGACCATGAAAATGATATGCATATGAATGAAAGAAATGAAATAGATGAAATATTGTTTAGGAAAGCACCTATCCTTAAACACAATTTGCCTGTGGAAACTTCGGGAGACCCTCTCCCACCTAAGAATGATCATGTGTTTGAATTAAAGAAATTGCTTGATACACCCAAATATGCTTATCTTAATGAAAAGAAAATATATCATGTTATTATCAATGCTAACCTTTCAGAGCATGAAGAAAAGAGATTACTTAAAACTTTGAATAAGCATCATGCTGCTATTGGATATACTCTTGATCTTAAGGGCATTAGTCCCACTTTATGCCAGCACAAGATTAATATGGAGCCTGATGCTAAACCAGTTGTTGATCACCAACGCCGTCTGAATCCCAAAATGAAGAATGTGGTAAGAACTGAAATATTAAAGCTTATGGAGGTAGGTAATTTATCCTATAGCTAATAGTAGATGGGTAGGTCCTGTTCATTGTGTTCCTAACACTACTGCAGGATGCTGCTAACGCGACACTACGATTAGAGACCCTTTGACGAAACTGTGTGCAGTGCATTAATTGCAAACGGTGGTGTAAAAAACCATCAAAAAAAGGTGCAAAACTTTGCGATGGCAGAGCCATCAAACACGGTTCAGATTTTAGTTGTGTGTGCAATGCAGGGTACACGGTTAATCCATTCGAACTATTTGCGATGAGGCAGAACAACATAAATGGGCAGCCATATAAATGTGTGTGTGATACACGGAATACAGTTTGCTCCAATGAACTGTTTGCTATTAGGGAGTGTAACAGAAACGGTTAGCCAGATCAAGGTGTGTGTGATATATGGCATATGGTTCACTTGGATGAACTATTTTTTATTAGGAAACACAACAGAAATGGTTCAACTTAACAAGATGTGTGTGATATGCGGCATACAGTTCACATGGATGAACTTTTTGCAATGAGCCAAAAGAACACAAATAAGCCGTGTAAACAAGATGTGCGTGATACATGGCAAACAGCCGACTCGGATGAACTTTTTGAGATGAGAAATTACAACACAAACGGTTAATACAGTTAGTTCGTGTGTGATTTTGTGTGTACAAAAAACTTTGAAAAAAGCAAAGTAGTTGCTTACGGTGGCTAGGAGTATCGCACATGATGCGCCTGTGAGTACTCATGTGCGATGATTAGTAAGTTACGCATATATTTCCTTATGCTAACATGTGTGTGAATTTGCAATATGGACAGTTAATATGCAAATGCCTTCTGGACATCGGGCACATGCTTAAACTCAATGAACTATGTACGATACTAATACTTTCCATGAAAGTTTAAAAACTTGGGTAATAGCATTTGAGTAACATATATATAGTGGTTACACTATTCGACAAAAGGAGGATCTTCGTAACACGGTTTTGACAACCATATGGTCATATCTACATACTTAACATCGTAACAACTATCACATTTTAAGAGGCTAACAACCATATGGTCCGTATCTACATACTTAACATAGTAATAGCTAGCACACTTTAAGAGGATGAGGGCCAACAACCACAACTATCCGTTGGAAGCAGCTTGATCACGGCGACTCGGCATCTCGCCAATGAAAAGGAAGAACCCTCATGTGCCTTGGTAGAGCATGAGTAGAACAGTGTCTCAATTTTTTCCAATATGAATGCATTGCCATGACAAGCGAGAACTTGTTAATTTGAATGGTTCCATTTCTGCGGGGCAGTACCTTGCAATCACTTTGGTGTTATTAGCAGGCACAAGTGTAATTCGACCACACCGGGAAATCGATCCAGGAACTGCTACAGCGGGCAATTTCTGTTGAAATGTAGAATAAAAACCAATTGTAACATATCATTGAAGATATATATAGTTTGTGAGCATCAACATTAAAATAAGAGTTTTTACCAGCATTTTGTGCACACAATTGGTCTTGTTCAATTTGTCCACATAGGTATAATTAATCCCATCCAAAATCCAGAGCTCATACGTTGTGCTATCTCTGTCAGATTATCAACAAAGTTTATGACATGGTTCAAGTCCTTCCAGTGAAATTTGGTGCACTTTGTAACATACAAATCGTTCACTATGTATCCAACATATCCTGCTTAAAAGGTGGAAAGGTATTATTTATTCAAAACATGGCAGAAGAATATATAGTGCGCATAAATTGGTAAATAGAATTTGTTACTGCCTAGGAACGGAGTCAGAAAATGAAATCACAATTGGTTGCTTAAATAGTGATCAATTAGTTAGAACAAATACCCCGATTTTGCTAAGTAATACGACAGCATGGAGAAAGTTGAAAGGACACTAACCTCGATCAGACATTGGTTGGCTGATGATGTTGGGGAAGTAAACATCCATGTTAATTAGACCAGGCTATGGTGCACGCACTAGAACTTTATTGCCAGCTTTCAGTTCATAACATTAGACATTTTTCTCCAGAGGTCCACATTAAAATAGGAGTGACCATCTTTATTAAGTTTTACGCTAACCGTCATTGTAAATCCATGTTGCATCGTCAATGACGTCCTGGGAGTCATCAACAAAGTAAAGCCCAAGATTTCCTTCTACTCCTATTCTTGCAAAGCAAGGGATGTACTGCATGAAATGAAAATTAAGATCGTAAATTAGATATATTGAAATAATAGAGCAAGATGCAAATATGGGAGTAAATGATTGAACAGATCAATATATAGATGAAAGCAAAGTACAAAAATATATAATTAAAAATAGATAATGTAACAAAGATTTGATGCAGATATATAGATAATGTAACAACAGACAGTATATGTTCACAAATTTAGGCCATGCCGACCATGGTAGGTTGAGATTGAACATACCGAGCGCTCCCTAAAGTCATCCGGAATGGTGAGATAGAACTTCGTTTCCGACTAGCCGCGACCACACTTGCCCGATTTGTGCTCGCACTGTGGACACATGAATGAACACCCACAAATCAGCTAGAACAAAAATGATTCCACGGCGATTTCCGCCGGTTGATTAACATCGACGGACGGACTGCGATAAGAGATGAGTGGATATTTTCCTAAGTTGATTTCCTTCTCCATGAGAAAAATCTCCAGCCCAATCCCACAGAAAACCCCCGTCGACTAGAGCCTAGAATGCCGGTGCATATAGGCAATGGGAAGTGGTAGGGGCAAAATCTCGTGTCGTTTGGAGCGCGACCTCCGCCAGCTAACAATAGCCGTCGAGCTTAGGGTGGCCGCTGCGATAGAAGTTGATGAGGTGCAAAGTTGTGGAGGAGTCTGCGGTGAGTGGGTGGGGACGAAGTGGGCGAGGGTTTTCTTTTTTCCTTTTGCATGTGTGAGTGAACACACACGGTTCACAGAGGCAATGGAGATGAATCTTGTGCGATAGTAAATCACCGAGATTGAATGGGAATCCAAATTTCCTTTGTCCTTTGTCCATGAGTTTTTTCTACGATGAACATAAACCCTGCTAATCACCGTGTTCAAATTTGACACTTTTCCGGGTTCATTTACAATATTTAGGGGATTATGTGCATTTTCTAGGCATTAATGTACATAATTCAAATTCAAACAGTTGGTTCTTCAAAAGGTGCACGACAACGGTCTGGAAAACCATGATCGTGCTATTTAGTAAATTATCATGCCTTTTACAAGGAATGGGCAGATATTTCAAGGAAATGTGTTTACTGGGTACTATACAAAAATGAAATACATGCTTGGAAAACATGACGCCTGGCGTGGTGCCATGGTATGGCCTCACCATGCCCTGGTAAAAATTTGAGAATGTTTGTCTTATGTCGTCATGCACGCCATTCATAAATCGAACCACCACCGAGGAAATTTCATGGTTTCGAGGGGGAAAGCAGCAAGATTGAAGGGGGAATAGATCCAAATTTCCTTTCTGGCTTGTCATTCAGCTTTTTCTACAATCAACATGCCCCCTCGAATGCAACATGTTCAAATTTGGCATTTTTCGGGCTCATTTACCAAATTAGGGGATTATGTGTATTTTCTAGGCATTAATCCACATAATTCAAATTCGAACAATTGGTGCATGAAAAGGTGCACAAGAACGGTCTGGAAAAACCATACTCGTGGTATTTAGTAAATTCTCAAGCCTTTTACAAGGAATGGACAGAGATTTCAAGGGAATGTGTGGCAATAGTCAACCACAAACGCGTCATTTACTGGGTTATCAACTATAGAAAAATAAAATACGTGCTTGAAAAACATGATGCCTGGCATGGTGCCATGGTATGGCCTCACCGTGCCCTGGTTAAAAGCCGAGAAGGTTTGATTTATGTCATCATGCATGCCCTTCATAAATCAAACCATCATCGAGGAAGTTCCATGCTTTCGAGAGGGAAATCACCAAGATTGAAGGGGAATCCAAATTTCTGTCCTAGTTTGTCATTCAGTTATTTTCCAACGATCAACATACCGCCTCAAATGCAACGCGTTCAAATTTGACATTTTTCCGGGCTCATTTACCATATTTAGGGAATTATTTGCATTTTCTAGGCATTAATGCACATAATTCAAATTTGAACAATCGGTGCATGAAAGGGTGCACAAGAACGGTCTGGAAACCATGCTCGTGCTATTTAGTACATTCGCATGCCTTTTACAAGGAATGGGCAGATATTTCAAGGAAATGTGTGGCAGTAGTCAACCATAAACGCGTCGTTTACTGGGTTAACAACTATACAAAAATGAAATACATGCTTGGAAAACATGACGCCTGGCGTGGTGACATGGTATGGCCTCACCATGCCCTGGTAAAAATTTGAGAATGTTTTCCTTATGTTGTCATGTACGCCTTTCATAAATCAACCCATCACCAAGGAAGTTTCGTGGTTTTGAGGGGGAAATCACCAGGATTGAAGGGGGATCGAAATTTCCTTTGTCCTTTATCCATGAGTTTTTTTCTACGATGAACATACACCCTGCAAATCGCCGTGTTCAATTTTGGCACTTTTCCGGGTTCATTTATCATATTTAGGGGATTATGTGCATTTTCTAGGCATTAATGCACATAATTCAAGTTCGGACAATCGGTGCTTGAAAGGGTGCAGAAGAACGGCCTGGAAAACCATGCATGCTCGTGCCATTTAGTAAATTGTCATGCCTTTTACAAGGAATGGACAGATATTTCGACGAAATGTGTGGCAATAGTCAACCACAAACGTTTGTTTATTGGGTTTTCAACTATAGAAAAACTGAAATAAATGCTTGAAAACATGACGCTTGGCATGGTGCCATGGTATGACCTCACCATGCCCTAGTAAAAATTTGAGAAGGCTTGGCTTATGTCGTTATGCACGCCCTTCATAAATCGAACCATCACTGAGGAAGTTTCATGCTATCGAGAGGGAAATCACCAAGATTGAAGGGGAATCCAAATTTTCTTCATCCTTTGCCTTGGAGTCTTTTGTCTACGATGAACATACACCCTGCAAATCACCATGTTCAAATTTGGCATTTTTCCGGGCTCATTTACGATATTTAGGGGATTATGTGCATTTTCTAGGCATTTAGCGCATATAAATCCAATCCAGCTACAGTTGCACGGGTGTGATGTGAGGGACGTGGATTATCGTTCGATCGCGGCGCATCCTACTATGCACACGCGCGATCCGCATGGCTGGGGTTCCGGCCAATCATAAGCAACACACAATAGGCTCAGCGCACACTGTTTCCGGAAGCGACGGAGATGAACTGTGTGCGATAATGAACGAGCAAAATTGTAAGGGAAGCCAAATTTCTTTGCCGTTTGTCACTAGGCTCTTAAATACCACCTCACTGTATGGCTGCCCGGCCCCTCCGTCCCAGAGCTCTCTCCAAGCGTCGTTCATGCCACCGTGGCGCATGGTAACTGGTAAGGAAGTGATGGCATCCCGCCGCGTTGCGTTCCTCACCGCCGCGACCGCACATATGGTAAGGAAGCGATGGCATCTTGCTGCTCCGGGTTCATCGCCGTTGGCGGCCACACAGTTACGTGGGCGGACTTTGTGGCTGCCATGGCCGAATGGGCGGTGGATCTAGAGGCAGCCAAAGCCGCACAGAAGGAGCGGAAAAGGCAGAAAGTAGTCAAGAAAAGAGAGTCCTGCAGCTGCAAGAAAGAAGAGGCCGCATGCCGTGGTGAGGAGAGCTTGGCAGAGATCGAAGCATGGTGGGCTGCTGCCTACAAGGTCGGGAAGGAGAACGCAAGTGTCTGGCCAGCATGCCCCGATGGCAGCATGTGAGAAGTAGTTTAAGTTTGTAGTATTAGAGCAAATTACCAGTAGTACTTTAAGTTTGTAGTATTAACGTACAATGTCGGTAAGAGCATCCTTTGAGGGCTTTGAGCGTTGATTAGCATGTGTGCCCGTGTGCATTTTTTTGCGTTAATCATTAGAAGATCACAAAACACACGGTTTCTATGCCGTACCCGTGTGTGTTTTTTGCGTTAATGATCCATAAGTCAGTTACCAGTGCGATGTTTCCTATAAACTAGGCGTACCATTGACCAAAAAAATCAACTACACGTGTATATTTTTTTGGAGACGGGGTCTGCAAATTTTCTGTTTTCTCACAACGAGTATTTTACGCGCTTCGTCTGCGTTGTGTGTTTCCCCCGCCCAAGTTTCAAGTTTCACAGCAAAAATTTCATTAGGCGCATGATTTCAGAATTTATTCCTCCAACCACATCCCCACCCATCAAATTTCCT